>NC_051157.2:18278302-18634035 GCF_013339745.2 Dermacentor silvarum
TATCAAGTTTCTACAACATTTACTTCGCTACAACGGCCATAGTATGACAAAATTCTTTAAAAACCGTGACGTCCCACTGATTTACCGCAGGCTAGGCTATCGGCACGAAATTCAAGAAACTTAAGTTCGACCTTCATTTTCTATTCTATTATACAGACTCTTTCCACCAAGTTAAAGAAAATATAGTTCTGAAAGAATTTTTTATCATCGAAGCTGTTTAAGCCAGGCGTAATTTGTGGTTCGTATCAAGAAACTATCATCAGCAATGAAAAAATAAATAAAAGAAAATAAACTTTCTTGCCGAGGCGGAATTCAAACCTGCGTACCCATGGTCCCAAGGCGAGCGTCATAACCACTAGGCTATACCTTTTCTTTTAGGGGCGAAGCTCCTTAGGGTGTGGGTCTGTCCCTCCTCTGTAGTAGTAGTAGTCGTAGTAGGTAGCCACGTCTACTTTTATGAGAAAAAAAAATTCCGAAAGTTGTGTCCGTAGCGCGGAATCGAACCAGGGACCCCTCGCTTCCGAACGCGTGGCGCTAACCACTACGCCACGAAGCGCACATGAACACACGCACCACGATGACAATAAATACCCAACATTAACAAAAGACTGCGCGTTTCTTACGCGTTTGTGCTAGCGCGTTACGGCCCGTGTAAGACGCTGGTGTAAGACGCTGTGGCCTCTCCACCTTACCCCCGTATTCATAAACGCTCCTCGACTTGAACTTGACTTGCCACCACCTTGGGCAGCGCGTTCGAAACGCGTTGAAGGCGGTGGCAAGTCAAGTTCAAGTCGAGGAGCGTTTATGAATACGGGGGTTATACTCTCTCAGCAGTCATGTGATGGCGTCGGCAAACGCGGTGCATGTTCCGGCATGTATAAACGGCTGCGTAAGACGATGTGGCCTCTCCCCCTTACTAGAGAGTACTGCACGTTTCTAATGCGTTTGTGCTAGCGTCCCCTTAAGTGGGAGATGGTGCAATTATAATGAAGGGCGCTGTTATAAAATAGGAACGACGTCACATATGGCGCGTGTCATTGGTGGAAGTCAATCGTTCGATTTAGTGCGGCGAGACTGGGCGAATTACACGGTATATTCACGGTTTACCGATGATTCCCTCCGGAGCTTCGCCCACTCATCATCATTCACCCCGTGGATATGCGGTGTTTTTTTCTTTATTGCCGGGCTTCGACGCAGTACACCAAATGAACACACAACAATAGACAGTGTGCCAGATCGCTCAAGTGGCCAAATTGCCACTGAGGCCAGACGTCATTTTAAGATTCCCTGAGCACCACCAAAGGCTCCAGCCTTGACAGCCACTCAGGAACATATGCTTGCGCTTTCAATGTCTCCAGAAACCTGCGTATGCTTTCGCGGAAATACGTGCGTGCTGGTCTTGCGTCTGGGTCATAAAAATAGCCAGCCATTCGGGAGCGCCATATACTGTGGAGGCCCATCAGCATAATCTGGTTAAACGGACCACCATCCTCATTATCTGTTGGCAGGTACCTGATCCCGTGAGACTCGAGCGGTAATTCTTTTTAATGGTTCTTTGTAGCACATCCCAAAAATATACCCCTTCCCAGCAATGAAGAAAAACATGGTCTATTTTCTCAAGCTGCTTGCATATGAGGCAGTGGGAACCTCAAGCTAGAAATAAACCCCTTTCCTCTAGAAAAGACCTAACAGTTAAAAGTTTCAGTGTGTAACATGAAAAAAAAAACTGTCAGCCCTTCCACTGGGGTGGAGATGGAAGACCAGCGAAGCTGTACTATGGTGGGAATTATGTATTTCCAATTATGACTATTTGGATGTGATGGTGTAATTGGTTATTTGAACTATTAAACAATAAGAAATATATATGATCCGGTGGTTTTCAATTATTTAGTGACCACAGGGACCATGGCCTTATGGTCGCTACGGTACACCGCCATAGGGTGTATGGAAAAGGCTGGCACGTCCTTCATAAACACGTCGCCAACGCCGCGCGCGTTCGTTGCGAACGCGAGCAAAACGCCGCCGCAGTCGACAACAGTTGTGCGCGTTGTCTTGCGTTATGTGCGAGTGAACGCGCGACCCTCGCTCTCGCGCGCTTTCACTCACACATATGTCGCTGTTTCCTCTCCGGCGTGCGCTCACTCCCCGTGAAAGCGCGCGTCCCTCACCCTCACGCGCTTTCACTCGCACATATGTCGCCGTTTCCTCTCCGCCGTGTGATCGCTCCCCATGAAAGCGCGCGTCCCTCGCCCTCACGCGCTTTCACTCGCACATATGTCGCCGTTTCCTCTCCGCCGTGTGATCGCTCCCCATGAAAGCGCGCGTCCTTCGCCCTCACGCGCTTTCACTCGCACACATGTCGCCGTTTCCTCTCCGTCGTGTGATCGCTCCTCATGAAAGCGCGCGTCCCTCGCCCTCACGCGCTTTCACTCGCACATATGTCGCCGTTTCCTCTCCGCCGCGCGTTCGCTCCCCGTGAAAGCCCTCGTCCCTCGCCCTCACGCGCTTTCACTCGCATATACAGCATACGGCCAATGAGAGTTTTTTATTGCGATAGCAATTATATGGACAGTCAAAAGCAGATTTCTGCCGTCGCCGTCGCCGTCGCCGTCGCCGTGAGGTTCCGTATGACGTCATTTGGAGAAGAAATCGTCGCCGCGCGCCGAACGCTGTATGTGCGAGTGAAAGGGCGCGAGGGGCGCGTCTTTCACGGGGAGTGAACGCACGGCGGAGAACAAACGCGCGTTCTGCGCCGTGCTCGCTTAAGGGCTGCAGAAGTAGGCGTCTCTGTTCTCCTTCACAATCACCATGTATGTAGAGCAAACGCGCCTTCTTCCGACGAGCGAGAGGCCGTGGGGGAGGGGGAGGGAAGGGAGGCGACGTTTAGCTGCGGCACGCAGTGCCTATTTATATCAGAGGCTCCGGCAACAGTCAGCAACGCCGCACGCATTTTGAGCGAACGCGGGCAAAACGCCGATGGCGTCGACAACAGTTCTGCGTGTTGCCGATGCTGCTGCATGTCCAAGTTTATACACCTGATAAAGCTACTATCATTACTCCGTATAGCTCTCTACAAATTTGCTATCGCAATTGATGCTTCGCCTTTCAGGTGAAACTGCGACAACTTTTTTTTTTCTATTGCCGGACGCGACCATCGAAGAGTGAGCCCTTAACAGCTTCGCTGTAAAAATGTCACAGTTTCGCCCTAAGGGCGAAGCAATGAATGCGATAGCAACACAGCAATCTCATACGAAGTAAGGTGAGCGGCTTTGGTAGCAACAACACGCAGAACTGTTGTCGACGCCATCGGCGTTTTGCCCGCGTTAGCTCTAAATGCGTGCGGCGTTGGTGACTGTTGCTGGAGCCTCTCATATAAATAGGCACTTGGTGCCGCAGCTAAACGTCGCGTCCCTTCCTTCCCCCTCCCCCACGGCCTCTCGCGCGTCTGAAGAAGGCGCGTTTGCTCTACATATATGGTGATTGTAAAGGAGAAACGAGACGCCTAATTCTGCAGCCCTTAAGCGAGCACGGCGCAGAACGCGCGTTTGTTCTCCGCCGTGCGTTCACTCCCCGTGAAAGACGCGCCCCTCGCGCCCTTTCACTCGCACATACAGCGTTCGGCGCGCGGCGACGATTTCATCTCCAAATGACGTCATACGGAACCTCACGGCGACGGCGACGCCGACGGCAGAAATCTGCTTTTGAGTGTCCATATAATTGCTATCGCAATAAAATGTTTTGGTTGCCGGTGACACCTGCATCTTCTTAACTCTTTTATTGCGATAGCAATTATATGGACACTCAAAAGCAGATTTCTGCCGTCGGCGTCGCCGTCGCCGTCGCCGTGAGGTTCCGTATGACGTCAATGGAGATGAAATCGTCGCCGCGCGCCGCCGAACGCTGTATGTGCGAGTGAAAGGGCGTCAGGGGCGCGCGCTTTCACGGGGAGTGAACGCACGGCGGAGAACAAACGCGCGTTCTGCGCCGTGCTCCCTTAAGGGCTGCAGAAGTAGGCGTCTCTTTCCTCCTTTACAATCACCACATATATGTAGAGCAAACGCGCCTTCTTCCGACGCGCGAGAGGCCGTGGGGGAGGGACGGGAGGCGACGTTTAGCTGCGGCACCAAGTGCCTATTTATATCAGAGGCTCCGGCAACAGTCACCAACGCCGCACGCATTTTGAGCGAACGCGGGCAAAACGCCGACGGCGTCGACAACAGTTCTGCGTGTTGCCGGTGCTGCTGCATGTCCAAGTTTATACAGCTGATAAAGCTAATATCATTACTCCGTATAGCTCTCTACAAATTTGCTATCGCAATTGATGCTTCGCCTTTCAGGTGAAACTGCGACAACTTTTTTTCCTTTTAACGCTACTCAAGTACTCCATCGAAAAACGTATACTTAGGAATTTGAGACTTACAACAATTTATCTGAAAAAACCACGAACGCCGCTTGAAATATATTGCGTGGTCACCACAAAATCAGGCAATGCTCCCCCGAGTCTTTGTTGACACACCGTACGCAGGAATGGGTCTCTAACCACTAGGCTATACAGCCACTTTTTTTTTTCTTTATACAGCCACGCTTGCAGAACATGCATTTATGCGAAGTTGCGAACCATATGATTGCTTTAGAGCGTTAGTGGTCGTCGTGCACAGCTGACGCATTCGCATGCGCTGGTGCTCTGCGAGGTGAGGAAGAGGTTTTGCGCGCTATGCTCGGGAGAGAGATAAAGAAAATGAGAGAGAGAGAGAGAGAGAGAGAGAGAGACGCATTCACGGAGCAGGTCTGCTGGAACGCGGTGTCGGCATTGGAACGTCGTCTCGGTGTTGCAAGCTGCGCTATGCAACGCGCAGTGACGGCCTTAAGTCCGAGATAAGTGGTTCTTGAGGGAAAGGGAAAGGTTGGCGCTATCTTCTGCAGCCCTTGAGGGAGCACGGCTCAGCGCCAATTCGAGAGCGAGAAAGAGAGACACGCATTCATGAAGTGGGTCTGCTGGAACGCGTTGTCGGCATTGCAACGCGGTGTCGGTGTTGCAAGCTGCGCTATGCAACGCACAGTGACGGCCGTAAGTCCGAGACGCGCGAAAAGAAATTATCATCATCGTGAGTAATAAGATTAAAAGTTCGCGCGCACTTCCGGAAAATGCAGCTTCGCTGTTTCAAGCGTTCCGCGGCCGAGTGCAAGATTAAACGTCTTTTTTTTATTGCGATAGCAATTATATGGACACTCCAAAGCAGATTTCTGCCGTCGGCGTCGCCGTCGCCGTCGCCGTGAGGTTCCGTATGACGTCAATGGAGATGAAATCGTCGCCGCGCGCCGCCGAACGCTGTATGTGCGAGTGAAAGGGCGCGAGGGACGCGCGCTTTCACGGGGAGTGAACGCACGGCGGAGAACAAACGCGCGTTCTGTGCCGTGCTCCCTTAAGGGCTGCAGAAGTAGGCGTCTCTTTCCTCCTTTACAATCACCATATATGTAGAGCAAACGCGCCTTCTTCTGACGCACGAAAGGCCGTAGGGGGGGGGGGGGGGGGAGGGAGGGGACGTTTAGCTGCGGCACCAAGTACCTATTTATATCAGAGGCTCCGGCAACAGTCACCAACGCCGCACGCATTTTGTGCTAACGTGCGCAAAACGCCGACGGCGTCGACAACAGTTCTGCGTGTTGCCGGTGCTGCTGCATGTCCAAGTTTATACAGCTGATAAAGCTACTATCATTACTCCGTATAGCTCTCTACAAATTTGCTATCGCAATTGATGCTTCGCCTTTCAGGTGAAACTGCGACAACTTTTTAACAGATGTAGTTTAATATGGCCTGCTCCGCTCAACTCAAAGCTTACGTCCGTTATGCAACTCTAAAGGAAACCGTATAGCTACTTCCTCGAAGTCAGCGGAACAGCGCTGCAGCACACACTGATCGCATTATCATTCTGCTAACATTTACCAGACGCCGCGTGTCTCCCGACATGGCGTCACCAAAAGTCTATAAAAACGCAATAAGACCTCCTCCTACACTTATGTCGTACCACTCTCTTTCCTGTCCAAAGGTGCGTGAGTCACGCCACTCTGGGGCATCCCAGCTCGAGGGAAGAGAGTGTGCATAATCCCCACTGCAGACGCGCTCCGTTTCCCTGCCAAAGACAGATTCCGTATCCAAAATCCTGGTTAGGGAACATTTTTTTTTTATCGCCTCAGACGCGCGTGTTCTGAAATTACCTCAGCCTTCTTTCCCCCAGCTCCCTTACGCTGTTCTCCCACTCAAACTTCAGTTGCCATGGGAGATGAGTCACGGTGCCCTCGGGCGTATACAGCCGCCGGGAAGCGAAGCTCCTAGCAAACTCAGGTCGAACATCGCCGCTGCTAGGCTGTCATAGACAAGCCCCCCTGTCGCCATGTTGCTTGCCAAGTCGAGGACACACGTTTGTTGCATTTTATTATCGCAATGTCTCGTCCAACCGTGCACGCCTCTACGACCGAGTTAAGTTCAAAACCTCCGCGATAAACAGGAAGCCTGCCTGTGTCGTTGCTTCTTCCCCCCCCCCCCATTTTTTCCCCCTTGTTTTCTTTTTTAATCGGGAAAATTTGCCGCGAGGCAAATGGGGAATAAAAGAAAGTCACATAAAAGCTTCCAACTGTGCATCCTGCAGGAACTGCAACAATGTCTCTGCAAACTTATTGTGCGTCACCCTATGGTTGTAGTTGTAAGGTATGCAGATCTGGCTTACGTCGAGCCTTTCTTAACATGATGATGATGATGATGATGATGATGATGATGATGATGATGATGATCGTCAGTACAAATGGCACATATCCACCGTGGGGGATTGGCCAAGAATTGGGCGGTTTGGAGAAAATGGATTTAAAAAATTAGGAAAAGATAAAAAGAAAGAAAAAACGAAGATTAATTCTGCTCGGTGTTCTAATTAATTATTATAATTGACTATTTTAGGAAGGCAGTCGATTCGAACCAATGATAAAGTTTTGCATTGCAGTGCAAACATTCTGGTGGCTGTACCCCAATGTGGAAGCTCCAAACGAAAGCAAGACATGCTGAGGCCAAGTTTGTTTAGAGGGTCCTCAAGCACCCTTTTCCTTACTGAGGAGAATCTCGGCAAGCAAGGAGAAAGTGATCAATAGTTTCTGGTTCGTCGCACTGTATACACAAAGGAGATGCCGCCAAACCAGCCCTGTGTGTATATAAATTTAGTGTCGGGATGCGGCAACGTATCCTCGTTAGTGTAATCTCTCATTTTCGTGTTGGACAGAATTTACGATTCCAAGGGAATAGTAGATGGTGGTAGTCAGAATGCGAAGCCATGCTGGAATTATATATCTCATTCATCATTGTTAATCTCCTAAAGCTAGCAGCAGTGATATAGGCGGTTGGGGGAACGGCAGGTACTAAAGGGCCACCCAGGGAAGCCTTTGCCTAATGAATCTGCACACTCATTCAAAGGCAAACCTTTGTGCCCGGGCACCCAAATTAAGCGAAGCAAATGCAAAGGAGACGGAACTAAAAGATATAACTCTTGCAAAATTTTGAGTCACTACGCGTTGTAAGCGATGAACAAAGAGAGAGTGAGTCAGTGATAATAGCAACTGATGAATGAGAGGGGTTCAACTTCCGCAATGGTAAAACCACAGCTAAGAATTCTGCTGTGTAGGTAAGAGTAAAATCTGGAAGTCTAATCGAATAGGAACAATCTAGCGAATGAGAAAAAATTCCCGCACCTGCAATTTTCGTTGTTCTGTGATGCATCTGTAGCTATTATAGCATTGGTCTGAATATGACACAAGTGATCATCCAGCAAGGCGTTGAGAATTTGTGAAAATAAAAGTTTTCCATTATTTGGGTAGATGTTATCAAAACTTATTTCTAGGGAGATGGTAGTAGACTTTGCAGGAGTTATAGAGTTTAACATTCAATGGCTCGAGTATTGCCTGCGCAAAAACCACCTGTGGCGTGTGAAAACGGGGCCAGTGGACATTAAAAAATAAAGTGGGCTGACATAAACACTGTCTGGTGTCTTCTTAAAGGTGATTCGTGTGCAGTCGCAGAAAGGTTTGGACTGTTAGTAGTCTGAATCTAGCCATTAACGATGGCACTCGCGCTTCCAGGTAAAGCACAGCGTTCGATACGAATTTGGGGAGGCCAAGGCAGAGTCGGAGCGCATCCCGTTCTATTAAAACAAGGGGACGAATTTTTTACGCAGCACTTACAGAGAACAGAACACACCCAAATTCTAATACTGGCCTGACATACATGCTGTATATCATTAGTAGTGTGTCTCTTAGCATGCCAGACCTATTGTTGCTCAGCCGTCGTAATATTCCGAGAGCACGGCCCCCTTTCTTAGCAATATACTCAATGTGCGGTAGCCAATTGAGTTTATTGTCATAAATCACCCCGAGGTACTTGGTTTGTTCAACTTTGGGGATGAATTTGTTCTGATAACAGAGTTAAATACAGTGGACTCCTTAGCGGAAAGACCAGCACCGCACTCTTGTTAACGTTCAGAGATAGGCGAATTCCTTCCAGCCATTGTTCAAGTGTGTTGAGATAAGCTTGCAGTTTTTCGTAAAGAGACTGAATGTCGTCTGCAGAAGCAAAAAATGCAATATCATCTGCGTAAGCATATGTGCTTACATCAGCATAACAAGGTATAATACTTAGTAATATATTGAAAAATAGGGGAGACAAACGGCCCCTTCAGGTACACCCCTGGTCTGTGTAAACCTTCTAGAGGCGATACCATTCTTAACACAGAAAAATTCTCTCCCCCTCAAGAACTCGGCTCTCCATCTTATAAAGTATGTGGGAGATCTAGTGCATTCATTCTATCCAACAATATTGAATGCTCTACACTATCATAAGCTTTGGCGATATCTAGCGTGACCAGTGCAGCACATCGCCCGTGGCGCCGTGCAATATGAATTCGACTCTCTATGCCTGCGTGCGCACACCAGATGGACATGTCTGGTCTAAAACCAATTTGGGAAGGGCTCAGCAGTTCTCTGCTGTTCACGAACTTCATGATTCGGACATTTATTATTCTTTCGATTAGCTTAACAAGGTTTGACGTTAATGAAATAGGCCGCATGTTCTCCAGTGTATATCCACTACCTTGATTTTTGAGTAATAATATTACTTTAGCCAGTTTCCATTGCAATGGTATCCAAGCCTTCTCAATAGAATGATTAACTAGAGCCAATAAGACATCAGGATACTCCTTATACAAAATTTTTATCATTGCGGTGGTAACTCCATCCGGACCTGGGGCAGCAGCGGGCAAACTTACAACCACTGAGGCCAATTCCGGTAATGACACCTCTTCGAAATTGTCCACAGAGCCAAGCAATAAAGGCCGACAAGGGAGACAAGATGAAAAGCGGCTCTCAAGCCCTTTGCCATTTTTTTTTCCAAGAACTCAGTAATTTCATTCGGTGTAAGAACAAGTGAGTCTGCATTAAATGATGGTTGAATCATCTTCAGTGATCTCAGAAAGCGGAACAATGCCCCTCTGTTGCGTGTTTGGGACAAGAAATCAAAAAGTCTGATGTTATACTCGTCTTTCGCTTTAGAAACTGTACGTGTAAAGGTGGCCGCTATGTATTTGTAATCATTCCAATTTTTTGGACACTGGTTGTGTAGAAGCTTTTACCACGCAGCTTTCCTCCGCCTAAATTCTCTAGTGCAGTCGTCATTCCGCCAATTACTAGGGCTATTGCTTTTACTCGAACAAATTGCAAATTCGGATCGTTTTTTAGAATCCTCCAATACCGAGCATAAACTATGAGCCTTTTGATTACAACTCATATGTCTCATTGAATTAAATGCTGTTTTCAAAAAAGTATTAAAACGAGCATAATTAATAAAACTTCTCTTATGAAGCTCTGGAGAGGTTAGCGGGCCTACCACTTCAAAACCAACAGACAGGTGGTCACTGTTTGTAGTGCAGTCAATCGTTGACCATGATGATACAACAATATTTGTTCCAGAGAACGTCAGGTCTAAAACAGAGCGAGACTGTCCTCGGAGAAACGTAATGGCTCCAGTGTTTTTTTTTTATTTTATTCAAGTACCCTAAAGGCCCGTAGGGCATTACATAGGGATGGTATAGTAAATCATTAAGTAACAGTAGACGCATTCAATCAGGTAATGCATGTTAAAATAAAAACAAGAACACAAATGGAAAAAAGATCAAAGAGAAACCGTAAAAGCTGTTACAAGAACACATACTAAACTTTCAAGACACCTATAGCCATTAAAAGGGGTGTAGCACAAAATCAAGGTTACTTAGAATGAGTAATTCAAAAGAAAAATCCTTGTTAAAAGAAGTACATACAACAGCAAATACAGCATGTAACAATAAAAAGAATATATATATATATATATATATATATATATATATATATATATATATATATATATATATATAAATACATGTAAAATAATAAGAATAAGAAACTAAGCAGTACAAGGAACTTGGTGCTCACCTAAAACAAAGCCAAGTGCGCACGGAGCATCAAAAGATGTTGATGACAAAAAAAAAAAAAAAAAACCCTAGACCACAATGGATGGCGCCTTGAACGATTGCGCAAGAAAAGCCTATGTGTGTACTTTAAAATAGTCTTTTAGTTTTGCTAGGAAATCGTCATGACTTAGAATGGATACTATTTCATTTGGTAACTTATTCCAATGATATATTGCGAGAAAGAGAGGCGAATGACTTAAGAAGTTAGTGCGCGCCAGAGCGGGCTGCACTTTAAAGGGATGATCAAGGCGCGGGAAGATACGATGTGCGGGCCTGATGTGGCATGCGCTGAAAGACGACCTGCAGTGATAAAGCCTGTGAAAATGGGAAAGAAGTGCTATGAGTCTACGATTTTCTAGAGAGGGAAGATTTAGAGAATTTTTAATGTTGGTGATGCTGGACGTTCGTGAGTAATTTTTCGTAATGAAGCGGGCTGCTTTGTTTTGGACTGACTCGAGCTTGTTTATGAGGTACGACTGATGCGGGTTCCAAATAAAAGACGCGTACTCCATTTTTGAACGAACCAGTGTCGTATACGCTAATAATTTAGTGGACTGGTTTGCCGAGTAAAGGTTACGCCTGATGTAGCCAAGTGTTTTGCACGCGCTGCTAGTAATCGCATCGATGTGTTGATTCCACGAAACGTTTGAAGAAAAATGAATTCCTAAGTATTTTATTGTGTCAGCATGAGCAATAGCAATGCCGTTCATCGAGTATTCGGTTAGCTGCAGGTTAGAAGCTCTAGTGAAAGCAATAGCCTTAGTTTTTGAAACATTTATTTCCATTTGCCACTTTCGACACCAGTCCGTAATTTTCGCGAGGTCAGATTGCAAAGTGTCAGCGTCGGAAGGGTTAGTTATTCGTCTATAAATTACACAATCATCTGCAAATAGTCTAACTGTAGATTTAATGTTACTGTTGATGTCGTTAACGTAAAGCAGGAATAAAATAGGTCCCAATACAGAGCCCTGCGGCACCCCTGATTTAACTAGGGATCGCGGAGAGGAAAATTCATTAGCAGTTACAAATTGGTACCGGTTAGTTAAGAAGTTTCTAATCCAATTAGTGGTCCTACTATTTATATTAAAACAGCGAAGTTTCATTAATAAACGGTTATGAGCTACCTTGTCAAACGCCTTCGCAAAATCAATGAATATGGCGTCTACTTGTGATGAGTCATTAATAGCTTGGTAAAAGTCGGAGACTAGCTCGAATAACTGCGTCTCGCATGAACGACCCTGCTGAAACCCATGTTGGTTAATGAAAAGAAGATTGTGCTCTGTTAGGTATTTCATAATTGCTGATGAAATAATGTGTTCTAGTAGTTTACATGGAATGCTGGTCAGTGAAATGGGTCTGTAGTTAGAGACAGATGAAGGGTCACCGGACTTGAAGATTGGAATTATTTTAGCTATTTTCCATCCGTCAGGTACGCATCCTGAATCAATAGATTGTTGAAAAAGACAAGCGAAGATGCGGGATATCACTGGTTTAGTTATTTTTAATAGTTTTGGACAGATTCCGTCTGGACCGGGAGCCGAGCTGTTAGAAAGACGATCAATAGCAGCTTCTATGCCCTTCTGAGTGATTATGATATCATTCATAATGGAAGTAACAGAACCGACGTCAATATTGGCGGGAACAGGAAGTTCACTTGTGAAAACAAAACTAAAGAAAGAATTTAATGCAGTAGCGACCTCTGATGGTGGAAGGAACTCGTTGTCTTTCGTTATAGATATGAAGCAGGATGAGGACGGTTTGGGGTTTATTACTTTCCAGAATTTTTTTGTGTTGTTAGCTAACATGCTGGAAATATCATGGTTAAAAAATTTGTCTTTAGCTGCTTCAATTTCGATTTTGCATAACTTTGACTGTTCCCAATAGCACTTCCAGGCATCATCAGATGTCGACAGCTTAGCTTTTGAGTAAGCGCGTTTCTTTTTATTAATACAGCGCCTTACATGAGAGGTGAACCACGCGCTTCCAGTAGACAGAGTTATTTGCATTTTTGGAATGTACTTTTCTTTAAGTTCAGTCAGCTTGCCACAAACAATCGTCCAGTTATCATTGCTATCACGATCATGCATGCCACTCAGGAATTCACCACAAAAAGACGAGAGCTCACTGGTGATCATTTCGACATTTGCGCGCGCATAATCATAAATTGTTTTCTTTTCTTGTACTCTTTTTTTACGCTCTAGCTCGTATTCACAATGGAGGACATTGTGATCACTGATGCAATCTAACACATGAACACACACGTTGACGGGTTCAGTGGTCAGCACAAGATCCAAGATGGCATCCCCCCTTGTTGGCAACGAAACCATTTGGCTTAATCCGTATGTGTTCATGCGGGAAAGCCCATTATCTACTGTCTATTCCCACAGTCGTTTACCACACTGAACCGTTTTGCATCCCCATGATACGAGTACATGGTGTTAATTGAAATCACCAGCTAAGATTATATCTTTTCCGCAATTTGCTATAATTGTATCTAAGGAACTATTGTTCTGGACCCCAACAGGAAAGTAAGAATTTACGACTGTGAAAGGTCTACATCCAGGCAAATTTATTTCTACCGCAAGTATTTCGCTGTATGGGGCCACTAACATGAATGCTAACTTTGTTATGTGGCAAAATTTAGTTGAAATAAATATTACAATGCCTCCGCCTCTAGTAGGACGGTCCAAACAAAAACATCGATAATTTCGCAATGAAAAATTTTTTCCTGTATACAACTAAGTTTCTTGTAAAAAGTATGATATCCGGACAAAACTGATGTGTGAGATGAAGTAAATCTGTTGAAGCAGCAAGTATATAACGACAATTAACCTGAAGCACTCTCATCAGCCCTCGGGCGGCGAGAGCACCGCAGTGGCAATTGCTCTCTCCAAAATAGAGTCTGTTGACTCGGCGACATGGCTTTTTCTTAGGTTTAGAATGGGGGCGAGAATTTGAGCCAACATTAATGGGGGACCCGCGCCGTTTGGGGGGCCCACGACTCCACAGCCATAGTCGATGCATCATCCGACTCCAAGGTACTGGGACCAGCCATATTTGATTCCTTGTCCGTACTGCTGATTGGCAGATTGGACATGTTGAGCTCAGGTACCGCATTAGGAAGAGGTACAGAAGTTGCCTGCAGCAGTTGAGTTAATTGTGCGGACACAATTTGCGATATACAGTCAGACACACTTTCAACGAGGCGTTCCATGACCTTAGCCATTGACTTTTCTACAGCGGTTGCAATCGCTTCTGAAATGGTTGAATCCATGGCAGCAGGTTGCCGCGCCACAACACCAGCGTAACCATGTGATCTTTCCTTTACGGCTAACGTAGCCTCTCTGCGGGAGCAACGCCTTTTATCCATTACTTCAAGAATTTGAATTTCTTCTGATCAAGAAGGGCAGTCCGAATTAATAGCCTGATGCGCACCTCCACATAACCAACACTTCTGCGTTTGAGTTACGCACTCATTGCCCGGATGTCCCTCACCACAGACGCAGCAACGAGGGCTAGACTTGCAGCCGCCCGCACTGTGTCCAAAACACCAACAACTGCGGCATTGTAACGGGCGCGATGCTAGAGGGTCTACACGAAAAATTAGTGGCCAGATTTTTAATTCTGAAGGGCATGATGTACCCGCAAACGTGGCAATCACAGATACTGTTGGTACACGTGCATTATCAGTCACGCGGTTGCACCGATAAATGGCAATAACACCTGCCGCAGAGAGCTCTTCTAGTGTTTCTGACGGACTCAGTCGAGAGTACACACCACGCACTATTCCCTTTGTGCATGCCAGATGAGGTGGAATGAAAGTTTTCACCTAATGGAGCCAAATGAGGAACATTTTAGTAGATCTGCTACACATGCCTCATCTGGCGATCTGCAGGCGATGCCTCGTCGTCCAAATTGTCGAACGTCTGTGATATGCAGATAGTGATGAGTCACAGTTTTAAGATCCGCCTGAATTGCTGGCGGGTTATTGATTCGAATGGAGGAGCCATTCAAAGGCACCAGCGCCACCGGAATGCTGCTCACTCCACTACAAAAAAGGCTTCTAGGGGCACTTGATGAGGAGGGACAGAAGCTGACCAGGGGCAGCACCCCTGGCCAGGCGAGCTATTCGTCATGAGGACGGGCTGACTGTCTCAACAAAAACAGTACAGCCTTCTGTAACTTATTGCCCGTAACTTCTGTATCAAGCTATTGCCTGTAACTTCTGTATCAAGCTTAAACCGCCCAACACTTAGCCGAGCACACCACAGCGCTTACGTGACCACCAGATGCTTGCTTGTCTTCTTCTTCCCACTGAGAGGCCGCGAAGACGTGTCTCAGCCGCCGTTAAGAAAGAGTGCAAGAATGGCTTCAGAACGGGCTCTTCTTCTGCTCGCTCGCTCGCGTTCCGAGGCGTTGCTGTTGTCGTCGTCGTCGTCGTCGTCGTCGTCGTCGTCGTTGTTGTTGTTGTTGTTGTTGTTGTTGTTGTTGTTGTTGTTGTTGTTGTTGTTGTTGTTGTTGTTGTTGTTGTTGTTGTTGTTGTTGTTGTTGTTGTTGTTGTTGTTTACTTGCGACAGCATGGGCCAGTTGGATACCGAAGAGCCCGCTATCCCAAAATCGTAGCTAAACACACAAGAAAAACACTACACGGAATGGCAATATATATAGAAAAAAAAAAGAAATAATCAAAAGCTTTCATATTCCCTTAGAGGGAAACACACGCATGCACTCTACAAACATACAAAGAACTTGACATAAAGTTGCAAATCCATACAAATTATCTCTGAAACAGAGTCGGTGCACGACTGGTGACAAGCAGGAGCAGTGTCTGCTCACGTTGAACTATTTCAGCACTAAGCGGAGCGCATAAAAAGTCACTAACGCGGGAGAGTTATCACGTGAATAAATTCAGATGAAAAAAAAAAAAGAACAACATACCAAAGCACACAAAATGTCAGCGACACGACAAACACCATGACGTTACTGCGAGACAAAAATTATGTCACCCAAAAAGCACTATTCACAGGGAACCAATGAGGCCACTGCCTTTCGCAGCTTCTCTTTGATTATAGTTATCTCGGTGCTTGGGGCGTATGCAGGTCGACAAACAACTCTGTGCCTCTAGACGGGCAAGGCCGAAATAAGTTCCCGAACCGTGTGTCGGGCAATTTCCTACTAAAAGAATGCATTGTCGAGGAACAAACCCCTCGTGAGACTTTGAGTTATCCTATAGAAAGCAATATAAGGTAAGATTCGACTCGACCCACATTATTTTTTCGTCAAAAGGGCGACGCGGATATCGACGACTACCACTTTGCTGTTTCCAACATTATTCAGCCTAGTTTGCTACAGAAGACAGACCTCTCTTTGAGTACTACTCCCGCGAAGCATCGCAAACAGCGAGACACGGAATGCGTTATTCGGGCAGAGTTTCGACCGTGACCCTTCTGCTTACTGTGGAAAAAGCGCGCTTCCGCAAGCTTGCAGACAATCTGTAGTAAATATTAAATCTTTTCGAGTTGCAATAAAAGAAAGATAAAGCTGTTCGTTGTTGTACGAACAGCGGTGACGTTGTTTCCATTTATTTGTTTATACGTATTTTGTTCCTGCTTTCAAAAAACCTGGCGTTCTTACCTCAAGTGCTTGGTGAAGCGCAGCTCGATGCTTGCTGTTTTGCGCAGGAAGAGATCTCGAAAATCAGCTCTTCCTTTTACATGCAATATGAGACGCGCAGCAACAGGTGTTCCTGCGAGCTCACTGCATTTCGTCATTATCATTCAGCCTTTTATTCTCTCTCTCTCTCTCTCTCTAACAAAACTTTCTACACGCTAACGCGGTCTTCTAATTAGAAGGCTCCTGGCGGGCACGGTCTAATTACCAAACGGTCTAATTACCACCGACCGAGAATTTTGTGGCCTCTTGGGTCTTCTCTCAAATATTCGGCAACAATGAAACACCGAACGCGTCTCGTCGCCGATTGCGGGTCAATTTGTCGAGCCTAACGAAAAAAAAATGTATCTGCACGCATTAGTTGGAAAATTGTAGGGCGCACCCACTGGGAAGTATCTGTATCCTTGGATGTGCGGCTACTATTTTTATCTGGTCATTTGATGGGCGGTATTGCACGGAATTATTGTTATTTTTTTATTAAAACAGATATGGCTTTTTTTTATATAGGAGAGAAAGGGGCAATGTGAGTTCAATTAGATAAGGAAACAATGTCTTTTTCATAAAGCTTTGATTTTTTTTTTACGAGACAAACTGCCCAAATATTCTGCAAAGCTCGCTTTTCGTAGAAACAATAGCACAACAAAAAGGTGATCGAGACCAACTTCGCCTCTTCTGAAAAAATTGAGGTCACGCACACCGAGAAGAAATAAATATCCTGCACTTTCAACTTTCCACGCATCTTCATTCTTTTTTTTTTTTCTTTTTTTTTAGGGGGGGGGGGGGGGGGGTTAACCGGTGCATTTTAGCTACGGACAATTCTTTCTTGTGAGAGCAGAAAACAAATGCCTTAAGACTATACAGCATGAATCTTCACTCGGCAATATCATACCATGGGATATAATCGTGTCACGTCGTGTTGCAACGCAGGCAGACAAGTTACGAAATGCACACAGCAGGTGGGCTTTCCAGCTTCTCTTAGCCGTATGTTGTCATTCCCAATCTAGCGGCATGGCAGGGCCACGTAACAGTGGCACGGTGTCGATATAATAAAATGGCGGCGTAACGAATGCGCGCTAGCGTAGACGTGCATTGTAATAACAGAAGACACAGCCACGAGGAGAAAAGCGTACGAACGTTTACTGCAATAACCACCGGTATTTTCGCTTACTTACTATCGCATACGTTTCGGCAAAGACATGGTGATCACGAGGGTATATTTGCGCTTTTTTTTTTTTTCTTTTTGAAGCGCTTCAAGCAACACGAGATATGTTTGAGACGCGTTATAGTTTAAAATCACATAAAGAGTATAAAATCAAATTGGAAAACTTGTGAAGAACACCGGGAAGTACCTGTTGCCGTTTGTCTGTGCTTAGATCTGTCTAATATTCGCGCTTCTGGCTTTTCATGGGGATTTCGTTAGTAATTTATATCGTGTAGCCTCAGTGCTACTAATAGGATCTTTAAATTTAAAAGAACGCCGCCTCCTGCCGCTGCACGATGTACGCAGTTTACTTTGTTAGTGCTTATCTTTCTGTCGCATACCCCTCTCTTTTTATTTCCCCACCCCTCCCACCCGTTGAGGGTAGCCAAGCAGGACTACTCCTCCTGTCTACCTTTCAGTACATTCTCTCTCTCTCTCTCTCTCTCTCTCTCTCTCTCTCCTTTCAAAGCACTGCAAATAAGCATATCATAACATCAAAATAATTATCTCCTTATGTGGGTAATGGGTTTACACGTCTTCATCTTGGCGATGGTGGTGACTTTATAAAGTTTTCATCTGGGGTTTTACGTGCCAAAACCAGTTCTGATTATGAGGCACGCCATAGTGGAGGGCTCCGGGTTAAATCTAAGTACACGGGTGTTTTCACATTTAGTCCTCATTGAAATGCGGCCAACGTGGCCGGTATTTGATCCCGCGACCTCACGCTTAGCAGCCCAACACCATAGCCACTAAGGAACCATGGAGGGTGATTTAATTCAATTAGTGAGTACAAGTAATTTCCTCTACCTTGCCCTTGGTGTCTTTGTTAGTTGGCTTCTTATGATATGAATAATAAAAATCATGCTCTCGATTCCCTTTATATATATATATATATATATATATATATATATATATATATATATATATATGTGTGTGTGTGTGTGTGTGTGTGTGTGTGTGTGTGTGTGTGTGTGTGTGTGTGTGTGTGTGTGTGTGCGTGCGTGCGTGCGTGCGTGCGTGCGTGCGTGCGTGCGTGCGTGCGTGCGTGCGTGCGTGCGTGCGTGCGTGCGTGCGTGCGTGCGTGCGTGCGTGCGTGCGTGCGTGCGTGCGTGCGTGCGTGCGTGCGTGCGTGTAACTGCGAAAAGGCAACGTTTCGAGGCAAGCGGAAGCCATAACTGAACCTGGGCAGTAAACAAGCTGCTATGCGTTCGCTCCACGAAGTCATGACACAAAAATTAATATAAATATCCCCCTACTCTGTAACCCCTTAGCAGTAACCATTTCACTCTAGTAAATCCCCCCAAAAATTAAGCAGACTCAACTCACTCCATTGTCATCGACAGAATGCGAAGCATGCTTTGTTTGATAGAGAATGGTTGTTTGAATCATTAAAGTGTTGCACAGCGAACGGTTACAGAAAACGGTCAGAGAAAATATTGCTGTGGATCCGGTATGTGTGCGCGCGCGTGTGTGTGTTTGTTGAAAGAACCCTTATGCTCCATAACTCCCTTCTCCAATAATCCGATATGATACATATAGGATCACATATGAAAACCCTTACAGGGCACAAAGCTTCTAATTTCATTCGGGCAGAAGTCATGCACGATGAACATCCAAACTGCAGTTTCTTTCTGTTTACTGACAGCTTCACAAAAGGGCACAGAGTAGTGTAATGTTTATTGCACATTGATATATAAGTGTTTTGTGGCTAAAGCGCCCTTAGGCGTTGATGCACCCACGCTGACGCCTGGTCGCAAGTCGTCTCCTCCATCACGACTACCACGTCGATGACCATGAGCAACCTGTCGTGCATATGGAAGCTGCAATACGCTGCACACGCTAGTACAACGCGAAAGACGAAGCACGTACTGACACACTAATACAACGCGCAAGACAAAGCACGTAACTGAATCGTCACCGAGTCAAATCGGCGCGTACAGCGCGTCGTAATTGCAGCCTCCGCGATCACTTCAGAAACATTTTCAGAGCTAATTGCGGAGGCCACGCTCCGCTGTGCTGAGTACGGTGAACGCCACACTAAGTGGCGTTGGTAGTGCTTCTTGATGCCAGCGTCCCTTCGAATGCTGCATCGAGGCGTCGTAGTGCTGAGACCACCGAAGCGTTTCACTGTCGGTGCGCGGGGCCACATACCAAATAAACGACACAAACTGGGTTGACTCGGACAAGAATGCTTCGCATTAAAAGTATATAGCTACGAGAGCAATTGATCAGGTAAGCTGTGACTCCCTCATGTTTGAGCGCAGACGTGCCTCGCTGCGAAGATCAAGGCCCACACAGCTTGAGCAAAACGTGTACTCGGTCCAGGCTAAGCAACAGATCCAAATGACGAAATCATGAGTTTGGGCGACGCGCCTAAGGTCTCGGAAAGCGACGTCGGCGGCTATGCGTGCTTCACGTAAGAAGTCTTTCACAGAGAACGCAGACATGCTCGGCTTCTCCTTCGTATATGAAGGCGCACCCCGGAGCGAACACGTGGTAGAAGCTTCAAACTGAGCTGAATGCCAGTCAACGAATGCCCACTTAGAGACCAAACGCCGCTTGCACAAGCTCCAACACGGCCAGTATCAAATGTCTATATTGTTCGTTTCAGCTAGACGCACCAAGCCGCAAACGCTCGCAGAATTAATAGCAATCATACCTAAAGACTTCGCGAAGTCGTCGTCTACTGCCGCTAAAACCTTGGTAAGAGTCGCTGGCTTAAAAGACGCGTGCATCTGCAAGACTAAGAAATGCCTGCGGCGTTGCGGTTAGCTTACCGCGAACTTACTGGTCTTTGTTTTTTTTTTTTTTTCTACGCTCAAAGGACGCCAGAGAAGTTGCGCCACGCTTGATCATCCTGCACAAGAAAAGGATCTAAAAGAACTGTTCAAGCATAACAGTTTCATGACATTGCTGTGTATTGTCTTCTTTTTTTTTTTCGTCGGCAATGAACTGGCCTGGAATAAAACCCACTTGCTTATCTGTTTTGCTCGAGCCTTTCAACATACCTATAAACTCCCTCGAGAGAAGTGTGTGCTTAGTTTTTCGACAAGAGTTTCTAAAACTTGGCATCTCTAGCTGTAACGTTTTTTTTAACATTCCTTTCTAAATAGATGCCTATCTAGATGATCGAGTAAGTGCTAAACGCGCGAAATACGTCTGCGTTGATGAAAGAGACTCTTTATGAAACATCAATGGCCTCGTCGTTAAAAGAAGGCTAAACGAAAATAACGCGTCAAGTTAGCCTGACTCGATTTGGTATGTCACACTTCCGAGATAGCAAATATGTCATTTATGTTGTGAGCATAATTTTGGGATCATTGGAGACAAAAGTGAAACCGGGCGGCCTGTTGCGTTGCGGCGACGCTTTCAAATTTTTTAACCGTCTACGTGCTGTTGTGCCTGGCGGTCCTGGGGACAAAGAGTGCCTCACCGACAGACGTGCAGCTGTGGAGTACTGTTCACGCTTCATCGTTTCTCGAGGCTGGGGAGCGTCACCGTCACCCAGGACTAATGGAGGAGCAATTAGACCCCAGGCTGCAATGAGAAATCGGCCTCGTGCGTCGCTAAAACGGCAACGTCGCTCTTGGTGTGTTTCCGGCAAGCACCTGCACCCGCCCGGACTACGACGGGGCTCGGCGGTAGCTTCCGCGAAGGCCAGTTCCTGATTGACAAGCTGACCGTCACGGAGAGGTCACATGATTCTTCCAAGGTGCCAACGTCGGGCAGTTCCGTGGGAACAGCTTCGAAGTTTGGTTCTCAATGTACCACCCGTTGCCTGGTATGCGGGGGCGGTCGAGCAACATTGGAGGCGGAGCCCGGCGGAACGGCGCCATATATGATGGGCGGGATTTTGCGAACGGTCGACGACTGTGAATGGCCGAGAAGAACCACAGTGAAATTCCTCGACGAGTGAAAGGGGGAAATGAACTGATAAAAAGCGCAGCTTGAGTGTTTTGTGGACGCTCGGGAGATGAAAACGCTCAGACATGCAAAGACGTTAGCACGTAGACGGCTCCAATCTCATGGAGCCCTTCGTGTAAAATAATGTACATTTGTATATAAAACTCTTTTCTGATCTCACTGGACCCCTCCTTCTCCCGGTACCTGGCGCGTCACCATCCATGGAACCTTCTTGGCCGCGCGGACCTTCGACTTCGCAATTCAGTGCCACGTCCCACGGGGGGAACTATACAAGCCAAGATTAAATATCCTAAAGATCCGTGCCAATCGCTCGTAAAAGTAAATTTATTTCGGAAAGAATGCTTGTGTGTGCTCGTGCGAACACGCGTTTGTAGGGGGTGGGGAGAGGGGCATAGATAATAGCCATCGATAACTGAAGCTCAGGCGCAGACCAATCACGAGTCCGTGATTTGCTAACAGTCATGCAATAGTGACCAACTGAGATATCTAATATAAATGTGGCCGAGGCGGGTAACCACATGCCGTGCTTGCTCTATAACACGTATCTGTTCTTCTCAAGTTCCCTCGCACCTGGCTTTCCGCAACACCCCTTTGACAATGGTAAACGTATATATAATGTAAGTTTTGCAGCGCACTCATGTAACGCAAGTTTCACAACACATTCAGAGCCATCGCTTTCAATATCCTGAAATTCAAAGGGCGCCTCCTCCCAAACAAGCAAAAAAAAAAAAAAAATCACCCAAAGCGGCAATAGAAGGTCGCTGAACGTGAACCAAATTTCAAAGGTTGGCCATTGGCTATCGTTACATGGCAGCAGTGACATCAATGACGGAGCACAAGAATAACGGCACGGAAAGCAAGCAGCTATAACATTACGTGCGCTGCGCAAGAAGTGTTTTACGCAAGGTACAATATCAGTATGAACGCAAGATGAGCCATGCAAAAATCGCGGCGCGACGTCGGGAAACAGAAAGCAGAAATGTGCTGGTCAGGTTACAAACGCCGATCCATGCGCCATACGGGTACCGCGTTGCTGGAAGTTCCAAGGACTCGCACTATCCCGCCGATATAAAAGAACACGTTATAAAACGAAGCCAACGCATGCACTATTTTATTACACGATGGTATGACATTGTACCTTGATGTCGGGATCACTTTGACCTCTAGTAGAGTTATTCGGCTGTCGTTGTTATTGTGGTCTGAAAACATGGCTTATACTCAAAGAAGGGCGTAACGACTACGTACGAGAATGAACGAAACAATGAAAAATAAAGCATTAGTGGTCAAAATGACCGTAGAATGTGATTTGGCGTATTACATGTATAAAAAGCTCATCATAATCATGACTACGACCACAACGACGACAACGATTATTATTATTATTATTATTATTATTATTATTATTATTATTATTATTATTATTATTATTATTATTATTATTATTATTATTATTATTATTATTATTATTATGTGGTGGTGGTGGCGGCGACATCATAATGGTGATCGCGATATAGCACTGTTGCACAAATAGTTGCTGAAACGTGCATTAGGCATGCGCCACCCTTAGCATTGAAACTCAACCAGCCGCGGTAGCCCATGCAGTGGCTATGACGTTGCGCTTCTGAGCTCGAGGTCGCGGGATCGATACCGTCCACGGTGGTCGCATTTCGATACGGGCGGAAGGCAAAAACGCCCACGTGCCGTGTATCGGGTGCATATCAACGAACTCCGTGTGGTTTTGGCACGTGAAACTCCAGAATTCAATTACTTTTTTAAGGAGCTAATTCAGAAAGTTCTTCATTCGTAAATGTCATTTGCCATTTCACTGGTCACCTACGCTAATAAGATGTCTCGAGTCTGTATTGGCTCAAGTTTGTTCTTACGAGCAATAAGTGCATCGTGAATACGGGTCCAGTTCCGCAGAATAACGGCAAGTCGTGCATCGGGACACAAAAAATGTACGACAAGAAAAAAAAATACAGCGTTATTCGGTGTTTCGAGACGTTGTGCTACTCTAGACAAAACGTCGAAACGCCCACCACTTAAAAAATTTCGCCATCATAAAGCATCAGCGATATGATCCTTGTCAGAAGAATCACGTGTAGCTACGAAACTAATCGTTGACAAGGCACATGAACCGTCGCGTAACGAGTTTTTTTTTTTTTCCTATTATTACATGGCAGAAAGAAAACCTGGTGTGGAGACACTAGCTTGAAAAGAAAAAGGAAAAGACAAATTAACCCGAAAAAAAAAGAAAATTGGAACATTTGAAATGAAGGAGAGAGGAAAAAATTAATGCAAATGTAGAAACAAAGTTGCCGTAGTGCTTGCCCTGCTTTCATAAAATACGCGCTGAAACATTCTAACAAGTGTGAGCGCTTTGGACGTTTCAGAGCGTCAGCGTCATTTGCGGTCAGGCTTCGATTCACTAAAAAAAAATGAAAAAAAATAAAAACTTTTTTATTTAATGTGGAGGAATGGGAAGGCAAGGTTGTCTGAAAATCCCAAATACGTTGGCATTTCCTTTGTTTTGCTTTTTTTTCCTATTTTACACACCACTCTAGAGCTACCATATGCTGAACATTATTGTCAGCCATTTATTTTCGTTATTTTCTTTTTTTTTCTATTTTACTTATATGCTACCTCTAAACGCTTCCTCAGCATCAATCATTACCACCATAGATGTGCGTTACTTACTTAGCCTTCGCGGTTAAATAAAAAAGTCGAATCGTCGATGAATTCACCCTCGCGATGCCGTCTGCCAGTTTTCCCGTTAGCTCACCTAATCTAGCGACTTCTACGAAAAAAAAAAAAAAAAAGACGCTAGCGCTGGGTGCGATCCCCAGACTAAAAGAAACTTTTCTTCAAGTGCAAAAATTGACTTTCTAAGGAACCGGTTTGGTAGCAGTGCAGCAGAACCCGTCTGAGTTTCTTTTGCACCTTCGTGCTGCAATCGGATGGATGCCGATCTTCCGTGAAAATAAGTAAATAAATACATTAATTAATTAATAAATAAATAAATAAATAAATAAATAAATAAATACATTAATTAATTAATTAACAAATAAATAAATAAATAAATAAATATTCTACAAACTTTAATAAAGGATAAAGCAGAGCAAAGCGTAAGAACTCCCTTTCGCCTGCGTCCGTGTAGTTTCGCGCTTCCCACATAATTCATTTCATTCCCCTGAAATTGCTTGTTAGACATAAAGGTTGCCTGTCAATTTTGTGGTGTACAATATTTAAACCATCTCTGTCATATCTTCCCTATGTACTCTGCTTTTTTTTTTTTTTTTTCAGCGAACTGCCCGTTGCTGCCATTTGGAGGGGGCAGCCACCTCGTCAAGCTATACTCGCTCCAGTAGCTTTTTGTGACTGCTCCTTTCTTTCACAGAAAGCGAAATTGAATTAAAATTGAATTGAATTTAATTGACCTGAGCACGCACCAACTCGCCCACCTGTCAATTCTGCCGAAGCAACAAAGCATGCATGCATGCTCAGTAACAAGTGCGAGGCCTTTCTCCGGTGAAACGAACTATCTCGTCGAACTTTGCAATCGCCGCTCTCGACTCACCGGCGCTGACCGCTGAAACGGCAGCGAGCAGAGCCCCCACCAGGCAGGCTATCCACAGCCGGAGCACCACGCGGCTTGCGCGCATCACGGCGACGGCGGAGCGTGCCGCTGCTGCAGCACGAGGCACGGCGATCTTGCAGCGGCGGGACGGGCCCCAGCTGAGGAGCAGCGCACAGCGCGGCGCATCCGTGACGGTCGGGGTCTCGGACCCGACTCGGGCTCCACGTCGCGCGGGCCCCTAAACCGCGGTCGCCGATCGATGGCGAAAGCTGAGAGCGACGGAGCGCGCCCTGCACGGGCACCTGGATATACGCCTGCGCGCCGGTGTTTTCTTGCCGCGCCAAAGTTCTAAGCTGACACTGGTTGCTGCTGACGTTGAGTCCTTAAATGAACAGCATATGCCCCACGAAGGGAATCGGCTACGCAGTGAGGCTACACATTGATAAAAAAGACAAAGAAAAGGAAAAGTGAAGAACGATACGAAGAATAATTACTGTGGAATCTCAAGAAAACAAGTAATAATTTTAAAAAACTGAAGCTATCGATGAAAAAAAAAAAAAAAGGGGGGGGGGGGGGGGCGGGGGGAATGTCGCAGCACAGAAAACACCGTAACAATACAACCCTGTTGTCGTCTTTTTTTTGACAACGACGACGATGCTTCATGTGACCTCTGAAATTCAAATTCTTGGGTATTTATACGTACCAAAACCGGGAGCGGGGGATCTCATTAGGCACGCTGTAGCGGGGGTACTCCCGGATTAATTTCGACTACCTGGGGTTCTTTACCGTGCACCCGATGCACGGTACACGAGCGTTCTCGCATTTCGCCCTCGTCGAAATGCGGCCGCCGTGGCCGGGAATCGATCCCGCGACCTCGCCTTAGCAGCGAAACGCCATAGCCACAAAGCCACCACAGCGGGTCGCCTGAACTTTGCTGGGAGAGATCTTTGCCGACTCTGCCTGCGCTTTGCGTCGTCGATTAAATCGGCCCCACCCTGCTATCCTCCTCGTTAAACCACATGGCAGGGCGACCACATGGCAGGGTGACCCCATGAGCTACTGCCCATCGACGCCAAACAACGAACTGATCACGCAAAATGAACCGAACGATCGAGTGCCACTTGCGAGACATCATCTAGTGTCTTCGAAGTATGCGTGATCATCTACAGCGTGGTGATCTACAGATGCGATCAAAATTACGTAATAAAAAAAATTATCTGCGCTTGTAACACACTGTACAGTTCTAAAGCAACGTTCTGCAGATAACACGCAAGCCTATAGCTAAACCAGAATGAGAAGCCGTAGAGCAACGTGCTTTCTCAGCGAATCCACGCCATATTGTAAAAAAAAAAAACCATTGCGCTAGTGCTTTCCACAGTGATTGAACCACCTAAGGAGCCGCGGCGGTGTGTCGATAATATTCTGCTGCCGAGCACATACGTTCGCGACTCGTATATATTCTCGGCCGCGGTAGTGGCATTCCGATTAGAGCATGCAGAATTCAATATCACTCGTGCACCGAGCTTGTGTGTGCGGTAAAGAACTTCAGGTGGTCAAAATTATTCCTAAGGTCTTCAATACGGTGCCTGTCATGTTGCTTTGCATGGGGTGCCAAACCTCATGAATCAATGAACGATTCAACCGCAACACTTTCCTCTAGCAATTCTATCACGAAGGTCTCCGTTGTATTGTACACCTCAGCAGGGGCACCAAACCAGGGGAGTACACCACCACCAACACGTCCCTCTTCCCCCCCCCCCCCCTTTACTCCCGAAAAAAAAAAAAAAAAAAAAAACCTGGCTACGCCACTGAGCCTCAGCAAGGGCTAATGCTCACCGGAAGTCCTACATCCGGGCCAGCATGCTGCTCGGCAAGGGCTAGCACGAGTCTTCATTATCTACGGCTCAGGACGGGCAAAGGCCAATTTACTGTTGTGTCCGACAGGCGGGCTATATTACAGATCGTAGGACAAGAAAATGGAAAAATACCTCAGTGGCGCCGCAGCGGCTGGGAACGAGAAATGGTCGGAGTGCGCGCGACGCGCATAATAAACCAGTCTACTGTTGCGCTGCCTTTCGCTTCGCGTCACTTTCTCAAAATTGACGAGCCGAAAGGGAGCACGTTGACGCCTTCTCCGGACACCAGGATTCCGAGCCGCAGTAACAACTCGTTCGCGCTTATCCTACGTGTCTTCCACTGTTGTGCTCTCAATATCCTGGCACGCGGATCTTGCAAAGTGAGGCGAGCTCCAAGGTCAACCGCATCACGTCTCGACAGAAAACTTTCTCCGCAAGACAAAGATGGCACTACGCTGCTTGTTTGTCTCTTTCTGCGTCCTCATTTAATGTCTCGCATTTATGAGCACCAAAATACCCAACAGACAGGGTGTTAGTCCCGCTGCGCTGCCGCAAGAGCCGCACGAAAACACGGCCGTAATAATGCATACAACAAGAGTTTCCAGCAGGTTTCCAACATGTTCCGAAAGGGGAAGCGGCCATATTTACTACACGTCGTCCGACGTATGGGATACAGTTATCTTGCTCTAAAAATTCTGCTATCCATGCAATCAAGTATTTTGGAAAATTGAGATTCCGTATACATTACTCAGTATCATGGAGTTTTCAACGCTGTCGTACGCTTTATGGCTATGTCTAGAGTCACTAGAGCACTATACTGCCATCATCGCCGATCAAGTTGGATGCGGTTTTTTAGGTCACCATGGCTACACCAAATCGAACGTTCTGATCTGAAGCCAATCTGCATGGTTTGGACTTAGCATAATATGTTCAGACATCAAGATCGTACTTCTGTAATCTGAGATCCATTCTACGAGTTTGACAATATTAGACGTAAGAGACATTTGTCTTATATTGTCTAGCTTAGTAACCTGATGTAGGTATAATAATTACTATAGGAATTTTTTTATCATAAGGAATGTAGGCATTGTTTGAGGAGTCGTTATAATGTTTAGAAGGTCGCAAAGTGATAATTTGCATAAATTTTTTATCATTGTAGCCATAATCCCAGCAGGACCAGACGCTAGCGAAGGCAAATAACGAACCGCGTGCGCCTGTTCTGGCATCGTTACATTTGTGAAGTGGTTCACATGGAGTGGTCAAAACCGATGTTAAGCGGCACTCAGGCCCTTAGTGACGTGTTCTTGTGATTCTGACATAAAATTACTGAATGTATATTTACTGGTGATGGTACAGTTTTCCGAGATTGCATATATCTAAGAAGGACTTTTTTTTGTTTTCAGGTTTAGAAAGAAAACTGCAGTATAGAGTATCGTAATATCCTTTAGCTTTAGCAACTGTGTGTTTGAATATAACAGAGTGAAGTTTATAATCCGACCAATTTTGGAGGGACTGGTTATATAAAAGTTGCGTCCAATCAGCCTTCCGTCGACGGTGATCACGCGCTCAACCTGAATTCCGCCATGAATTGAAGAAAACACTGTTGCCCAATTTGACAGAAAATGCTGCTCTGTTTACGGAACTTTTTAATAATGCACAGAGCCTCATCGCTTTCATATCGCCGTGCTCTTCAAAATCAGAACTCAAAGCCGATTGTAAGTTATCTTAAAATTTATTATAGTTCACGAATACCCGGACACAAGAGTCTAATTATGTAGTCAGCTGATCCATTTCAGTCATTACAGAGAGGTGGTCCCAGTTAGTATTGCAATTCAAGACAGACCACGATGAAACAGAAAGAGAGGAACTATAAACATTTAAGTCTAAGGCTGAGTGAGACTGATCTCGAACAAACGGGACAACGCTAGAATTTAGGCATGAAATATTATTCTTTGTCCAGTTCCACAAGCGTTTTCCGCATGGGTCAGTTATTAAGCTTGCAGGTCTGTCATATAGCTTCCCTACGTGAGCAACGTCTGCGTTCGAAGATTTCGAGAATTTGTAACTTGCGCGCCTTCGCGGGGCAGTCTGAATATTCAGCAGGGTGAGCTCTGCTGCAAAGACAGCTCAGGCTTGTCCTGGGCCCTCACCACAACTTCGGCACCGGGGTGCAGATCTACAACAGTTTATGGTATATGCATAACGCCAGCCCTTTAGGCACCGAAGTGGGCGGGGCAACAAAGGCTCGACTTTGTAGATCAGGAGCCTTGGTTTCTGTTGGTCGGACTGACCCAAGCGAAGGTAGCTGTCAGTGACTCAGTTGCACTTTTTTGTTATCTACAACGCGTCCACAACAAAAGCCAAACTGCGCCTGCCACTGAAAACATATCCAATATCTCGGTAGGATTCAGGTTTACGTCGAGGCCGCGGACGAGACCTCTTACGCAGGCCAAATGAGGTGGAATAAGTTAGCTCACCGGATCTGCAGCAAACACAGTCACTTGAGAAGATCTTGAACCCAGGCCTGGTCTGAAGAAAAGCAGAGAATGCCTCCTCGGCCGTACTGTCGGACCTCTGTGATCTTCTTGGAATGGGCAGCAGACGGCCGAAGTCTCGCTTGTATCGCTTTGCGCTTCTTCCTCCGAATAATCTCATCATTGGTTGGCAAGGGAGCCACAGGGACTGAGTTGCATGACGCCGTTGCGTAAGAAATTCTCCACGGGTAAGTCCTGAGGAGCAGACCAGAAGAAAGCTACTGGCCGAGTGGAACAAATGGACATCAATCTGGTCTAGTTACTTCAAAACACGCTTAAGAGAGAGATTCAACACAAGCAAAAGAAAAGCATGAAACCACCCGATGCTTTACCGCAACCCGATCAGAAGAGAACGCGGCCCTTGTTCTTGTTCTTGTGCTCAAACACTGGTTCATATGCACTATACTGGGGATAGGCCAAGAAGCAGACGGTCCTTATTCTCGTTCGTGTTCCTTAGTAAAATGGCGAAACGCACTCTGGGCGGTTTTGTTCACTTCGCTTCTTTGTTCACGCTCGCTGCTTCTGCTGCTCTCCTTATTCACTTCTCTGTAGCCAACTCCTTCAATTTTCTCTTGCCAACTTCTTCTACTCTTGCCTCTTTTCTGCTGGTTGTCTATTCGGGCGCATACAAAATACAATGAACAGCACTATCTCGTCATGACAGCGGTTATAAAAGAGCAGCAAAGTTAAAGAACTGAAGCGAAGTTGGAGACACTCAGTGGAACACAGGGCAATCAAGATTCAAGAGTACGAATGAAGAGTTGTGATTCTTCGGAGCAGATTGCTTGCGCCTGTGAAAAAAGTTTAATACTACACGTTATAGTGTGCTAGTTATCACTAACAATGCTTTACAATACGAGTGAGACTGCGATTTTCGTAGTGATTTTTGCGATATGGAGTTAGTATCAAGAAATAAATGATTGAATCATGTCAACGCGCACGATATAAGGATATACGTATTCTGAAACACCTATGTGGTCCTTTTCCGCAAAGGGACGGCGTTGACCTTGAGCACAAGCGCGCGCGCGCAAGCACGCAAACATCAGCCTACTTTAGACTTGATTTTTTTTTTTTCAAATAATAAATCAACCAACTCGCGGTTCTAAAATTTTAGATCTTCCGTTCTACAGTGCACCTGAAACGATTGGCGAAGTTCTGTACTTCGATGTGATCACAAGCTTATTAATAACATCTAGAGCTAAATGTCCCATTAACATTTCAAGGTACTCCAACCAGGCAAATTCGCGATTACAATAGAGCCGATTATAAAGCAATTAATATTACACTTAATGACTTTTTTCATTCTAACGTTCTTGTGCTCATTTTCGGATAGGTCTGTTGAACACAACTGGGTGCTTTTTTAAGAATATGATAAGTAATCTACTTTACAAATATATTCCCTTGATTTTCATCTCGAATGACAATTCTAAACCATGGTTCATAAAAGTTCTCCGTCGTCATCGAAATTTAAAAAAAAAAACGTCTGTACAAAAAGGCCAAGCTCGTGTCCACATCATTGGCTTGAGAAAAATACAGTGCATGTTTAAAGTCTTATTGTTCTGCTGTTCGCGTTCCTAAAGACAAATATTTTTTTCGCGACCTCTCCTTTCTTTTAAAATGCAATCCCAAAACGATTTGGCGTGAAACATCTGCCGACAGTGCTAGTAATCATATTTCACTGAGCAATGATGACCATCTACCACTTTCAGACAGTGAATGCCCCCATGTATTTACATCAGTATTCACAAGGGAAGATCATTCCAACATATCCGTTGTACCTGATCATGATTGGCAATATATGGCCCCTATTATTGTCACCGTTGAAGGTGTCGCTCAACTCATTCTTAACCTAAAGATTTCTACAAGTGCTGGTGTTGACAGCATTAACTCTAAAATATTAAAAATACTGCATCCATTTACAGTCAAATTCTTTGCCTCATTTTCCAGCAATCATTATTACCTGGCTTGCTCCCTATAGGCTGGAAAATTGCCACCATCATCCCTGTGTTTAAAAGCGGAAACACAAATTCACCCGAAAGCTACCATCCAATTTCACTAACATGCATTTGCTGTAAATTACTGGAACACATTATCGCTTCTCACATTTACTATCACCTCGAACATAATTCTTTATTTTTCCTGAACAGCATGGCTTCCGGAAAGGATTTTCTTGTGACACTCAACTGCTAGAATTCACGACTGACTTGCATTTCAACATGGACGCTAACCTACAAACTGACTGCATTTTGCTAAACCTTTTGACCGCATTGCACATTCCCGTTTATTTTCGAAATTATCTGCTCTTTGCCTAGATTATTTTACACTGTGATGGCTTCATAACTTTCTTTCTTTCCGCCAACAGTTAACAACAGTTAACAATTTTACTTCATCACTCTGCGACGTACCTTCAGGTGTACCTCAAGGCAGCGTTGTTGGCCCTTTATTGTTTCTAATATACATTAACGACCTGCCCGCTAACATATCTTCTCGTCTACGACTTTTTGCTGACGACTGCATCATTTACCACTCCAATAATTACATGGATGACCATCTCGCCCTCCAAAGTGACCTTAACCTCATTTCCAGTTGGTGTAATAAATGGCAAATGTCAAATGACACTTTACTCTAATAAATGCAAGGTTATCTCTTTCAGCCACAAGCGTGCTAATTCTAACTTCGCGTATCTCATAGAAAGCACGGTATTGTCTCAGGCATCATCATACAAGTATTTAGGTATTTATCTCACGCATAATATTTTATGGACCACGCATGTCAACGCCATTTGTGCGAAGGCTTGAAGGACACTAGGGTATCTGCGCCGGAACCTGCAGAATTCCCCTAACATCCACATGGTCGCGATATCAAAAACTACTTAATAAACCTGCTGGAATCCGTTCAAAATAGAGCCGCTCGCTTCATTACACGTAACTACAGTCCCCATTCGAGCATAACGCAGATCAAACTTGATATCTCTCTTGAACCATTATATGTTCGTCGTTCAACGCTCCTTTAAGCTTACTTCATAAATATCGTCACAGCAACAGGTAATCTGCGTTACCTCTCGAAGCGCCCTCTCGCATTTCGCGCCGATTACATAATCAAAGTAATCAAATCAAAGTTACAGAATGGATACCAAGAGTATAGGGAAGAAAACAGAAAACTAGGTGGGGTGATGAAGTTAGGTAATTTGCAGGCGCAAGTTGGAATCAGCTAGTGCAATTGGAGATCGCAGGGAGAGGCCTTCGTCCTGCAGTGTACATAAAAAATGTCACAGTTTCGCCCTAAGGGCGAAGCAATGAATGCGATAGCAACACAGCAATGTCATACGAAGTAAGGTGAGCGGCTTTGGTAGCAATATGAATTGTAGTAAACATGAGCTGATTAAGTAAGCAGGTGTGCTGCGGCGTAAGTAGACCGACATGAAGAGAGACTCGATGACCACGAGAAGGCGCAGTGTGAAACGGTGGTGTTGATGAGAAGCGCTTCCCGGGGGCAGCGCGCGTGCGAAGGGACACACCTGTAGCGCTGCACTGCCGATCCGGGCAGCATTACATGTGTAGCGTGCGTTGGAAAATGTGGCCCGACTATTACTAACTGAATGAACAAGCGTGGTGTGAGCGCGCACAAACAAACATGAATAGATCACACTGAATGACTGCAGACAACGACAAGCCCATACGCTGCAGCGGGCGAAGGTACGTGCGGTCTATCGCTTCAACAGAAACTGAGCGGCGAATGCACAGTGCATAAAGGTCAGAGCCGTGTGGAGATAAGAGACGGTGCGGCGAGCGACGAGCGCGGTTGTTGGCAGAGGAGAAGTGCGCCCCCCCCCCCCCCCCCCCCCCCCCCCGCTCCCTCCGGCGCTGGCTTCCCGCTTCCTTGCTTGCGCGTGGGAGAGATAAGAGACGGTGCGGCGAGCGACGAGCGCGGTTGTTGGCAGAGGAGCAATGCGCCCCCCCGCCCCCCGCTCCCTCCGGCGCTGGCTTCCCGCTTCGTTGCTTGCGCGTGGGAGATTGAGTGCGTTCGCTCTCCGTGATAGCGCGCGTCCCCGCACGCTTCCGCTCGGGCATACGGCGCGCGGTGAAGATTTTATCTATAGGGAACCTCACGGCGACGACGACGACGGCGACGGCTACGGCGACGCCGACGGCAGAAATCCGGTTGAAGTGTCCATATAATTGCTATCAGAATAAAATGAAAATAAAGACAATTCTACACATTGTATTTAGTTGTACACAGAATTTAATTAACAGCGTCATGAAAGCTGCTTCGTTTCGCATAGATATCAACATTTTCGTTGAATTGACATACGTTTTTTAGCAAACAAATTTTCGTTTCCCTTCATAGTCGTACTTTATCAAATAGTTGTACCTTAATTGCCTGCTCAAAGAAGTTATTGCTTTGCATTTTCTTTTGGATGTATGGTTGTGCTCGAAATGTCTCGTGTTCAGAATGCTTTGCGTAGCACAGAACGGAACCTTGACCAATAGGTCTTTATCAGGCAATTCCACAGTGCCCTGCGGGCACGCGGTGCACTGAGCGAGCAGGCTTGTCCTGGGGCCCGCCGCCCGTTTGTTGACGCTGTGGGAGTAGAAAACGTAGAGAACCAGGCGCCGCTTCTTTCTTGACGCTCCTCGCGACATAAGTATACACATGCCCACAAGCATCTACATTTTTATCTCTATGCAATAAATGTGAAAGAAATAACGCAGTCAGTGCGGATATCACCGAGCGGCCATCCTTTCGCCGGAATAAGCTATAAAACTTCGCCGTGAACATATCGCCTCTATCGTTTGAAACTTCATTTACGGAATGCCGCGTTGTTGGACGGCGCGGAAACAGCCGAAGGACCGTGGCTTGTGAAAATAATATCACTCTTCCTCTGCCACTGTGGTCTGACAAAGGAAGCGAATGTGTGGTGTGGGTGTCCTGAAACGGACAGTGTGCTCGCCGATTGGTCGCTCGCAGATTGGATGCTACGAGTATTATTATTTATAGGTAAAAAAGAAAAAAGAAAGACAATTTCGCTCGTACTGTCTCTTTCATGTGAAAACATTGCGCTAGGATTGAATGGTCCGGGTACTCCCTATATTGCATTCATGTGCCGCGTCGGTTGCAAGAGAAGTTAGTTGCTGCTTCAGGGTGAAAATGTTTTCCAATGTGATTCTAATCAGCTTTATACTGCATGAAAAGCTAGTAGGACTTCTTCCTTGCATTTTTTGGGTACGTCCAATACTCGGCATACGAGCCAATACGAGCTGCTCGATAAATAGTTGCTTCAAAGCCGATCTTCTGCGTAGGCCGCTTCCTGACTGCTACCGCTTTCACCCACACTTAGCGCTTACATCGTAAAAAGTGGGAGAGTCAATGGAGCACTCGCCAAGCTCCCTTTATTTTTATTGCAATAGCAATTATATGTACACTGCAAACGCATTTCTGCCTTCGCCGTGATGTTCCGTATAAAGTCCAAGGGCGATAACATCGTCGCCGCGCGCCGTATGCTGTATGTGCGAGTGAGTGTTCACGGAGGCAGAGTGAAGGACTCGCAGCGCATCTTTCTTGTTGTGCAGCTTCTGGGCTTCCTTTCAAGCGATGGCCCGGATCATCGAACACCCGCCGCGGTGGCTCAGTCCGCTAAGGCTTTGCGCTGCTGAGCACGAGATCGCGGGATCGAGTCCCGGCCGAAGGCGAAATGCAAAAAAAGAAAAAACGGGCAAATTTGCACTCGGTCGTGCAAAGCTTAGGCACAGCGAAACTGTCAATCCTCAACTCTTACTGGCTGCTGCTGCTAGGAATAAACTTGATTGCTGCTAGGTCTTCACTTGGTTTAACTTAACTACGCATGTAGGGAAGGTATTCTCGAGCGATCATTTTCGGAGGTACTTTCCCTTTCGCGACATTTCGCGTGACTAGCGCTGGACCCGTCGGCGCCTACGAGCGACATCGTTCGTGGCATGCCATAAACACAAGCAGGCTAACCAAGGTTGGCACAGTGATAAGAACGCTGTTGCTTGCCGACGCCGAACGCGTTGGAGGCTAGCCGCTCGATATCTAGCAAACGTTGACACTAGGCCCAGCCCCTTTTATGGAAAACGCTGAGGCCAAGCGCATGCACACTGGGCGAAAGCATATGCACAGTGCACGTGCGGCGCACAGCAGATGACCCGCCAGGATGACGTCATAGCGCATGCGCAGTAGCGCGCAGCTGGCGGGTGCTCGGCGGAGCCGTGTCTGTGTCTGGCGAAGCGAGCGCGCACCTGCGCCGGTGGTTACTAGGCAACGCGAGGTGACATCATCGCTACTGCTTCGGCGCATGCGCGGCTAGGCAACGCGGGCGGCTTTGGCAGCAGCTCTGCGCGTTGCCTCGTTGGTGCTGCTACAATTTTTTTTTCTCTCTATCTCACTCTTATTTTCTCTTTCCCGCTCCCGAGCATGCTCTCCTTCCCTCTCCTTAACGACCCATGTCAAGGCAACATGTGCACAGCACGGAGAGGTGGCGAGGCACATGCCTCTCCGCGAGGTGGTTGCTAGGCAACGCAGTGACGTCATAGCTCGGCGAGGTTTTTCGGCAGCATGGCGGCACTTTTTACGGTTAGCTGGAACAACTTCGCTGTTAAAACGCCCGTGTGTTTGCGTTCTAGTGCACGTTAAAGGACCCCATGTGGTCAAAATTAATCCGGAGCCCTCCACTACGGCGTGCCTCATAATCAGAACTGGTTTTGGCACATAAAACCACAGAAAGAAGAAGAAGGATCATCGAATGCTTCCTACTGTCCAAATCCATCGTTGCTGCTCGACATCGACCTGCCTGGTTATCAACTGCGCCGCCATTGAATCTTGACGTGCATTGGAGAACGGAGCGCCCGGCCTTTCCGACGTCATTCCTTGCCAACGTCAACGACATCATCATGTGCGATAGCGGACAGTTTAAAAGCGCGCACAGCTTGCTACAACGCTAGTGGGCACGGAGGCACAAGCAGTATGACAGACTCGCAGCGCATCTTTTACAGCGAAAGCTGTATATGGCTAGGTGAAACGAAAAATCGTTCGTCCTATGTTTCGCTAAACGTCTCCATTGGCTGCACCATCAGTTGTTCTCTAGGTCGCACCCAAGCGCGCGCCATTGACAGCGCCGTTAGCGACGTCGTTAGCGAACGCGTTCCCGCCATTGCCACGTTGACGCTGTTCTGCGCGCAACGCCGTCTCCTCGATATCTCGAGTTAGCTCGGCGTCGTGGTTAGCAGCAACCGTCCGCCATTGGCGCTTGCGTTCCACTAGAAGCACAAACATGTAACCAATAATTGAGAAACGCTTCAATACAGCGTCGGAATTAACCCACTGCTAAACACCGGGGCCGCACGTTTCAGCTTCGCTGGTAAACCATCTGTACGGAGTGCTTGGGCGGTGTTCTTTTACAGCTTAAGCTGTTATGGGCTCATTCCAATAGCCGTTTCGGGTCGTAATGATGCCGCCGCCGGCGTCCGCCGCGTAACCGCTATCACCGGAAACGCGAAAAAAAAAACACATCTCACCCTACGGGCAACCGTGGTGGGATGCGAAAGCATCGAGGGGGGTGCGCATCGAGTTTCCGTTTCGTTTCACTTGGAAACACAACCCAATGAAAGTTAGAGTGAGAGAATGTATTGAGAAGAGAGGAGACGTTTGCACGGGGTTGTTTTCGTTTGATGTGTACGTCGATCGCCGCGTCGTCGGGAACATTCCTGGGTAGGCATTGCACGAGTTCCTGCACTTCGATCGGGAAGTTCACGATTTGCCCCGACGCTGACGTTCGTTCTGGACGCTCCGGTCCTTGCTCAAGTTGTTGTCGAACCAAAGCCGGTCGCACACGTTGCAGCTGTGCCCGAAGCTCCTAACGCAACAACCCCGGCTTCCCGAGCCTTCCTCTGCTCCGCGGCGGTGGCGCTGCCGCTGCAACTAGCGCCGACGTTGACGTTGTTCATGGCGTTTCGCACATCGTTGCACCGAGAGAGAATGACGGAAGCACAGCGAACGCGCGCTTTATACTGCGCCGCGACACTTGCGCCGCCTACCGGCGTACCCTTAGAGAAAGAGGGAGAAAGTGAGAGAGAGAGAGAGAGAGAGAGAGAGTTCAAGATCAAGAGTGTCTGTTGTATATAAAGGCGGAGACAAAAACGTGCCTAAAAATTACCGACCTATATCTATTATACCTATCTTTGCTAAAGTCTTTGAAAAAATCCTGCATTATCGGCTCAATAACTATTTTCAGAGGATACAGCTTCTGTCAGAATCACAACATGGTTTTCGTAAGGGACGGTCAGGCGAATCAGCATTATTAGAACTGAAAGAACATGTACTAATAAACATTCAAAAGAAACTAATAACTCTAGCCTTATTCATAGATTTCAGCAAGGTATTTGATTCACTTGACCATAAAATTTTAGCACATAAGTTATCAATCTGTGGAATAGGTGGTAAACCTTTATCTTTCATTCGATCTTACCTTACAAACAGAAGCCAGTATGTATGTATCGGCACGCACAAATCATCTTTACTAACAATAACGACAGGCGTACCGCAAGGAAGCGTATTGGGACCGCTTCTGTTTAATGTTTACATAAATAGCATAATTAACATTGAGGTAACAGTAAAGTTCATTATATATGCGGATGATTGCACCGTGCTTCTTTCTGGTCCTGATGCGACCAAACTGGCTGTTGACTGTAACAATATACTTGACAAAATTGTTCGCTGGTCTTCTTCAAACTCGCTTAAAATTAATCCTTCAAAAACAAAATTTATGTTTTTTCGAGCCAGAAACAAGGCTATTAGGCTGGAACACGTCATTAGATGTGGTAATGATGACATCGAAATAGTTGAGGAACCCACTATTCTCGGTATTACACTATCTTCAAATCTTTCATGGGATTCACACATTTTAAACCTTTGTAAAAATCTTGCATCTGTCAGTGGTGCGATGTCACGTTGTCGTGTGCTTCCTTTAAATATAAAAATTAAAATATATTATGCATTGTTTGCTTCTCGCATTAATTATTGTAATTTGGTCTGGCTAACAACAACAAAAGCAAACATTCAAAAACTTGTAATTTTGCAAAAAAAAAAGGTATAAGACAGATCGCCAACCTTGAATATTGTGAATCTACTCAGAGCACTTTTCAAATCTTCAACATAATTCGCATGAAAAACATGTATGACTATCGTGTTCTGGCGTCTTTTAATCATTCAAATAAAATATTTAGACGGTTCTTAGAAACAACGACGAGCTTAACTGTACACAGACCTGTTGTCTTCTGGCGAGTGGGGTGGGGCAGTGCCCAAGCGCGCGGCAAAGTCCCTTACCACGTCAGCCGGGGCGGCCTAAAAACCACGTCAACCGGGGCCATAGACACGTGGTTTCTGCCACGATTTCGAACAGATTACAAACTTCAAATGGTACAATACAATCTTTCTTTACTTTTGAACAAATACAAAGAAACGAAATACATGTCGAAATCTCAGTTGCGAGCATTTTTTGTAAAAGTGTTGTAATAAATGTCTTGTTGTAGCAATTTTTTAAATGAAATACTCATATTTCTATCTGTTTTCTTGTGTATTGATGACACACTCTCTATATTTTGATCCTATACTATGTTCTATTTGCTGGTTTTGTTTATCAACGTATACGTATGCTTACATGTCCACTTTCATTATTTGCTAAGTATTTTGTTTTTGCCGTTTCGTTGTATCTGCCTTGTAACGGCGACCTGGGCCTCTGTCAAGCTGTCTACACAGCTTTTAGCCTAGGTAGCTATCCAGTACTGTCTGGTGAATAAACTGAATGAATGAATATGCAATGATTTGCTGCGCCGCACCTGTGGCGGAGAGGGGAGGAGTAGAGCGCACACCTGCGTAGGAGAGGAGAATGAGGGAGAGTTGCGCATGCGCAGTATGGGTGCGGACGCCGCAGAGCGGACACTGCCCCGAGCATAAAATGCTATCGCATCTAAAAAGTACCCGATTCCCGCCGGAATCAAACCCGCGCCCGCTGCGTGGGAGCCGGATACTCTGCCACTGAGCCACGCAAGCGCTTGCTATCGGGCCGCGATAGCATATAAGGCAAGCACGCAGGGAGAGACGACTCGAGCCTCCGCCAGTATGGTGGCGCCATCTAGGTAAGATGCCTGCAGGCGCCGACGACGATATGCGATTCAGACGAGGAGCACAATCAACGCGCTCCCGAGCTGCCGAGCCTCCGCCAGTATGGTGGCGCCATCTAGTTAAGGTGCGGCTCGCCCGACATGTAAGTTGCAGTTCTAAGGCTTGATCGGGCTCAGCAGACTGCTGTGTATAGAACATTACAAGCCGCAGCTCGCCGTCAACGCCGGGCGGACAGTTCAGATCGTTCTCGTCAAAACGAGGCGAACAGACTGCCCGAAAACCCTGTTTGGTGCCCAAATTGGAGCTACTCTTGAGCCGCTCCACCAGCTTACGCTGTGACTGTGCTGCGTGTGTCGCGCAGGCCTGTGACTTTTTTTCTTTAGTTTATACATAGGGTTTAGCGTTTTCGCTTCTAATTTTAATGAAATTTCGCGTACTGTTTTTGCTGAACATATTTGTCTGGATAACTTTTCACCGCGTTTTTCTATTGAGAATTTATCGCGTCGGACTTGATGTTGTTGGTGTTTTCTGTTGAATATCAGGTTCGCTATTCTTAATTATTTACCCTAAAACATTTTGTGTAACTTCACATCCTACTCTTTACACAGTAGTTGCATCCGACACATAGAACAACTTGAGTTTTTAGAGCACAGCTCTTAGGCGCCCGTTCCTGCGTTGAGCGTCGGCGTCCCTCGGCGTAACCGAGCGAACGAGCACAGCGAAGGATGAAAGAACGAAGGCGCAGCGGGGTATGAAAGACGGCGATAGCGAGGAGGAAAGCGGAGGAGGAGGGTGCAGCGGAAGTATGAGGAGGACGCCGAGGAGGAGTGTATGACGAAAGGTTGAGGAGGAAAGCGGAGTGCCGCACGAGACTATTGGCGCTGAGCCGTGCTCCCTCAAGGGCTGCAGAAGATAGCGCCAACCTTTCCCCTTTCCCACGAACCACTACTACTACTACTAGACGCGCTCAACGGCGGCGACCAGGCAAGCGGCGAGCGCATCCACCGGTACCATATAAGGAAACAAAGCGCTGGCGTGGGCTTGGGACCCACTGCACATGCGCTACTTCGCCATCGCCGCTGCCACGTGTTCCCGTGTTCACGCTTTCTTTCTAAAGAATGAGCGACGCAACCGGTGTAAATGCTTCATCTGCCGCTGCTGCTAAACGAGCTGCCCGAGCAGAGGCTCAGCGCCGCCACCGAGAGGACCCTGCCGTTCAGAAGCAAATTCTTTGCCACAATATATGGCGAATTCAAAACACCTAAACAGCTGCGCTTAAAATTCACATTAGGTAGTATCGCAATCGTCGGTGAATTTTTATAATTAGTCTATAAGGGCACAATGCCACCGTTGATGTGCCTATGCAGGATAGTGCGTTTGACATTCGGGCACAGATAGTGTGAGACATTATTTGCAACATTATGCGGGTATACAGAGATCCAACAGATAATAGTAAAAATTATAAACTATATAGGTACGACCCCGCATTTTCGTTACTGATATTGCCCCGTTCAACCCGCCGTGGTAGTTAAGTAGATTTGGCGTGGCGCTACTTAGGTCGAGATCGCGGGATCGAATATCGGCCGCGGCGGCCTCATTCTGACGTGGGGTGAAATGCAAAAAACTCTGGCGTACTTAGATTTATGCGCACGTTAAAGAACTCCAGGTGGTCAATATTACTCCGAAGTGCCCACTATATAGGGCGTGCCTCATAATCAGATCGTGGTTTTGGCAAGTAAAACCTTTAGAATTATTTTTTTTTCTTTTTTGCCTAGTTCATCAACCGCGGTAGCCTCAGCGCGAATACTGCCAGTGCTCTGACCAGGGCCCCCGACACCTCTGATCACTCCCCTCCCTGCTTGTTTTCGTTACAACGACAGGCAAAACGTAAGCAAATAATAATTTAAAAAGAGGAAGGGGTGGAGTAAGGGATTCCTTGGGCAGAAGGGCTAAAGCGCAACCTTGACCTCACCGGGTTTCTTGGATGGGAGCGCATGTCTCTAAACTGCACGCTGATCGCTGTCTCAGCTCTCTGGTAAATGTGCTTTCACTTACTTTCTTTTGCGGTTGAAATCGAATTCATGAAAAAAAAAGAAGAAGAAATGTTCTACCTTTGCCGTGTTTTATCATCTTTTTTTTTCTTTTTTTTTTTACCGAGCGCACTGAGCCCTATTTCTAAAACATTTTGATTCGTAAGTGTGTGTGTGTGTGTGTGTGTGTGTGGGGGGGGGGGGGGGGGGATATCTTATGTCAGCCGTTATGACGAGCAGAAAGCTTTACATATTTTACAGAAATGGCAGAGCAAATTAAGTGCATTTGGTTTGCGAAATCAAATCAGAGAGGGCCTTATTAAATTTGTTAGCGTGAGGAGGTTCCCTATTCTATCGTAGCCATTAGAAAAAGAAAACAAAAAAAGAGAAGGCAAGAACAAGAATGTATCGAATGACGAAGGCTATAGCGCGCGGATGAACAATGTGTTTTTGTCGCGGGCCATAAGACATTACACTTCAATTATTTTAGAGAAAAAAATCGGAATCTTGGGAGTATTGAGACGCTACAAGATTGGTCGCATGCCTAAAGAGCTTAAGTTCGTCTTCGAAAACATAATTACTCGTCACAAATCAAATGCTTGGTCTATGTTCACGGGAACACGTTCAGGTCATTCTCTTCTTTTGTTTATGTTTCCCTCTCTTTCATGAGGTTTTGCCGATAGAATCAGCAGTAAGGAAATCAATAAAAAGAAAGGAAGCTTAGATTTTTGGACGAAAGGTGAGAACGAAGAGATGACATAATTTAGGACGTAAGGAAAGCACGATCCTGTGGCAGAGAATGTACTTGAAATATATTGTTTATTCAGATATGGAGTATTTTAACGCACACGCACGAACGCACGCAGCCTGATGCAGGCACACACGTAAACACACACGCACACACACACACACACGCACACACACACGCACACCACACACGCACGCACACACGCACACACACACACGCACACACGCACACACACACACACATGGGCGTGAACATGGCATTTACGACCGCTCAACATCCTTAATCAAGCACAATTTGCTTGTCGTGTTTTCTGAACCTCGTAAACTTGTCCAACTCGGCGCACTCATTCCAAAAAAGAATCGAAGGCAAGGCTGCGGGAAAAAAGCTCGTAAAGCTGTTTGTCGAGTCCGTGGTGGGTTTGGTTTACCAATTACCCCTGCATTGTGGGAGGTGTTACGCGGGGCAGACCGGTCAGTGCGTGAACAGCTAGGTCCGAGAACACGCCGCGTCATTAAAAAACAAGGAACATGTGTATGTGCACGCGCACTATAGCTGCAGAAGCTATAGTATCAATCATATTAAACAGTATACGGGTTGTTCGAAAGGTGTAGTATACAAGATACCCCTGCAATGCAGTCTGTCTTATGCAGGACAGACAGGTAGATGTCTAAATGTTAGACTGCAAGACCATAGCAATAAAGTGCGAAAAGGGCGAGGAGGGTTTCTTGGAGTACACTGCGCACAATGCGGCTGTATTCCTCTCTTAGCTAGGCATCCTAATGAAAGCACTAGACTTATCATTGAAGCAGCAGCGATCGCTGAGGGTTACTCGGTCAGTAAGCCGTCGATTGCATTAACGAGATAAGGAACTTGCTTTCTTGGGATCGCACATGCGCTCTCATTCTTCTTAAGAGGGCGGTTGAGGTTAGATTGAATTTTGAGTGCTTGCTCATGTTGACTTCGTGTTTTGTAGGGGGCGCTTTTGTCGAGATGTCTTGGCTATATATGCATGTTATTCGAAATAAAATTTCAGTTGGAAGTCAGCGCTTGTCTTTCGTCATTCTTGCTGTCTATGTATGCGCTGCAAGTCAAGTTTGCAATGGAATCCCAACTAGCCCGTACCCAAGCCCTGCTCGAATGACAAACGTACTGCCGAGCTCTGAACGCGAGGCTAAATTGACCTCCAATTGCTTTATGTACGGCGCGACAACGGCGCCATCTATGCACAGCGAACAATGCATCATCGAGTAATGGCTTCTTTCCTATACACAACGATGCCAAAGTAAGGCGCGTAGTGAAGTACGGTTGCAAATATATAAGCGATAATAGTATAACTTGTTTTCGGAACATTCGATTTTAGCGAGTGACCCCCTCTGACCGATTTTAAAGACGTTTCAGGTCAAAAATATATTAGGTATAGAAGCGGGGACACTGAGAAACGTGACCTTTTGGAAACTTTCTTCATGAAGCAGACGGGCGGACATTGCGTTAGTGACACATGTGGTTGACAATTTGGGGAAGAGTGAAAATATATTGCGTGGAAAGGCCAAGTTGACAAGGACTTGAGTTCTGATAAATAATCGGCTGAGTTCTTTTATCCTTGACATGCCAAGCATTCTTCTCCGAATCAAGCAACTTTCTGGCGGGCGAGCCTAACTCGCCGTTTTCGTGGGTCGATCCCGGTAATAGTGCAGTCTAAAGTTATGCGTCACAGCGGCCACTGGGTATGTTCAGCTGTGTTTTAGTTTACTTTCAATCTTGTATATTGGCATTACAAACATTCTGCCTTACTTATTATAAGCACAAACACTCTACAGCCTATAATAATGTCTGCATAACCATTCGCTACCACAACAGTTACAATAATCATACAACAATTTTCTACAAATCATGAATGCTTCGCACTACGTAGACGTCAACTACAGTTGAGTGCTATTTGATTTGTTTTTCAGCACCTCTGGTGGTGTTTGGTTTCACGCATTTGCCGACCATGAACTCTCATTTCACCTTTTCTGAAATACATCAGTTTTTCTTTTTTATTAAATGTGTGGGTAGAGGAGGTTTGCATAATGGGTAATGCCCACTACTCCTTAATACATCAGCTATCAGCGAGCGCTTGTGCTAATCTCTGTCTTGTATGTGCTCTTTTCTTACGCTTTTTTAACGCGACAGCGTTAAGGGCCCCGCGTCGCAGCAAATCCGGCGTCGGCGTCAGCGTCGACGGCGTTGTCCGGCCAAGAAAATCATCCCGAACCACACCGACCACGCAGGCCCTCCGCGTGGCGCAGAGGCGCTGGTGAATTAACTGAATTTCTCAAAGTAAAATGCGTCAGAAAAATCGTAAAGTACGACTTAACCGCAACCTACAGGCATGATAGCGTCGGATTGTGATTTGAACATACGAGAAAACATAATTCTGTTAGGCGGAAACTCAAAAAAAAAAAAAAAACCCTTTTCCAGCATTTCTACCATTCATACAGCGGCGCGCCCCAGTCGGAGGTCCTTGCAAAAACGCCATCCAGATGGCGTTCGCCTCCTCGGCAGCGGCGCGATGAGGCGAAGTTGCAGAAAAAAGAAAGCTGCAGTTGCCGGGAAGCCTGACAAACAGTCAGGAATATTTGAATGATATCGCGTTCCACACTTAAAGGCGAACCTCCACATTTAAACAAAATAAATTTCGTATTTTGAACCTACTCACCCAGCAAGACTCGTCTTGGGGACGTATTCTCGGACGATCACCTTCGGCGATACTATCGCATTCGCGTGACGTGTACATATAGTGCTCAACCAGCCAGTCAGCTCATCCGGTTTTGCTCAACCAGCTAATCAGAGCGTACCTGATGGTCATGGCGATAGTATCGCTGAAAGCGATCGTCCAAGAATACGTCCCTTGGTATGCTCTCTTCTCCACAAATATCGCTTCCTTTTCGGCCTATCAAGTCAATAATTCGCTTCAACGCTTCGAGCGAAGCATGACGAAGCACAGAAGTACGAATTTGCTGGAACTCGCTGCTTTCAATCCGACGACCACCGGCGGCGTCCCCGTCACTTGCGCTCTCGTGGCGGAATTTTCTTTGTTAACGCGCACAATTTCAGCAATAAAAAAAATAAGACGGGATTACCGTCACCTGCACGTGACATCCGCCTGCATCGCCACTTCGCGGCTCAGGTTTGTCACTAGCTATGTGGATGTTTTATTGATTTCTATTTTTTACCTAATGTCGCTGCCTATGCAAGAACGCAAGCCATTCGTCACCCTGCAGTAGTCTTCCTATACTTAATGTTACTTTCACTCTTTTACTGGATATGTGTCAGCGATTGAATCGATTCGCATCTGCGACGAGCTCGGGCTATCGTAAAACCGCCTTGAACTGTGAAAACTTGCTGCTTTGCCTAAATTAAAAGCAGTGACCGCGATACCCAATATATGCACTTTTCCGAATTGCTAAAGCCGGCTTTGCTGCACTGAAGTTTTTTGCCAAGCTAATAACCACTTTGTCAAAATTTAGATCAGTGATTATGGGTTCAGATTTGTTTATGAGCTACAAGATGTCACTGTGGCCACAAAATCTCATGCAACAGCGAAACACTGGCGCAAATGGTTCGCACTATATGTGTTCGTTTGAACGAACACCATTGTCGCCGGTTAAATGTGTTTTCCGAGGAGGCGCAATTGCGAATTAGAAAGAAATAAAAGAGTCTGTCACTCATACTGGAGCAATGACACGTTAACAAACAATGCATGCGAGAGCGCGAAACGAACGTCTGCTACTCACTATAAGAGGGCAATGTTTCCCAGTTGACCCCGAGTATTCAGCCATCCTGAACTACCACAGAGGAAGTCGCTTGCGATATCCTGCGGCACCGACGAAACTATCGACCACCTGCTGTGCCACTGTCCATGATGTGCCCCAGAAAGACAAGAACTTGCTAACGCGCAAAAAAAAAAAAAAAAAAAAGCTGGACAACCGGGCGCTTTCCGTGCAGGTGCTGCTGGAACACCGCCCCCCCATCGCTCGTCGGCCCATAAAGCGGTGAAGGCACTTTTGTGCTTCTTGAGGACGACGGGCTTGTGTCAACGTCTGTGACTATTAGTGCAATAACACACGCGTCAGTGAACTCAACGCTAATTTCCCTTCTTTCCTTCCCTCCTCTCTCTCCCTGTCATCTTTGTGTTTCCCATTCCCCCAGTGTAGGGTAGCCAACCGGACGTTGGCTACCCTATACACGGAAGGGAAGGGAGGCGACGTTTAGCTGCAGCAGGCTCCGGCAGTCACCAACGCCGCACGCATTTTGTGCGAACGCGGGCAAAACGCCGACGGCGTCGACAACAGTTCTGCGTGTTGCCGGTGCTGCTGCATGTCCAAGTTTATACAGCTGATAAAGCTACTATCATTACTCCGTATAGCTCTCTACAAATTTGCTATCGCAATTGATGCTTCGCCTTTCAGGTGAAACTGCGACAACATTTTTATTCCGGCATAAAGCAGCTTACTGCCATATGAAAGTGCGGAAACAAAGGGCCCCTCACCAGGTTTGGTCATGTTGAGCTGACAAGCGCAGCGCATACAATGCATGCGCGTTAACGATCGTGTCTGCTAAGTGTTACATCGCTACGCGCCACGGAAAAAAGCTGAAATTTCAAGCCAAACGCCGTTTGCCCTTCTCCTCGCGGGCACCGCACTCCCAGCCGAAGAGTGACGTCTATATCGCAAGCGCGCAACGTACATCGCCGTGCTGTGACGTCGCTCTCAGTGACACGTGACTTGACAATCATTTAAGGCAACATCAGTTATTTGTTTAATCAGTTTTTTCTTTTCAATAGACGAATTAAAGTTTAGATAAATAATAAAACATACAAACCGAATGTCTGCGTGCTTTTGTTTCACTTCGTACCGTAGCAAGAGAGATGTACTCCTATTTCGTCTGCTCAGTCGCACGTCGTTCAGTCGCGCGCGCTGACAACGACACTACGTCATTTTCTACCGTGTGCCAGCTAGCGATCATGCTATGTGATCCGCTTGTGTTTGCGCTTGTGATCGCTTGTGTCTTGCGCGCACAGCGCGCAAAATCGTGCTTTGCGTGGAACGAGACTAACGCGACAGCTCGCGCGCGAGACCGTCAGCGGGAGTGCACCGCGCAAAAAAAAAGAAAAAAAAACGTGAGAAAAAAAGAAAGAAAGAAGGCGGGGCCCATGACGTATTCGTCACGCGATCCTCCAGCTCGGGCACAGTGCACTAGATACTTCTAGTTCACTGTCACTCGGGTGTGGGAGAACGCCGGGCAGGAATTTCGCTTGCGGAGCTTAGACGGGGATAGTGGAGAGAGTGTCTATGCTGGCGGCATGGTCTAAGAATTCTTACACAGTGGTTGGCGGTGACGCTCGCCTCCTGCAACCATTGGTTCACGGTACTGAAATATTTTTATCTCGACTATTAATGAACCAATTTGAAAAATTCTTGTGGTAGAACGCTCCCTAGAGGGCACGCAACAACTTCCAGCATATAACCAAAATTTGCTATGTGGTCTGGCGAGGCGCCCTTAAAGGGACACTAAAGAGAAACAGGAAGTTCAGCCGGAATAAAAGAGGGACCTTCAGGAATGCATGCAGTTTTTGTTGGGTGCAAAAATATGAGTTAGTGGAGAACAAAGACCAAATATCTCTTCCTCAATTTCTCTCACCCCATATTCGGCGCTGAAGCAGTGTCGTCACGGATTTCATTGCTATCAGCGAATCAGAGGGCGCCATGATACGTCACCGCTTGCGTAAACGACCGAGGCGCTGGCTGCATCATAGGCTGCATGGCCGCTGCGTTTGCGTTCGCTGCGACTTTTGCTTATGCGTTCTGTGGCCGCGATGGATACCGTTGCTGACGCTTAATCTTGCAACGAAGAGCTCGCCTGGGAAGCAGGACTGCATGCATTTCAGCGACTTCAGCGAAACGCAGCGCGAAATGATCCTCCGTGCTCGCGCGACAGGTGTTTCCGCGTACGATTGCGGTGAGCCGCCGGCCGCGCCGACGGAAAGTGAACCTCGTTTTCGTCGACGGAAGGCGAGGCGTCCGGTCCGCCAGGCGACGATGTTCCTGACAGAACAGGCGTAGAAAGTTGCGCGCGTACTCGCTATAGTTTTTTCGTGGCTTTTTTTAATGACATTAAGCACTCACCGAGCCGCCAGTTTGCTGCTGCAGGGGCACCAGTGGGCGATTTGATGAAGACGACATTGAGGGCTCGAGAACATTGAGCTGCTCGAGAAAGGACTGGCCTCTGGGGCACGCCAACAGACTGGGGCACGCCAACAGAAGGGCAGGATTATATACATATTCCGAGGGCGAGAAATGCAGAGAGCACACCATCGGTTTCTCTGGCTCTCTTGCCGTTTTATCATCGGCCATTGCGAACATCGGGTCTCATCGCGCGGCACCACATGGAAGGACACAGTCGGGTCAACACTGCCGCTGCCACTGAGCAAGCGCCTTCGGCCGTTTATACAGCCCTCAACACTACACACACGAGGCGTTTACTGGCTGTTTCCTGCGAAGTCAACGTTTTTCGAGCCATGCAACACGCAATCAAGCACTGCAAGACTGTAGAGCGGAACAGGCGCGCGCGACGATGCATGGAGCAAAAACAAACTATCACGACCACATGTAGCGCCATGCCATTTTTTTTTCTTTTTCTTTATTTAATTTTGTGTTAAAGTTATACTTCATCACTTGAAACGGTTTAAAATTTGGCAAATGCTGTTTATGTAGGTTTAGGGCCCATTCACACTTGCGACTAGGCGAGGTCGTGCGACCAAGTTAGTCGCAAAGCAACCAGTCGCAAGTAGTCGCAAATGGTCGCTTTTCTCGAAAGGCGACCGTTTCGTTCCAGTCGCTCACTGGTAGATTTTTCAGTCGCGCGACCGCAGTCGCAGAACACCTGAACCAATCAGATGTGAAGGAACAGGACGTCCGCATACGCTGACGCTTATTTTACGCGGCGACGACATTGCAAGCAGACGTGAACGGCATATCGCGAGACATTTCGGTTTAGCGACTCGTCGGTCGCATTTGTCAGTGTGAACATCGTTCGTCTTGAGTAGCTTTCTGGTCGCCAGTCGCAATCGGTCGCGGGGCGCCATCTAGTTGCAAGTGTGAATGCGCCCTTAAGGTGTATTTCATTTTGCGTTTTATTAACAGCGATAAATCGCTCTCGACCAATCGCGACTGGGCTGCGTTTGTGATCTCCGACGTCACGAAAGTGTAGTGAGGGAAATACAAAGGGGCATCAGCAAATATCCTTCAGTTTTTCGCTATATTGTCGCTTATTAAACATATGTTCGCAGTAAGAATGGTATGACTGTGATCGTGAAAGGATAATCTACCATTAAGGGCGCGATCTTGTACGCGTTCCAAAATGGAACGGAGGCGTTCCGTTCCATCGAGCCGCACACGATTGGCCAATTTCAACCGCGACGTTCAAATTGACCAATCGTGTGCGGCTCGATGGAACGGAACGCCTCCGTTCCATTTTGGAACGCGTACAAGATCGCGCCCTAAAGCTCAACTTCCGGTTTCTCCTTAGTGTCCCTTTAAAAGATGTGCCCTCTTCGTCTAAATACATGTACAAGCAGAATCGCGGTGTTCCCCAAGGAGCAGTCTTATCTCCAGCCATATACTGGGTGTTCAAAAATTAAGCTTTACGGAATTTTTAAAAATCGCCTGTAGCAGGTAGCATAATTGTTATCGTTGAGCTGGGTTATTCGATGAGGTGGACATTAGCATCACGAGAAATCGAAACACATATTCAACTAATTAACAAGAATTGACTAATGAACTTCTTAGTTAATTGCTTACGACACATGTTGCAATTTACGAATTGTAGCCGGTGAGTTTGCAAGACGCATCCACTTGAAATTAATTTCCAGGATGACACCAGTTTCGAGATATTATTTTCCAAAGTGTGGGACGAAATACATGGCCATTCCAGTTACTTTTGCGCTTCAATGTATAAAACAGCATTTTGGTAAAAAGTAATGGAACAGTGCATTTTTACGGCGAGTTTGATGGCGCTTATCTCCAAACTGGTGTCATTCTGGAAATTAATTCCAAGTGGATACGCCTGACAAGCTGACCGGCTACAATTCGTAAATTACCATATGTGTCGTAAAGTAATTACTAAGGTAAAGCATAACTGCGAGTCGGCCTAGTTGGAACAGATTCATTTTCTTAAATTTTTGTGCGCAAACAAACAGGGACGAAGAAAAGGAGACACAAGGACGAGCGCTTAAGGTAATTACTTAAGGTAATTACTAAGGTAATTACTTAAGGTAATTACTTAAGGTAATTAGTGATTTTGTTAATTAGTTTAATATGTGTTTCGATTTATTGTGCTACTAATGTCCGCCTCATCCAATAACCCAGCTCAATAAGAATTATGCTACCTGCGATTTATAAAAATTCCGTAAAACTTAAAAATCAACACCCTGTATAACATATAGTGAGTTCGATTCCAATTTATCAGTACGTACAAGTTTATGCATATGGAGATGATATTGCATTTCTTGCGTCTTCCAGAGACATAAACACACTCTACCAGGCTCTGCAGAGATGCATTTGTATAACTGAATTATATCTTCGGATATTTGCATGACAGTAAATGTCAGTACAGTCCAATTTTTGTATTTCCACCAACAGATCCGGTGTTTATTTCCCTATCCCACAATCAATTATCCATTCCCCAAGTTAAATCCCTTAAATATATGGGTGTTACATATGATGGTAAGTTTAACTGAAGTCCTCACATTGAGCTTATCGCGTCTAAGGTTATGCGTGTCTTAGGATAGCTTCGCAGACTTAGCAACCGGCGCTATGGGTTACGCAGGGACACTCTTATGATATATGAAATGTATATGCGCCCTGTGTTAGAATTTGGGTGTGTTGTATTTTGTGTAAGCCCTGCCTATAAAATTAAGCCTTTGACGCTGTTAGAACTTATGTCCCTAGATTTTCTGCTCTTTTTAAGAAAGCAAGAAAATATCTAGGAACTTTAGTTAGAACGTGAAGCCCTGCGTCTGTGACTGGGACTCCCAAGGTTTGTAGTGATCAATGTTCTGTATCAGGAAGCGCGCCTACCAATATTACCTTGTAGATTCCACATCCTAAGAGTCCAAACAACAGGATGATCGAAATACTAAGTGCTTCTTTTTATCTGCACCAAATTAAAAAAAAAAAACAATTCCTATGGCAGATAGCACAATTTTCATCATTGAGCTAAATTACTCGAGAAGCAGCCATTACTTCTACGAGAAATCAAAATGCTTATTTTGATAATTAGAATAATTACGCTAATTACATTTTGAATTAATTACTTCAGGGCACATACTTAAATGTACGAGTTGTAGCCCGTTAGTTCGCAATGCGTCTCCACTCGGAACGAATTCTCATAACTATACAAATTCTCAAACGGACATCACCAGCTTCAAGATAATTTTCAAAGGGTCCGACGAAATGCATTGGCGTTCCAGTTACTTCTGTGCTTCAATGCATAAAACAGCGTTTTCTTTAAAAAGTAAGTGGAACAACATTGCATTTTTACCGCAAATTTGACAGCGCATATATCGAAACCGGTGCCCTCTTCTGAATTCGTTCCAAATCGATATACCTTGCAAAATCACTACCTGCAATTCGTAGATTGAAATATGTGCCTTAAAGTAATTTATGAAACGGTTATTCGTGTAATTATGTTAATTATTCAATTAGGCATTTTGATTTCTCGTAGTATAGTGTCCGCCTCATCGAGTAATTTAGCTCTTAGAATTGTGTAATCTGCAACAGGCAAGCGTTAAAAATTTGGTGGAGCTAAAAAACCACCCTATATACCTTTATTGCGGATCCAAATTCCTTTTTTTTTTTTTTCATTTCTACGCTTACCCAACGAGAAAACTGCCCATCCGTCCGTCCGTCCGTCCCATAAGACGACCGCTTTCAATAAGCTGGAGCCCGCTGCGGCGAGCGACTTTGCCTTCGTGCTGCTTCAACTCGAACGAAGCAGCGAGAACACAGCGCTCCACGAAGGTCTCAGCACACGCCACACCCAGCCCCTTTCGCCGATCGTTTTCAAGATATGGTGCCAGCACCCAGTGGCGCACCGACGGTGGGGAAGGGGGGGGGGGGGGTTCGGGGGTTGTAACCCCCCCCCCCTGAAGCCGACTTAACCCCCCTCTTTTGTTTAACACCTTTTTTTTTTCCTTGCGCATTTGAATACTGCAACTAAGATGTAAGACGCGCAATCGTCTGCACACTAACAAAAAGCGCATTTTTTGACAATTGCCCGTGAAGAAATTGAAATTAATGCTATATAGATGGTATTGGCAAACTGTCAACCCCCCCCCCCCCCCCCCCCGGCAGAGATCCTGGGTACGCTACTGCCAGCACCTCTCTCTTCAACGCGAAGCGGCGATAACACACCTCGCGGAGCTATCAGCAGTCGCACACTCTGTCCGCTTCGCAGATCGCTTTCAAGATACGGTCCGCGCGGCCGTTCCAGAGAACGTTTGATTGTTCCGTGCCGTCGCCGGAGTCCTTTGATCACGGTTCATAATGGTTCGACACGGATGCACAAGGCGCTAAAGAGCGATAACGGCTTGTGATAATAGGAACGGTCATCAAGGTATACCTGGCGCCGCCACCTGCGCTACTTTATATATGTATACTTGCGTTGCGCGGCACGTGTGTTATTTTGTAAATAAAGATTCGTAAATGTACACTATTTAACTCTTCTTTTTTTTTACTAGAACATTTGTTGATTTCAATCCATTAGGCACTTAGTTCAGCTCCTCTCGTTAACCGCTTAGCTGCTTTCATGGAGTATGCTGTATTCTTCGTGCTTGGTCGATCCACTTGAAGCGCCATTGTAAGGAGAAAAGTTTGCCCATTAAATGCACACTATACCTGCTCATAGTGTCAGAGCAAATGTATTAAGCGTGTTGGCTGCAGTATGCGTATTGACAAAAAAAGTGGCTTCACGTGTGCGCCCAGCAAAGCTCTGTGAAGGATGGCCTGCACGATGTGGTTGTTGGATTTTATAGACCTCACAAGTGAACGCTACGTCATTTTTTTTTCTTTTTTGCATGAAATCGGGCTGCACACGTTCCATACGTTCCATTTGAGTTATTTTTTACAATATTTTCGTCATTAGCATCAAGTTTGCATAACACATCGAAGAAAGCTCCTCTTAACACCGAATCTCATGTAAGCGTTGGATACGCCAAATGTTTTACCTCTCTGCCGTATTTGTTCTCGACCTTTAAGATCAATGTAGATAGCAGCGCAGCTCCTGGACTTGCTGCGTGCCCTCTACTGTTCTCGTTACTTCCACGCACTCGGGTGAAGGCGTGTTTCTCACGTAACTTCTTCTTGTGGGATTCAACAATGAGCGTTATTGAAGCCCGGCGTCTTCTTCAGCTGGGGGCCGGCGCTGTGCTCCACTCGGCGAAGTTGAGAAAGAACCACGAGTTCAGGCCCGTACAGAATCACGCAAAGCTTGCTTGCGTTGGTAAGTTATACATTTAACGTTTGCACTGGTTTGTCTCGACTTGTGTGCCATATTTGTAATCACGCAAAAAGAAACAAGAGTAAGAAAGAGAGCAGACTTCAGCTTTTCCTTTGGCTCTGAACCCATTTATTAATAATAATAATAATAATAATAATAATAATAATAATAATAATAATAATAATAATAATAATAATAATAATAATAATAATAATAATAATAATAATAGTGATCACCACCATCACCATTCACACACAAAACGAATATACCGGAGGCAACACCCGTCGTTCGCCGAATGCATGTCCGATGGTCCCGCAGCGGACACAAAAGCTAGACCAACGATCGTGGTGTATGTGCTTGCTATATAGCGCAAGTTCGTCAAGGTGCACAGGAAACGATGAGCAAGAGCACCCACAGTCAACCGCAAATATTTACGCGACGGGGGATCCGACCAAGTGCTGAACATCTCCGCAGCCCCGGAACACAGCCTGGTTTCGGATTTTCTGCGTGTTCTAGAGCCTATATAATTATGGAAACAGCGTGTATTGCTGTACAATTTTAATGGCTACAAACTGCTCAAAAATTCAACGTTTTTTTTCTCTTTTTTTTTCACAGACAGCAGCTCCTAAAAAAAAATTATGGGGTTTTACGTGCCAAAACCAGTTCTGATTATGAGGCACGCCGTAGTGGGGGACTCCGGAAATTTGGACCACCTGGGGTTCATTAACGTGCACCTAAATCTAAGTACACGGGTGTTTTCGCATTTCGCCCCCATCGAAATGAGGCCGCCGTGGCCGGGATTCGATCCCGCGACCTCGTGCTCAGCAGCCCAACACCATAGCCACTGAGCAACCACGGCGGGTAGACAACAGCTCCTAAAACATCTGAGGTTGACTACACGTCAGCGGCACTGTTGGTGAAAGAGATTTAAACTCACCATCGCAAGTGCTTTTAGTCGCAGTTGTATGCGGAGGGCTTTGATTTTCGTTTGTTTTTAGCACTTCTACGCAGGCATATAACAAACAATGCATTGCAGCCGAGTGTGTCGCTGCAGTCAATCCGACAGTGAACAGGATGATGATGCTGATAATTTTTACAACCAATTTAATCGGCAGCGCCCATACTGCCAAATAGTCCCGCACAGATGGTGCTTGCGTTAAGGTTATATCTTACGTGCTAATTTCTAATTTCTTAAATAAACTTGAACGTCTTCCACACCTGTCTTGTGGGACATGGAAGTGGTCTGTCGTTTAGTGAGGGCAGATTGCAGGAAAAATTGGTCAATAATACAGAATTGACCATGCACCTGCGTCCTCGGACGGCCTGGTGGCCATCGCACTATACGGGCGTAGACCCTAGAAATGTTACCTTAAAGATGAAGCGAGAAATTAGGGAGAAGGAAATGCGACATACGCAGCGGAAAAATAAAGAAAACGCAACACTGCCAAAGCGGCCAGTCGTCAAGACGGCTTTAGAAAAGAAGCGTGCCGTTAAAGGAAAGGCCAGACGCATGCAGAACAGATAGCAAGCAATAAAGTGCGACCTGTGCTTGCGGTCTGCCAGACCGCATGACACCTGTCTTTCTGAAAGGAACGCTGAACGATGCATTAACCCTCCGGCCGTCAGGCGCAAACGCACCTATCCTGCCCTGCGCTGCAACGAACCAACCATTTTCGACAGCAATGTAACCGGCTGCGTACAAGATTACAGCTGCGGTTCATATCGGAACTATAGCGCATCGCTGACGATTAACAGTCGTGGCGCGAAACAGCGTTGTATATTGTAATGATGCTAACTCGCCAAACAACACCTCTCTTCCCAGAACGACGTCACAGCGAGCACTTAATTAGCTTATGTGTTTGCACGTGGCGCCACCAATCAAATCTCAATTCCGGAGGACCACTTAGTTCTGATTCATGCACATGAGTTTTTCTTGGCGTGCACTTCACTATATATCAACACAGGCGGGCGTCATTTATGTTCCTTGACCATACACAACCTATATGCAACAACCTAACCACTCAGTCGTTAAAAACATGAAGCAAACAACAAACTTTATCTTTACCATCAGTGTACAGGAGAAACTTGAAGGTTCGAGAGCGTTGCGGTGGTATAGGGAAAAAAATCGAGAATGGCGTGAAGGCTAGACCAGTTATACATCCTAAAAACTCGCTCTGCCGACGCTCGTTCCTCTGTGGCCGCGCTGTCGTGCGGTCGCCGTCGCGCCGCACGGACAGAACGGCTCCATCGATCGCGGCGCAGCCGTGACGGCGACGGTCCAAATCGTCGCTGGTTAAGGCGCGACCGCATATCCACAAAGGAGGCGGCACGACAGGTCCTGCGCCCGTAGCCACGTCAGAAAGTCATTACCACTCACAGAAATACCCGACCGCGTTTCGGAGCGCTGGAATCGCGCAGACGTTGCACTGCCACATCTCAACGATCCGGCGTATAATGATGCGTAATGACGACCACGCGACGACTGCTATACAGGCCGCAGGAACCGGATTATCAGTATAGCGAGCGAACGCGACCCGCCTTAGCGGTAAAGTCGATGTCACGCTCGTTGGTGGCGAGGACGCCACACGAAGCGTTCACCTCGCTCGGCTCGCTGGCTTCGTATATATATATATATATATATATATATATATATATATATATATATATATATATGCAGACTTTCGTTCGGAAGAAGCACGCAGGCGGCTGGCATCTGTGCACGGCAGCGGTGACGACACTAATGTTCACAATGTCAGGTGTCAAGGTCGCAACACGCAAAGTCACTGTCGAGTGAGTGCTATGTTGTCCAGAAATTTTTGACTAGAAATTGGCCTTCAGTATACCGCGGCCACGTGTTGTTCAGATCGTTCTTATCTGTTGCGTAAGCAGGGTACGTGTCGCTCTTATGGTCGTTAAGCCTACGTTTCTGTCGTCCTCTTGGGAGATAAACTGCTTGTCCTCGTGGGGAGTGCTTTTGGAGGTAAAGGTGCCCCCTTCAGGGAGGATAGATAGATAAAATTTATTAGAATAAAAATGATACTTTTATGTTGCCCACGAAGGGGCATCGCTAATGGTGGGGGCCCCTCGTCCAGGGCTCCGCTGGCTCTTGCCATCTCCGTTCGCTGGATCAGCTGGTCGTCGAGGGCCGAGCTGGACAGCAGTGCCTCCCATTGCTCCCTCGTGATGTTCTTAGAGAGCCTACATGCAACGCTGTTTTAAAAACAGCGTTGCATGTAGGCTCCCTGGGTGTTCTATGTTGTGTAGCGTGCACTTCCACGTAATGTGGCATCGTGAACTACGACAGAGGGAGTCGCTTGCGATATCCCCATCGAAAACTAAAGATGGAGGATGCCACTGCCTGGCGTAGGCTCGAGACAGGCACTTACACGAACCTACACATATTGCATCGCATACACCCACAGCCTACAGGGACGAATGCCCGTGGTGCGGGGCCACACCAACCCTTCAGGGAGGTGAGGGGCAGGGGGGAGGGCTAAGAGTTACGGGCGTAAGTCTTAATCTGTCCATGTATTTAGGTTATATGCCCTTTTGAGAGGGGTAAGAATAACCGTGTCGCGCGTATTTTTACACCTAGGAATGTATTTGTTCAGTCTGCGAGGGGTTAACTAAATGCTTTGGTTCGGGGCGGCTTTACTTATGCCAAGTACCGAGGCATTGGTATTCTCATTGGGCTTAACTCCGTATTCTAAAACGATCCTCGACTTGAAACTTTTCCTTCGCTCCAGGATGCCTCGATGCCAGCGCGCCAGAGGCGGTCATCGAGACACAATATCACCGAGTAAAGGTGCCAGTGATTTTACCACCGAGTTGAGCGCAGCGCCGCCCTTCGACTAAATAAGACGCTACGCTTCTAAAGAATTGCCGTGGAAAGTCAATGAAGTGCAGTGAACACTTTTGTCGAATGGTCGGGCCGCCATCCATTTTCCCGGTCGAGGGGAATGTTGAGGAAACTTCTAGAATGAGAAGTTTAGAGTTATATGCTGCAGAGACGGACTAACGTTACCATCACCCGGGCAAAACCTTGCTCTTCCTCTAAATGTGCAACTTTGTGCTTGTAAAGTATCTGGTAATGCTAGGAGGCACACACAAAACGGCAGTACCGAGCACGACTCGAAAATGATTTTGCGTGCTACGACCTCGAGGCCTGACATCGCAGAGAGCGCTGCTAGTGTCATTAGCGGCCGTGCACCGCTTTTTAACAGCGAAGATGTTTAAGCCAGCCGTAATTTGTGGTGTGTATCAAGAAACTACCAAGAAAAAAAATAAACTTTCTTGCGCGGAGATGGACAGTCAACTCACCACGCATGGCACGTGGCAGATGCTGCGGTACCTGATAGATCCTGCCACCACCAAGACCACACACATGCAAGGCATATACAAAATCATACACGCTTACGGGGGAACGGAACAACAATTCTTACGGGATGCGGAACTCCTTTACATATCTCAAACGCCACCGCTAATACATCCGGACTACACGGGAGAAAGCAACGCCACCCTGGACGCGGAATTCTCCGTTGCCGAAATCCAGGCGGCCCTCGTCAAACTCAACACCAACCACCTCACCAAGATTGCACTACGCAATCTCGATTACGCATCAATTTAGAAACTCACAAAATACATTAACGAGTGTTGGGCGCACGGCAAGCTACCCTAGCAATGGAAAGAAGCAAAGATCATACTGATACCTAAACCCGGCAAGAAATTACAGCTGGAGAACCTGCGCCCCATCTCCCTCACGTCCTGCGCGGGCAAGTTGATGGAGCACGCGTTTCTCAATAGACTCACGGATTACCTCGAGAACAACGAATTATTTCCACACACCATGATTGGGTTCAGAAGACATCTCTCCACGCAAGACGCCCTTCTGCAACTAAAACACCAACTCATATACAATCCGGGGCGCTCGACGAGAGCCATCCTCGGGCTGGACCTGAAGAAGGCCTTCGATAGCGTTCGCCATGATGCTATATTACGACAAATAGACAAGCTAAATCTCGGACTGCGAACGTACAACTACGTCCGAGACTTCCTCACGGGAAGAACAGCTCGCATGCGAGTGGGACAACTAGACTCAGATCAAATCAACATCGGGAGCTCGGTCATCTCGCCGATGCTCTTCAACCTCGTCCTGCTGGGGTTACCCGACCGATTGCTGCAAATAGAAGGACTGCACCACACGCTATACGCGGATGATATTACGATCTGGACGACAACGGGCAGCGACGGAGCGATCGAGCAACGTTTACAGCAGGCCATCCAGTGCGTGGGAAACTACCTGGTGGACACGGGACTCACCTGCTCAGCCAAAAAATCCGAACTGCTGCTATATAGACCGGTCAGAAAGGGGCGCCCACCTAAAGGCTACACCCCCCGGAAAAGGAAGAGATCCAATTAACGGCATCAAACGGCCTACCCATCCCGATGGTAGACAAGATCCGGGTACTAGGAATGATAATTTAACACAAGGGCGGCAATGGCGAAGCACTTCGCAAGATAACGGCAAAGGCCACCAGCACGATGCAGCTCATCCGATGCATCACCAACAAACACGCGGGCATGCGCGAAGGCAACGTCATACGACTTATACAAGCCTTCGTTATTTCTCAAATAACGTACACGGCAGCGTTTCACAACTGGGCGGTTGCGGAAAGAAACAAGCTCAACGCCCTCATACGCAAGGCGTACAAATGTGCGTTGGGACATGCGCCCGGAGTGTGCACCACCAAGCTCCTAGAACTAGGCTGGCACAACACGCTCGAGGAACTCGTGGAGGCGCAACAAGTGTCCCAACTCGAGCGCCTATCCAAGACCCGCCCGGGCAGGCACGTGCTCGAAAAGCTCGGCATCACATACCACATGCAACACGGCATCAAAGTGGAAATTCCAAGAACCATGCGCGAACCCCCATTGCCTCGCAACATGCACCCCCAACAACACACGGGGAGACGTAAAGCCAAGGCACAACACATGAACCAAAGTTACTCCTAACGACAAGGAGGCAGTCTTAACCGACGCAGCCCGTTATCGAGACAGGAAGAGTTTCGTGGCGACAGTTACTAGCCACCGAGGTAACCACCTCACGAGCGTCACCGCGAACACGGCATATGCCGAAGCGGCAGAGGAAGAGGCCCTCACACAAACCAAGGCTACATACGTGATCTGCGATTGCGAATCGCAAACGGCAATTCGCAATTTTGCAAATGGGCGCATATCACAAGAGGCGTATCACATACTCAAGCGACATCCCATACACCATGCAGGGAGAGGCCGACGTCGATAACCGAAGGCACTTGCTATGGATCCCGGCACACACTGGACTGAGCACCCCCAACGAAGCGGCTCACCGCGTCGCTCGAGGCCTCACTCACCGAGCATCATCGGAGGAAGAGCCCCCGCGGGGTACTGCAAACGTCTGGGCGTGGGAGGATCGTTTGACCAGGTTCCACGACATCACGACACACTACCAGTTACAGAGACGCGTATACCCATTCCCTCACGCTAGGTTAGACAGGGCGCAAGCAGTACACTACAGGCAATTACAAACTGATTCTTACATAAACCCCAGACTCATGCACGCCATTCCAGACATGTACACTACAAACAAATGTACATCCTATGGCGAGGTTGCCACACTTAATCACATGTTATGGGAATGTCAGGACATAACAAACAATTCGGGCAGTGCCGATACCTGCGTCTCTTCCACCGCCAGCCTCCGCTCGCGTTGGAAGACCGCACTGCTCAGCTCGAAGCTGACAGTACAACTCTGGGCCGTCCAGCGAGCCGAGGAAGCCGCTTTGAGACAATGTCTCGGAACCACGTCCGCGGCGGGTGCCCAGACCCACTAAATGTACGCCGGACTCAAGTCTGGTTGATTTTATTAAAAAATGTCACAGTTTCGCCCTAAGGGCGAAGCAATGAATGCGATAGCAACACAGCAATGTCATACGATGTAAGGTGAGCGGCTTTGGTAGCAATATAAATTGTAGTAAACATAAGCTGATTAAGTAAGCAGGTGTGCTGCGGCGTAAGTAGACCGACATGAAGAGAGACTCGATCACCACGAGAAGGCGCGTGTGAAACGGTGGTGTTGATGAGAAGCGCTTCCCGTGGGCAGCGCGTGCGAAGGGACACACCTGTAGCGCTGCATTGCCGATCCGGGCAGCATTACATGTGTAGCGTGCGTTGGAAAATGTGGCCCGACTATTACTAACTGAATGAACAAGCGTGGTGTGAGCGCGCACAAACAAACATGAATAGATCACTGAATGACTGCAGACACGACTGTCAAAACGCTGGCAGCAAGCCCATACGCTGCAGCGGGCGAAGGTACGTGCGGTCTATCGCTTCAACAGAAACTGAGCGGCGAATGCACAGTGCATAAAGGTCAGAGCCGTGTGGAGATAAGAGACGGTGCGGTCGAGCGACGAGCGCGGTTGTTGGCAGAGTAGAAGTTGTTGGCAGAGCAGAGCCGTGGCCGGGATTCAACACGCTCCCGCGTGCTTAGCAGCCCTTGCACAATAGCCACTAAGCAACCACGGCGGGTAGCTGGCATTCGATCTTGACTAACTATAGTGCTCAGCAAAGGCTGTCATCAGAAGTGGAGAGCTTGTTGGGCGGTCGAGCTGCGCGCACGTCACATCGGTAGTTTCTGTTCTCACATGAAAGGTCATGCATGCCACATAGAAACACCGTTACCTATTTATAACATGTTTGTGTGCACCTCCAGACAGTGGAAATGTTTTTTCCGAGAGTCTCGAAAAGTTCACCACAAGCTACCCTGCATATCGAGGGGGAAGGGGATAAATTATTCCTCAAAAACTATTTATCCGTTCCCATGCATGCGCAGTTTGAATGGAGCTTCGTAAAACTAGCTGCAAAATATATGTTGGCAATATCTCACCAGCTCTATCTATGTCGTAGCGCTTCCTCGATAGTCTTACGCTATCACAACACGGTTGGACCGCTACCATCTATGAGTTCACGCTAGCTGGTTTAGACCATTTTGTTTGGACTTGTATCGCAATCTTTCTCAGAAACTACTGAGTCACGCCTGGCTATATGTGAAAGTCATCCCTCACATCGTGATTATTTGCGGATACACCAGCATAAAGGCAGGCTAAGGTATTCCGTCACTCACAGAAAACACGTAACCACGGAGTGAGACAGGAACGCCGACTTGCCCACCTTGCAATGCATTTGCTGCGAGCAGCTAGTGTCCAAGAGATAAAACGCGGCCAACTGTCTGCTTTCGCTTGCCTCCTCTTTTTTAAGGCGAAAGACTTTAATGGCTCGCGGCGTCCGACCGTCCGTCCGTCCGCGCCCTAGAACGGTGCCAGCTGTGGCCTCTCCCCCTTACACTTTCTGAGCAATCACGTGATGGCACAGCGGCGCGCGCGGCAACGCTCCTCCTCCGTCAGACGTGTCGTTGCAGCATAGTCGGATGGTTCCCAAGCGGCCCGGTGATGATTCCACGGCAAGCGGTTCAGAGAAGCGCCCCAAGAATGTGGATTCTCCCGATACCAAACGCCTGAAGAAGAATGAGCGAATGCGCATGCGGTGGTAGTCAGTCGAATGGGCACAGGCTTTCGCCGAACACACTTTGGAATTTACAAAGTGTCCTTCAATTTTCCGTCGCTTTCCGAGGCACTCTCTTCCTTTTCGCTCTTCCCTGGGTGCGGGTAATAAATTTCACGCCGCCTTGCGGTCAAGTCACAAATTGACCACGTCGAAAACATTGCAAACAGCAAGAAATGAGTCGGCCACATCGAGCTTTTTTGACCGTGTCACCCGGTGAAACGCGATGTTATCGTGGTGCGCTGTTCGCTAGCAAATGCGACTGGAAAAGACGCGACCACGGATACTGTCGGCAAACAGGCGACATGCGAACAATAAAAACAAAATTATAGCAGGAGGGCGTGAAGGGGAGTGAAGGAAAAAAGCCTGGAGATAAGTGGCATTGGCCGTAAAAGGTACTGGACAGTACCGGACGACGGCAAGACGATGCATTAAATAAAGTGCTTTAAAGAGTTTGCATGCTCCTTTGTAGGTGAACTGATGTTGCTGTCACCTAGAAAACAGTCGTACACGATGTGTTGTTATAGCGACTCATGGCACCAAATGTGCAATCAAACTTATATTACTGCATTTTAGGCGAGTATATAATTCCGTGCGCAGAGTAAGATAGATGCATGGTGGCAGAGTAACATGTCGGTATCCTCCTTTGTGACGCCTTTGTGAAAGAACAGCCTCCATGTTTTTCAATATCTAGGGCTCATTTCAAGCGCAAAGTATGAACAAGCTACCAGGAACCTTATCATTATTATTTATTTATTAGTTACCTGCATCACAGGTAACTAATAACAGGGCATTACAGCAGGGAGGTTACAAACTTAACTAAGTACGTGAACAAATTATTTCAATGCGTGGAAAAAAGCATCATTTTATGTGATGTATACAATGCTCGACGACAAACTGTTCCAATCTCGAACAGTTCTAACAAAAAAGGAATAACGGAAGACGTCACCCTTACAAGAAAATTCCTTGACCTTCAAACAGTGGTCCAGTCGCTTAGATATGTAATGTGGTGTCTGGATATATTGTTCGCGGTTTATACCTGTTTTAGAATAATAAATATCCTGAAAAAATTTAATCTGATATGCCTTCTACGATCCTTCAGCTCTTGCCATTTAAGTTTATGTTTGCTTTCTGTCATGTAAGCTGCCGGCTATAGTTACCAAGAACAAATCTAACTGCCCTATTCTGGATTTTTTCTAATTTATTTATAAGCTCAGATGTGTGTGGGTCCCAACAAACACATCCATATTCAAGTATTGAACGTACACGACTGAAATACAGCTGCATTTTTAAGTTACTCGGTAAATGACTAAAATTGTGCCGCAAGAATCCCAATACTGACGCTGCCTTATTTCCAATATAGTTAACATGTTTGTTCCATCGTAAATCAGAAGTAAAAAAGACACCCAGATATTTAAATTCCTGGCTTATGTTTAGAGTAAAATCATTAATTCTATACCTATATGGATGATTAGCTCGTTTTCTTGTGAAGGTGACGTGAACAGTCTTATTTATATTTAATGACATATCCTAACGCACACACCAGTCTGCTATAGTACTTAACCATTCACTAGTCAAATTCTAGTGCGTAATCTTAGCTCCTTACTTTCTTTCGTTCATGAAGGAGCTGAGCTTCTTTTCTTTTCAGTGTAATCACACACTGAGGATTCATTTTCAGCATTTTCGTAAAGTTTTCGGATTTTGTGTCCGTATCCCTTTAACGTGTGGATTACCACCTGGCGACGAACAGTTAAACAAATGATAATATTATATTGCCTAATGTACAATAAAGGAATATGTCAACACGTGACGACACTTGAAAACTTTCAGGCAATATTTAAATAACAGTTTATATTTATTGAGCAAGAAGAAACATTCCGCAATTCCTCGATTAACTCATCATATGATGACGTACACTTCAAGGCGGCACCCTCTCCTTTATTGGTCGCGTCCTCCCAGTCTTCCACCTCGGGCTTGGGGGTGGCCTATTTAGTGACGTAATCGGCGAAACGAACCGGTTCGCATTCGGAACCGTTATAAGATTCCGCCCCTGGACACCAGTTCGCACTCCTGGGTTGTGCGAGAAGTTTCAGTTTATTGGCCCCTACACGGTCCTGGAAATGACTTCTCCCGTTAATTATCGTGTGACCCCCGTTGTTTCCTCAACTGACCGCCGTTGCCACTCTACCGAAGTGGTCCACGTTTCTCGTATGAAGCCCTTCGCGCGGCGTTCCCCGTACCTTTAGGCAGCGGCCAGGATGGCCGCTCTCGCGCGAGGAAAATTAGTGTGGGCATTTATTGTGCACTTCTTCATCATCTGTATATTATCATCATGCGTGTGCACTTCATCTTTATCGCGCGTACGGGCGCATCATCAGCATGGACTGTGCCGAAGGCTGTTGATGCCGCCCTCCTTCGCCGTGTCTCTCGGTCTCAATAAAGGTCCGCCCTTACTGTGACGTCACTATATAGATATATAATGTAGATAGAGAGGTGGAGGAGTGATAATTGTTGGCGAAGAACCCCCCCCCCCCCCCCGAAATAAATTTCTGGCTACACCACTGCCTCACGCAACACATGGCAGCAAGTGTACCGTTTCGCCCGCGCTGCTCCGTCAAGGCGCGTTCGTGACGTGGCGTCGCAGCCAATTTAGGTGCCGTTTCGCTGCTACAGACGCCGGCTTTTTTGCTCAATGGGCCATTTGACGCTTTCGCATAAATAACTCGACCGGAACGACCGTTAACTAATTGGAGCACTCGATAAAACGACCTGGTGACAGTGGCCGTGAATATGACGCGATCAACCAGACGCACGCTACGACTATGGCGCTCTTAGGTATCGAGCGGTACCTATGCAAGGGCACCTCGCCGACTCGAGAGAGCTTAAAAACGAACTACTCTCTGCAGCAGCAACTTTATTTTCTGAACTAAGACAGCGCGCAGCGGCGGCCAGACAGCTTGCCGACGAGATTCGAAAGCACAGGAGAGCCCATGTGAACTAGGGGCGGCCGGCACATGGCAGGCGTGGCTTTGGTTACAGAACGAAAAAGAGCACACCTTAATTTTCTTCGTCAGCACGTACTTTTTTTTTATGCGTCCGTGGTCAACTTCCACCAGAACGTTGGCTGCCAAGCATTGATAATCTTAGAACACATTTAAACAGAATAGCTTTCATGAGCGTGCACGAAGTAGTAGTTGACTTCGTCTACTGGCACTATAGTTCAGACTCAAATACATACCTTTCGTTCATATCCCAGCTTGATCATGGGAGCCGAGTTCATCGCCGTGCGTTCACTGGAAACAAAATCTTCTCAACAAACACGCGATGAAGCTCACGGCGTACAGTGCTTTCTGTTCATGCTTGCAATCCAAAATCGACGCCTGTCTGAAACCGCAACGGCGAAGTCCACGAAGTCGCCGCGGCTGAAGATGCACTTCACTATATTCGCTTCCGAAAGTTAAGAGAGCAACTTTTAGGCGCCCAGTCTTGCGGCGAGCATCGGCGTCCTACCTCGTAACCAAGCGAACGCACACGGCGAAAAATCAGAGCGAACGCGGGATGAAAACAGCGAAGAGGCGCGAGGAGGAAAGCGGAGAGCAGGGTGCAGCGGAAGCATGAGGCGGAAAGCGGAGGAGGGTACAGCGAAAGCGTGAGAAGCGTAGTGCGGCGACGATGGCTACGAGCCGGCGTCAGAGTAGCGCGCGTCACCTGGGAGGTCTGTCGGCGGCGACTGCTGCGAATCACGCCCACGCGTCACCCACGCGCTGGCTCTCGCCATCTCCCGATTAGCGAGGCAGTCGGTCGCGCCACACTTCGCTCCGTCGCACGAGACAGATTGTCCGCACCAGCCAATATATCGCGAAATGAAAACACGTATACAGCTGCGCTCAAATTTCGCATTGGCAAGTATCGTAATCGTCGGTGAACTTTTTTTGCGGCCGAATACAGCACAAATTACAGGATAAAGGGGCCGCGGTACGCAATGCACCCATCAGTATATACAGGATGATCATTCTTAAGTCTTACAGAATTTTAAAAAAAATTCACTTGCGGCAGATAGCATAATTCCATTCCTTGAGCTACAATAGTCATAGAGGCAGACATTATTTGCATGAGAAATCGAAACACATATTCAACTAAAGTAGAAATGCACTAATTAACTTCCTCATTACTTACTTTAAGGCACATATTGCAATTTACGCATTGTAGCCGGTGAGTTTTCAAGGCCTATTCACTTCAAGATATTCATTGCCAAAGTGTGCAACAAAATACATGGGCGTTCCAGTTATTTTTGTGCTTCAATGCACAAAACAGCGTTTTGTTAAAAAAATAAGTGGAACGTTTTTTACTTTATGGAACATATTTCAATCTACTTAGCAAACGATTAGCATTCTTTACCTACTTTGGGCGACCGACCGACTTGGGCCACTAGGTATGTGTTCGTAAAATGATGACGTCGCCCTGGGTCGTAAAATGATGACGTTGCCCTGGGTCGTAAAATGATGACGTTGCCCTGGGTCGTCCAGGGCGACAGCATCGTCCAAAGGTATCTGTCAGAGACGCTGGATATGTTTCAACTGTTTTCTTTGCTACCTTTGTCAGTAAATGTTGTAAGCATTTCAGAGGATAGCCCAATTTGTAGCAGTGTTACAAGGAAGTACGGGTGAATTATTTCCGCATCAGTGAGTAGTCCTAAAAGGGCGCTCCGCATTGAATATGACTTATGGGTTACGAAATGGTGCCAATAAGAGAAATATGCGCGCCTTCCATCGAAAGCCCTCGAGGCCTTTGCAGCTTGCGTCAAGGACTTGTTCCTACAATCCACTTTCTGCTACAATTGTTTGCGACTCTGCTGATTAGCGTTGCGACAGCAGAGAGCAGCTTTTCTACTCTTCGCCTGCTGAAAACTTGAGATTCGTCGGCGATGGGAGAAGAGCAATTGCTAGGCCTCACTTTGCTTTCCAATGACCGGGACATCGCTATTGATGTGAATCAAGTGGTTGAGCATTTGCCCATTCTGGCAACCGCAGGTTGCTACTGTCTGTATAATCAAATTACTTATAAACAAGCAACAAGGGCTTTCAATTTGCTTGTATAATTGTGCTTTACCTTATGAACTCTTTATTTGTTTTACATCAGTCATTGCTAAGTATATACCTGCTAAAGAATTCCTGAAATACAGCATAGGTCAGAACATGACTTCATTATTTCTTGTTGTGTACTTTCATTTAAAACTTGCGACATTACTTCGTTTTCATAATAAGGCTTGACGGCCAAATTCTCTATCCTTATTTTAAGAAGCATGTAGAATATGTACCTGAATGCTACTTTTCTACCAGTGAAGTTCTTTAGCAGGTGCTCCTTTTGTTCTCAATAAAGTATAGCGCAGAATGTACAGACTGTTTTTCTTCCGATACAATGTATTCATAGGAGAGAGTGCGTTCGAGTACAATTTTCCGACTACGTATCAGAAGACAGTGCTTTCAGTTATAATGTTGGTCATGAAATCACAGTGGGTGTGCTCACTTAAATGGTGTCTGGCATACCTCTGCTCTTATTTTGTTTAGGACAGACATTGTGGGGATGCGCGACTCTCATGCGTCCCCTGATGTTGTTTTCGCCGCATGGCTCTCGCGTCTCCTGTAATTCAGCTTCCCCACATAGATAAGCGCCGAGGGCAGTCGGCGTAGATGTTACAAGAGATGGCGCGAGTGTTGCGCTGCGAACGCTACCTAACGGCGGGGTTACTCAGGCACATGAGGGAGCAGGGTCTTGCTCTTTGGTGTGGGGTCTGCGGGCAGCGCGGTCGGTTCGGTCGTGCGCCGACCCGCTTCGCGGGACCGTCCGGAGAAGGCTTAGGAGCACGACACCATTCACGTGACCGTACACGTGAACAGCTAGGCGTTGGTGTCTAGCATGCGGGCGAACATACCCGGTCGCCGTGAGTCGGACCTCCTCGATTTGTTGCGCGCCCATCGGCGTAGTACAGTTAAACCTGGATATAACGAAATTGACAAATTGCCGAAAAACTTTGTTATAAAGAGGATTTCGTTATATGTAGGTTCACCACGAAAATTTGAAAAAGAAACTTTTAACGTATTTACTTGATTCTAACGCGCCCTCGATTGTAACGCGCACCCGTTTTCCGTTTCCGTCGAAAGCACTCATCCCTGGAATGTCACACCAGGTACTAGATACGTGGACGCGTGTCGTTTCGCACAAGCGCGAGGCGTCGGAAACGCAGAGCGAGCAACACGATGGCGCCGTAGCATCGAATAGTGTCACCTAGTGTCAGATTAGTGAAGTGAAGCGCAGAGACTTGCACAGTAACCAAAAAGTGGCGCTGCCAGCGCGTTGAAAAAAAAGTTTTTTTTTTTCCTTCGGCAACATCAACTGAAAAAGGAGAGGCCAGCTGCAGCAAGCGGCAGGATCAGGTTTGAATGAAGGGAGGGGGAAAGGTCACGCCCGCGGCGGCAAGATCGCCGGGACGAGGGATGCAGGCCCGCCTCCCGCACGCTCGCACGCACGCACGCATGTGCTCGCTCTCGCCTCGCAGTCGCTGTGAATTCGAGTGCGCCAAGCGCGACGCCGCCGCTTCGCATTCCGTCACAGCGGAGAAGGTGCTTCCGGTTACTGCTCGCGCAAAAATGACAAAATTTGGGGCAAAATCTCTAAATTGTCGGCGGGGAAAATTCGTTATTTCAAGGTCTCAAATACATGTGCTTCTAAGGAGTAATGGCGGGGAATAGAAAAACTTCGTTATATCCAGGAATTCGTTAGTTATAAGCAGGTTGAACTGTAATTCGGCTAGCAGGCATTAGTGTATGAAAGGTGCAATAAATGCCCTTTTGATTGTTTTCACTATTGTTCTGTCGTTCCTTTGTCCCAAGAGCACATGTGAGAGCCACAACATTTCTCGGCAATTTTTACTTCACGTAAGAGCAGCCATTGAAAACCGTTATATACAACAAACTGGAGTTTTAGTGCAAAGTATATCAGGACTTGACAGGCGAACACAGCAAAAGCACTGGTGTTGCGAGTGTCTTTGTCTTATATATATATATATATTGTGCTAAAACACCAGTCCGAAATATTGAACCAACAGAACCCCAACTCAACCCTTACAAGGTTATGCATCATTACAAGGTTTTCGCAATTCCTTCCGTACTTGGCCGCGTCGCACTGAAGACTTAAGTTTACAATGCTGGCAATATTTCTGTTTCTCACACATAACTTCAACCTGGTATTACTAATGCACGCACATGAAAAACTCCGGTATTCTAGGATTCTGGGAGCAGAACATTGAATTTGCAGTAAGAAAATTTTGAGGAGTCTCCGGTCGTTTCCCGAGACCACAACTCCGGACCATCACTGAAACTCATCGTTCATCGGACAATGCTACGTGCTGTGCCACGTGTTCGTTGGATACTTTTACTAGGCACACTTGCTGCACTTTGTGTGTTCATCGAACTGTTCTTTCACAGATTCTTTTGTCCGAGTGTGCCACATGGCAGAATGCCATGATTACTATGTGCCATATGATTTCATACTATGTCCCATCTGATGTTAAAATAAAGCTAGATGGCTATTATACTGGGCCTTAGTCAGGTAGAAGATATTTCATGTTTTAAGTTGACATTTTAGTGTTAATGCAATGCCCCTTTCTTTCTCTGGCTCAATTATTAAACTTTTCCATATATATATATATATGACAGTGCCACTGACTGACAGTTCTGGTCTCGTTTCTGTTTTTACAACTTTCACTAGATAAAAAAAAAGAAAAGACCTTTCGAAGTGTTGAAGCTTGAGCTAGATTATTTTCTCTTTATATTTGCATTATTGTTTTCTGTGCAATTTTCAGTTGCAGTTTTATCACTGCGTGACACCTCAATTTCATCTGGTGCTGCTCTGTTGCACTAATGTTAATTTACTGCTGCACAAAATGAAGTACAGATGTGACATCTTCGACTTGTCATGAGTGTGTGCATCTGTGTGGCTTCACACACAAATTTTCTGGACGACATACTTTGACTTGAAACAGCTTGTTGTCATATCTTTGGCTCATTCAAGGCATATGGTGCTCAAGTTCCAGGAAAGCTTATTTTTCTGACAGCAAGAGAAACGCGAAAAATATGTTAAAGGAACTGTGGATATCCCAAGGCACGCACACATCAGGTTGCTCATTATAAAATTTATAAAAGATATATTTACACGCTTATCTTAGATATGTTCAGGTGCAAGCCTCTAACTCCTTGATATCACATTAGGCCTTGCATTTAAAACAATGAGTTCGGTCCCAGGTTTCATCCAGACACATTCTCCAGCAATCCAAGTGGACAACACATGAAGGTTATTGTCCAGCATTACAAAGTCTGCATCTGCACCAAAATCAAGGGTCCCTTTGTGCTTCTGGATGCCGAGCACCTCAGCAGCATGCAATGATGCTGATTCGAGGGCCTCAACTGTAGTGCAACCTGCATACACATAAGGTCATGGACAACCAGCAGTTACTCAAAACTACAGTAGCAAACAAAACAAGTCGATTAACCACAAGGGCGAAAATTGGGTATTTCACCACAAACTAGTACTAGTTGTGACGAGGTACATTTTAACGGGTTAAAATCAAACTCAATCTTGTAGAAGTAACATGTACCAAGCATTTGTTACGTGATGGATGCACCACAGCAAATATTTCTCTGGTCTTTTAATCAGATATTCTATCTTATTTTTCCTGTTTATGCTTTCATTATCCACCTGGACTGCCACTTCAGGAATTAGATCCGCGCATGAAAAGTTTTCAACGCGCTGGATTGACCTCTGTACATTTTGCACATGAAAACAGCCGAAAAGGTTATTTGAAAAGAGTGTCAGCAATGTACTAGCATAGAGAACTAGAGTGAACAAATGGTAACCCTGCGAGATGCACGCGTACACCGCCTGGACTCTAGCATACGACAGGCACCAGTACTGAGTACTGGCCCTGACGTCGCGCAAGTGGCGCTCGCAGTGCCCCTGGTAGGCCAGGCTCGGGGCTCATAGCAATATTGCCATACATATGGTGAAATTCATGCCTCCGCCTGTCTCTGATAATTTCCTACAGTTAAAACTGAGAAACATTATTGCACACAAGGCCCACAAAGCATAGTATTTTTATTCAGTGATGGAGCCATGGAGAATGTGCACATGCCCCTTGCAATGGCCCAAGTGTGCAGTAATGACGTGCAAACAACATTGCAAAGTGTGTCAAAAGTGGTGTGGAGTGTGGCACACCACTGCATAGTTACTGAGTACAAGAAGACTGCATTTGAAGGACTGTTTCCTGCGCAGGAAGAACTGCGCACACCAATATGCAGTATGGTAATGCATAAACTCCCACCACAGTAACCGTTATGCAGGTAGTCGTTTTCACGCTTAAAGGTAAGAGTCGTACTGCTATGTTAGCAGCACTGCTGGTTTTATTATTTGGTTATTTTTTGTCAAATATAACGCCAAAATTAGTTAAAGCAGGCTCTACAGGAGCAACTTATAGCAGTGCCAAGCGTCGTATTATGCATGAAACCTAATAGTACTGACCACTGAGTTCTATGAGATAAAGAGAGGAACAATAATTAAAAAAAGGCTGTAATTAAGCCCCCACAATTTATAAAAGTACACTTTGAGACCTCATCCAAGAAGATTTGTAACTGCAATGCTATTGCTAACTGCATTGTTATGAATCAAGACATTAGCAACATAACAATGCTAACTGCATTGTTATGAATCAAGACATTAGCAACAAACTGGTGCACATGGATTAACAAGCAGAACTCCTTACACCATGAATTATCCCATGACTCTTTAGTGCTCATTCAATAGTACTGCTGGGATAGGTAATAATAGTGCCACCTTGTACAGAAACCAGACTATACTTGAGCAAATGCCTTCTATGAATATGGTGCTGATTTCATTAAGTAAGAACACATTACTCATCAATGCACAACATGTTAATGCAAATGCTTTAGACATAGTGCACTGAACAATGCTTCTTCCTGAAGTTTTAAATTACCTACCTACCTAATACATGGCATGCACAGAAGCAAATTTGAAGTTAATTCACAGCCGTATATCGCTACAATGACTAATTGAAGCCCTTGACTTACCGAGATTATGTCTAGCATGTTTTGTTCCTACATGTCACGAGTACATGAAGTACAGCCTGCACTTCAGACAGCTATCTACCAGAGAAGTTGGAGAATTTTGTGTCCCGCTTTTCTTGCTTTAAGTAGGTGTGGACTCTATAATTATGGTACAAAATCTTCTTTTATCAAGAAGCCACAAATAAGCGCAGCAATTTTTAAGCAACACATATAATGCTTGCCAAGTGCAGCACGGCTTGGGACGTGAAAAAGGGGTCACATGCTATCTAAAGAAAATCGAGAGCATGCCAGTCAGTCTGGTGCGGTGGCTGATCGCTATACAATGACCGCGTCGCCAAAAAGTTGCCAAAATGGTCCTTCAAATTGTGCACTTCTCTTGGAAATGTGGGGAACCTGCTCTCCCTTTTTGTCCCATCGAGTACTGAATAGACTCAGCTTTCGATGACGTAGTCACAGTGTGTGTTTATGCGTCAGTGGTGTCTGGTACCACAAGAGCCCCGCATCAGGTTTCGGTGATGTGGATATACTCCACATCATCATAGCAAGCAACACAACAAAGACTTCTCTCACTGCTTGCATTTGTGACGAAAAAATACTCCGTCATATATGAAAGAAAGATATACGCATGCAACATGTAATTTGATGCCACATTAAGCCTGATACTTCTATGACGCAAAAGATGGCGTAATGATTATACAGAAGGCATCAAAGATCTGACCATATTTACTACAGAACGAGTGGAGTGACATGTTTTTGCAATCAGCGGCCGCAGCACACTACTTGCGACCGTGACCAAATGTAGCATATTGAAAGCACAAATATCTACAAATATGAACACGTAATTTGTTGTAACCTTACGTCCACATGCAAGCTGTTGTTGTAAATACAGTCGAACCCACTTATTAACAATATATCAGATATAACAATGAGCAGCCGTCAACTTTTGTATGTGTTCTATAGTAAAATAAACCGCTTATTACAATGCTCCCATGCCGCATTATTGATTATAACAATTAACCCTTTATTTATGAGTGTTGCCTACAGGCAAAACCCCAGAAAAAATAAATTTCTTGCAGAGCTTCAGTATTGAGTACAAAGTTTCTCGCTAAATGTCTTTGGCCAACACAATGACAGGCAGCAAGCATCATGTGTCGGTTTAAAGCAGGGACATAGCACGATGAAGTATGGCGCATGACTGGCTTTCTTCAGAAACCATGGTCAGAGAGACAGACCGATGCAAGATTTCCGGCTGCAGTGGTGTCACACACGTGATGTAAGGCAAATGCAATGTACACCTATGATTCACATATGATGAGAACTGTCTGTATAAATTCTAAATGAAGCCATAGGAGGCTTGGGGTGAAGCCCACTTCTAGTTTCCTGCCTGGCGTTTCCTCCTTATAGCTGAAAAAGTTTCAGGAAATTTGTTTTTTTTTTGTTTTTTGTTGATTATGCTTATTCTAGATGTTTTGCACGTTTAGACAGATAATGAACATTATTTTTTGTATTTATATGTGCCATCATTAAAAGGTTAAAGCTGGCTACTGGGTGTGTTTGCTGAATGGAAAAGGAAACGCACAATCCTTGGATGAAAAAAAAAAAAGAAACTCAAGTTGCTTCAGCACGCATGCTTTTGTGCCATGCACCCTTCACGGCACATCTTCGTCTCATTGCCTAAAGAACAAATTATTACTGCCTAAAAAAAAATTTTTTTTAATAGAAAAAGCTACGAGCCGCTTTGCCACACCTCCTTTGCGCCACGCACCCTGCATGGCACGCCCTCGTCATGCCCCTCTCCCTTCCACCCCTCCGACGTGAGCGAAGAGGGTGGAAGGGAGACGGGTGACGAAGGCGTGTGCACGGCACAAAGGCGAGTGTGGCAAAGTGACTTGCGTTTTTTCCTCGATTTAGCATTTCTTTTTTTTTTTTTTACAGCGCAGACACCGACTAGCCAGATTGAACTGTTATAGCCAATAATGCCGCGTGATAACATTGTAGGGAAGCAGTTTATTTTACCACAGAACAGACACGAAAGTTCACAGAATACATCTGAATATTGTTAAAACCAGTAAGGCCATAGGTGGGTTCGGTTCTATATTTCTTTCCGTCTTATCAAAATGTTTGAATGTTTGTCCCCTCTGCTTTTTTCATGCAACCCGATAAAAATTAATAGTTATAACAACAGGATTTTCTCGCAAATTGAATACTGTTATGAGCGGGTTCAACTGTAAGCAATTATTCTGTAGAAAATGTGGCAGATAAAAAAAAAACTGAAATATAAAACTCACCGAGTGAGACCTCTATGACCACACTACTTGCATAGCTTCCACATGTTGCCCGCTATGTGTGAAACAAAGTACAGTCTTCTTTTTCATGTCTGAAGCCGTGTTGTGCTTGAAGTATGTTTTGAGCTGTTCGCATTAGAAGGTAGCTTAATTAATGGGTCAATAGCTATTCAATAAGTAAATTTTCTGCCAGTACTCCTTTAACATGATAGTTTGCATGTGGAGCTAGAAATCGCAGTTTTCGTCACAAATGCACTTTTTCTAATTTTATGTTTTGGATTTCTAAGCATATAAGCCACTCACCAAGTTTGGTTATTATCCGCGTGATAGAAGAGAAAAAAACAAGCTTTTTTTACCTGGCAGTTGCATGTGTTTTGGCATGCTTTGAGATGTTCAAACCAATTTTTCTCAGTTTGCACTTTTTGCCAATTCACACTTTTAGGAAAACTATCGTTCCGAAACTTAAAAGGCGGAAACTTTCTGTAAAATTGTTTCTAGGCTGAAAATTTGTGAGGAACAAGACTATTCAATTTCTAAATTGCCTCTATAAAAAAAAAGTATAGATTTCTAGATCACTGTAAAATTAAATTATGGGGTTTTACTTGGCAAAACCACGATCTGATTATGAGGCACACTGTAGTGGGGGACTCCGAAAATTTCCACCACCTAGGGTTTTTTAACGTGCACATAAATCTAAGTACACGGGTGTTTTCGCATTTCGCCCCCATCGAAATGCGGCCGCCGTGGCCTAGATCACTGTAAGAACAAAAAAATAAACTTGGTTTTGAAGTGATGCAATTTCTACAGAAGACGGCATAAAATTGAAAGCAACTGCTTCTATCTTATAATATAGGGCGTCCAGAAATATTTATTAAAAATGTTACCTAACTTTATTTTTAAAGTGAGTTTTCCTAAGGTGACACACTCATTAGCTTAATGGGACATGCGTAACTTTTTTGTATTTCTGCTAGGGTAATTAAATTTACATGTTTTAACGACAAGAAGACAAAGCCTCGTGCCTAATTTCATTAAAATTGGCATCTCAGTTCAAAAGTAGGCCTTTCAGCCCTGCATACCCACTTAACATGGTAGTTTACCATAACTTATCAACTTGCTAGCTCTTAAAGCAATGAGCCCACAAATCAACCTGTCGGGGCTTACCTGTTGATTTCTGCAAATACCGGACACAGAAATCCATCGTTGCAATGCTGACAAAAAGAAAAAAGAGGGGGGGGGGGGGGGATATTTAGCACACAACAAGCTATATACATATATTGAGCATAATGTATCAACATAATGCAAGGAAAACTTTTGACAGCTCAGAAAATACAAATATTAAAATCACAAAGTTAACAACGCACAACGGAACCATATTGGCTGGCTTACAACAAGGTTGTTTTTGTTTTAGCATAGCACAACAGGCAAATCCATTGTCACAATGCTCGCCTGCATGACACCATTAGCGCATTCTCTGGGGCCCGCACAGACACAAATCGCCTACCAGTGCTATGCGCTATTTCGAGGAACCAAATGTGCAAGCAGCAGGAAAACAATGTTGCATTTTCCGCAAAGCTTAGGAGTCCGGTGGCTGAGCTCGTTGCAGGTTGACACGTGAAAAACAAAACAAAATCGCGCTTTATAAGTGAAGCAAGGCTCCAAATTTATGTGAAGTGCTTTTTCAGAATGGTGACATTGAAAAAGAATAAATAAGTATGACTAGCATCATATTTCTCCGTAAATGGTACATGAGATAAAATTCTACATACAACACTTTTTTTTCTAGGTTCTTAGATTGTGCATCTCTTAATATATAATTCACAAAATATTTCAGGATTTTAATTGTTTTCTTCTGTGTTATATGGGCAAAAACCACGTGTGTATAGTCATATTACATTGCAACTGCCCTCCTCCCATCTCTTTTTTTTTTTTCTTTACTTTGTGGCCACAAAATTGCCCTTGTGTTATCATTTCGGTTTATACAGTAGAACCCCGCTGTTAAGTTTTTCACGGGACCGTAAAAAAAGAACGTAAGAGCCGGGAAACGCAAGCGCCGGGAAACAGGAAAAATTGAGAAATGGGAGTAGTGTTGAACTGCACACAATATTATTTTAATTCTTTTGTGTGACAAAAAGTAGTTTCGCCCGACAGCCGAAGTATCTATCAATTGCTATGAGCTATACAAAGTAAGAATAGTAGTTTTATCGTCCGTATAAACTTGTAAACATTCGCTTATTAACTAATTAACAAACATGGTGTCAGCGCCCACAGGCAAACATGAACACATCTCACTCGATGAGCGCTGTCAAACGCTGGGGTGAGGAATTTAAGCGCCGCTGCAGAAGCGAGCGAAGTGACCTTCGTGCTGTTGTCTATCACTTCAACGCAAAGAAAATACACAGCACGCACAATGCTACGAGTCGCCGACGCACCTACACTGCGTAGACTTTGCCCCCAACGCAGATCGCTTTCAAGATACGGCACGCGCGCCGCCGCGTAGTACGCAGTTGAAGCCAGAGCACAACGCTGCCAGGTATCACTCCCCCCTCGCTCCCTCGCCGGTGCCTTGAGCGCAACGGAAGAAGGCGCGCCGCAATCGTCGGCTCACCTCGCACGCTTTCACTCCTACAGCATGCGGCGCGCGGCGACGGCGTTATCGCCCTTGGACTTCATGCGGAACATCTATGAGCCAAAACCAATTTTAGGGCCGCAGCGCGTCATAGACACCATCTTTAGATAGCAAACACGGATCTCAAGGGCCATACTTTTGCTGACGGAAACCGAAAATACGTTTTAAGTGTCGCCCCCGGCACTTTGGGCGGCTAATGCCATCGTCAAGCAACCAAGCCAAGCAACATGAAAAGTCAAAATGGCCGCTCGGGCCGGCGCGGTGTGGCAGTTCGCAACGTATGATGCGGGAACGGTCCCACAGTTGCGACGTAACAGCGGGGTTACCAATGCATTGGGTTCTATGGGAGCTGTGCCGGGATCAGCCGAAAACGACGTAACAGCCTGGAAAACGCAGCACCCGGGAACGTAACAGCGGGGTTCTACTGTATTCTAAACGAAATCTTGCTGCAGATGTAATCCAGCTATGTTGTGGTTGCGGTTAGTGCCACTCACAATTGTGGTTGCAATTAGTGTCAATCAAATCAAATCCCACTTATTTTTCACCATTGCATGAAAAGAGCAACCCAGAAACATTTACTATGTGAAATGCAAAGGACAGCATATACGTACAACATATAAATGCACCGTTCTGTTAAGAAAGCAAGACCGGCATGTGAACAGCGCTAACTACATGAGAACCTTGTGGATCAACTCTTTGTTATTACAGAGTATAACATGTAACACTAGTGCTTGCAATGTCCAAAACTAACATCATATAATCAAAAAACACAGACATTAATTGGATCATGAAATACAGTTGATTTAAGACACACAATAATACTAATGGATCTGTGTTTCTGATTGATCTTTCTGACCAATATTTTCACATCACAGCAAGTATATGACATCAAGGGCAATGAACAGTGGGCAAACAAGGACCTGCAGATCAATTTCAATTCCCCATTTTCCTGCGACTTCTTTATCCTTCCATACCATTTTCAGTTTAGATATCCCTGCCAACAGCATCACTGTGGCTGAAAAGCAAAGTTTTCAGCAAGAGCTTGCATAATAGTTTGGCTGAGTTTTTCACATCGAAATACATTTAATAGAATATACGACAAGGTTATTGCTGTTTTGATCTTGCTTGTCTTCAGTAACAAAACTTACAGATTTGAATGTGCCATTTTTTTTTTTTTTGTAATGCTTCCATGGCAGTGAGTCCAATTAGTCCAATTAGGCTTAAGGGCACTGAAAATCACTATGCATTTAGTTTGTGGTGAAGGCTGTATAGAAGAGAGAGGAGGCCAGTGGAGCCATTCATTTGTTCCAAGTGTAATGCAGAACCAAACAACAACATCAAAATTAGAGTTAGGCGTAAGGGATGGATGCCGCCATACTCAATGAGACATACAGTTTTGAATGCGCTCCTTTTAGCGTTTTGGGATTTCGGCGAAAGACCAATGCAAACACTAGCATACAATTCTGTAAATTATTAAAGCAATTAGAGTAAATTAGATTGTGCATTTATTATATGAAAAGCTGTATCCAGCAGTGGTGTCACGCCTGGGTTTCGGTTCTGTAGCTTTGCCTGCACAGCTGCAAAATGTTGTCTGCAAGTATACACTAACCACTTCGCTTCATCCAGCGATGCATGCACTTCTTGGGAACACCAACAACACCTGACCTGACTTTGTTGCTGCTAACTTAGCTGTAAAATACCCGATTTTTAACAGCGGAGCTGTTCAAGCCGGCCGCTATTCTGTTAGTCATCCACAAAAAATGTGGGCTGATCCTGGCGGTAGTGCAGAAAGGGCCCAAGCGCAATGGCACATACCCCTGTGAACTAGCGAACCTGAGCCTGCCTAAGTCTAGCTAAGCATGGTTGGGACAACTTAAGCTTAGTCAGTCATCGATAGCCAATAGATAGCCAATCAATAGCTAATCAATAATCGATCAGCAATCAATAAATTCCGGAAAATGCTGGGGATGAGTTGGTAGTGCTTAGCCTAGCCCAAATACGTAGCCAATACCTTGCGACAGCCAATCGATAGCCAATAAACAGCTAATCGATAATCGATCAACAATCAATAAATTCCGGAAAATGCTGGGGATGACTTGGTAGTGATTAGCCTAGCCCCAAAGTCAGGACTAGCTCGGTGCCCATCAGCTCCGCTGTCTCTTTAGCATTGCGCCTCCAGTGCAAGCTAAGCTAGATATTTTTACTGGGCTTTTGTAATCAAAGCCTGAAAGTGGCACCTCGTCGACTTCATCCTATATATCAATCAATCAAATCAGGTTTATTTCCACCAGTGACAATACATGATGAAAAATTCGCCAGAACCCATCTCACAATTACTGTCTACGGTAATGCCTTTAGCATTGAATCATTATAGCAACACAACATATTGCCACCATCGAATTGAGTTATGAGGCGTGCACTGCAGCAGGACTCCTCTTTTGCTCTTTGCTGAGAACACTTGGTATTCTATCAGTATTTTATCACATTGCACTGTGCACACAACTTCTGGACCAAATTCTAGGGGAAAAAAATACACATTACAAACTATAAATACGGCAATCTTTCATTGTGGGCTACTGTTATTGCTTTAAAGTCTTCCTAGGGCAGGCTGAAGGTAGGTGTTTTCAGTCGGAGATAAGGCATCTTCGATGCATTTTCTGCCCCTAGCACAGCTAAGAAAGACACTGCACCCATTAGGGTCATTATTTGTGTCAGGTGTATTTGTGCCAACCAGTCAAATTCAAATTATCCAGTGAGGGCTAATCTCAGGATCGAAATAACGAAAGATTTGGCCAACAGAAATGTAAGGGCGCTGTCTAAAACCTTTGGTCAAAATCAAATTAACGAAAAATCTAATAAACCTGAGTTCAATTAACAAAAGTCTACTGTTTTAAACATATTCTTGAGATTGTGATAGCTACCTTCCGCAAAGTGTAGTTGTTCCTGCAATCACAGCACGCTTGCCCAGGATTTCAACTTTATTTTCCCCTATGAAGTGGACTCCTGCTTCCAGACCCATGGCTGACATTGCATCGGTGACCAGCGTTAAGCCTGTGAATGAAGGGACGATAGTTGTCAATATACATATACAGAATGGAGGCAAGCTCCAACGAACCACACTCCAGTGTTAGTTGAAGCATTAAGTTTTATTAACATACCCTGCTCTGCAAGTTGATCGAGATTGAAACAGTCACATTAATTCAACTTACAGCATCAATTAGCTGCATGTTAACTCTTTCCTTACCACTAGAAATATGGTCATTTTCAGTGGTTTTATGCTTTAACGTATTATTTTAATACGTAATAGTCGCAATGTATACAGTGATAAAAAGAATTACTGCCTTATCACTGGTGTTTTGAATGGATGAATAACAGTAATAATTGCTCATACAGTTTTTTGAGAATTCTGGGCCGGTATTTTGTGGCAATGCCTTTCCAATGCTAATGCCTTTTCGCGCTTTTCGCGCTTGGTCAGTGGTCAGATCGACCGTCCGCTCACGTACGTTATCAACGGGATCAGACGGCCATGAGCGGTGGATGATAAGACTAGTATAGAATAAGGCATAAGGCATCGCTACAAAATACTCCTGTCGCATCCCTTTACCCCTCCCTCGGTACAGGGTAGCCAATCTGAGATAATTTCTGGTTAACCTCCCTGTCTTTCCTTTACCTTTTTTCTCTCTCTCTCTCTTTGATTATTGCATTCGATCAGCTTTTCTGTGCAAGCAAGCTTATCTAGTGCACGTTCAACTGGTGCTGGAGCATCCACGTGCTTTGTTCAGTTCCTGTACAGTACTGTACAGCAATGTTTTACAGTATTTACAACATTTTACAATATTTTAGAGTAATGAGTAAGGGCACTTGTCCATGCGGTGTTCAATATGTAAGAGAGACTGCTAGTCAAGCTTCGGTCGAAGATCGGTCTGAAATTGACGGCCTGCTCTTGTGTGAGTGAAAACCCAACACAACGGGAAGGATTGCTGGTAATAGTTTGTTTATGTGCCGTCGAAACGCTGATGAATAAAAGCAACCAACGGTGAGAAAAATAAAGTTGCACTTGATATAAGTCAAACACAATTAACAAGTCGAATCGGAAAATTAGACAACCCGACAGAAGCTTCTGTGTCTTCACTGCTGCTGTCGATTAAAAATTATATTGCCGAGTTGACCAAAGCACAAATTTTGCGTCGTTTGATTGTGGAAGGGCTAGGAGCACTGGAGGCTAGTTTCGACAATACCTCCAGTTGAAGCTTTATTTTTCCAGACTCCCCAACCTGCCAAAAATTGTCAAATCTGATCAATAGTTAAAGTTCAGTCGTCATTTTAGACGGTGCTAGTAGAAGAATTGCAACGAAAATGTTTAACAACATGTAGAAAAACTATTGATCAAACTGATCGATATTAATAGGCCTGGTATAGAAAGAGTGAAACCTTATGTTAAAACTGAATTACAATCCTGCATTAGCTGCGCATCAAAAATATTTTTTATCATGTGTAATTCAATTTCAGCCTACTGAATATCGTTTCAAGTGCATTTCTTTTTTTCATATATATATATATATATATATATATATATATATATATATATATATATTGCATTCTACACAACACTGAGCACTTTCTGCAATATGCTATGCACTTATAATATTGCAAAGATATATAGTTATGTTCTCACAGCTGTCTCCTGACCAGAACAAAAACTAGGTGTGCTTACGAAATTTGGTCAAACCCAGCATACAGAACAAAATGTATGAATTCGGAACATTACCTTATTTAAATCAAGCCTAATTCAGCGCATTTCAATGTTGCTACAGTACATTACACACTTTTCTTAACTATGGATGCAAGCATTTACACTCCTTGCCTCTGGAGTTGGCCTTGTAAGCAATGCGCAGTGCAGCGGGGTGTGTGTGGATACCATCAGCTATGATTCCATAGAATACATTCTTTTCCTCTGGAAGCTTCTTGGAGGTCAGCAGCCCAACCAGTCCAGGGTCCCTGTGGTGAAACTGGAGGAGGGGATTTTGCACCTTTTATACACACGAAATGCAATGGCCTGGAATAGTAATGAGACACTACAGGGACTGACAACAGGGCAACAACAATGCGAGTTGGGTGCAAAAGAAGTGATGCCTAACTCCTCCCCCACCCCCTTAACACACACACATGCACACACAAAGAAAATAATAATGAAGAAAGAAGGTGGCAAACATTATTGAAAACAACTCAACACCAATAAGTTAGGAAGTACTAGCTAAATTAATTCAGCAAATTTATCAAGGCTCATCGAGAGGAGCAGCTCTATAAAAATTTTATATAAAGTAAAGCATAGATGATAAAAGACAGCAATGTCCGTGAAATAGGCATTTATTTCAATGCAAGCCCGTACTCAGGATTGAAATATAGTAGCTAAGCACTAATGCTAGCAATTCTTTGTTAGACCAAATCACCTTCAACAAAGTCCCATTGGAAAACAGCAGTGATTTGATTCTTTGATTTTTGTCTTATCATCAAAGTGAGTTTTCTCAGAGGCTGAATTGTCGCATTCACGTCAATATTCCAGTGCACTTCCCATCAATAAGTCATTAAGTAAAACATTACCAAAGCTACAATAACCTGCACATTGGCTGCATTAAGCACTAGAGAAAATCAGTATAAATCAGCAATAAGAGTATGAGTGCAAATGACTTAGCAAAGAGCAATTCTGTTAGCTTTGTCGCTGATCAAGGAAGTGCTTTTGCACGTTCTATGGATCAGGTTTATGTCTGCAATAGCACCTTCATTAAATAGTGGCATCATTACACTGCACTATGCTACTTTAAGGGGATCATGGAAGTAGAAAAATCACATTTGCTTTTTTAAAAATACTTTTTTAGATTTTGGGTGCAACATTATGCCTCCACATTCTATCTTCATGTGTAAAATGTCAAGGAATTTCTCTAACCACAAGACTGCGAAAAATGATTCTAATCAAGGCATGGCAGCTCTATGGGCTTCATTTTTCCATTCAAGCTCGACTGAGGAGGCTCACAACCACAAGTATTGCCCAGATGGTGAACTTTACTGGTGTAAGCACAAGCCAGCAGTAGCCCTGGCTGAACTGGCACCAGCTCGTTCTCTAATTTTCACCAGTGCTCAGGCAAAGGCGACGCTTCCCACATACGAGTGGCTTGCAGATGAAAAGCTGTTGTTTCACTGCGATAATGGTGAAACCCAAAACACAGTTGAGTCTCTCAACCGCAAGATTTTATTGTGCTGCCCCAAAACAATATTTCTTTCATGCACTGTTATGGCAGTGGCCATTCCTATAGCCCTACTTTTACCACTTCGAGGAACACAGAAATATAACCAGATAAGGTAGTGTGACACAAAAAGCATATTCGAAAATGGGAGATTAAATTCTAAATTCTGCACAAATTTTATCTTGTTAGCTTTGATATTAAAAAAAGTGGACCTCTGAGGAGCATCTCCCTCTGCGAAATGCTATTTGTTCAGAAAAGAAAGGTTTGTTTTTTTTCCTTTATCACTTGTGATTTTTCCCACCTGTTACATTAGCAATTCTATGCTAGGGTTCAGATGCTTCAAACAATAGTATTCACATTGTTGTTCTCGTGTTCCATTCACAGGAACATAATTAAAAGTAACATTAAAAAAAAAAAAAAAACGTCCAGCCTTAACAAATGTTTGGCGATTTCTAGTGAATTGGCTTCTCTGGGGTTTAAAAGAACCAAAAGATATCTTTTAAATCATGAACAACCCAACAAAGATTTTAAACATGGTTTCTTTTCCAGTAACAAGGCTAGGCTGACACATTAAGATGTAGATGCCTTCCTCCACTGTGTATGCTTGGATGTGATTGCCAGTAAAAGTTACAAGGCAAATCTAGGAAGCAAGATGTTCTACAGCAATGCAAGAATAGGAAAGAAGAGCCAGCTAGGTGAGGGGCTCTAAATGCCAAGGCATTCATGGGCACCTATGCCATTATACTTGGCTCACTTTGCAGGCTTTATAAAACGATGCAGGATGTTTTCATTATATATAGCTGCATATAATATTTCTTCCAGGCCCTATTTCTTTGGTCACTCTAGGTTAATTTAAACCCACATGTTATGCTGCCATTTACTGCTTGTTCGAATTCTCTGGGCTATTCCTTTGAACAAAGCTGTTATCAAGATTGCGTGGTGTAGACTGATGGTGCTTTATGTATCATTCTGAACAGTAGCATTTTGCTGTGTTGTGGTCAATGCAAGGTCACTGAGCTCTAAAAGCATGCCTGTATGAACACCCTACATAATTTCGCAAAAATGCACACAGTATAATCTAACCATCAAAACTAAGAATGTAGCAACAAACTTACAGGTAACATAGCATTGAAGAGGTGGGTGATGAATGATGCTCCATCCTGCATTGCCTTCTCACCTTGGACAAGATTGGCCTCAGAGTGTCCTAAGAATGAAATAAGATGCAGTTTAATCACTTCTGAAATGTTATGGTTCAGCAGAACCACAGTTGCTTATGCTCTGTCTCATCAACATCATGAAGTGCATCAGGAGCTTTGGCTTACTTCAGTGAATTGGGATTCGGAACAAGAACACGGGGCCACCTACTGTCCACCACTAATGCTCCCATATAATGATAATGCAAGGATCACAAAAAAACTTAGCTGTACACAATGGCCCAATCCTGTGCCTTCCAAAAAACATGCAGCTGGTTCTCTCCCCCCCCAGTTGACATCTACCATAGTTTTCAGGGTACTTCACAGAATTAGTGAGCCAGAGTATAGGTATCACATGTTTGGTAAAACAGTCCAGTAGCTTTTAATTGGGCCCTGTGCACATAGTGCATATAGACATGGCAGTGTAAATAAAGCATTCTGAACCTAAATGCAGAAAGCATGTAAAAAAGAAAAAAAAAAGAGGAGGACAGAGGGAGGGAGGGAGAAGGGGGGGGGGGGGTAGAAGACAGGAAACAGTAAACATCGCACCTATAGAGACTGTAACGCCTTTGTCAACGATTGCCTGGATCACTTTGCCATCAGGATCCAGTTCGGGTGCCATCGTGATAATGGCAGCGCTGTCCAAGGTCCCATACACATTCATAAGACTTTCAAAGCCACCTTCCAAGTCCTGGATAAGCTGGGATTTGTGGGCACCTTTCTTGTGCTTGCTGATGAATGGACCTTCCAGATGAATCCCTGAAGAGACAGCCAGAACAAATATATTTATATATAGAAGTGAATGCTATATCTTCTACAAGAAGCATGATCATTACTGTAGAGGTCAGCACAGTAGAAAAAGTGTTTATTAGGTTGGTGCATTAAGAAAACTTGTGAAGAACAGTGTAGATACTGGGACAAACAAAAGGAAGAGAGACCTCAACACACGACATGAACAAAAGCTATAATGTTTATGTTCATTATTCAGTGGTATAGTCAAGTATGACCCAACATTAAAGAAAAGCAAAAGCATTAACAAGATGTGTTGTTGGGGAAGTTAGCTCATGATAGGGAAGTCGTTAGAGAGCACTTGCACTATTCCCTGTCTTGTCCATGTTTCTTTTTGCACACTTATTTATTCCAAAGTAACAGCACTCCTGTAACCCATGGCTGTAACAATTGCATGCAGAAAAGAAAGCCTTAAGGCATTAAAAATGTGTTGCAATTTTATCAGGTTAGTGTAACAAGCTCACAAGCTGAAACAGGCACTAAATAGTCATGTCGCAAGCCAAGCCCACAAGTGCAGAAATATTTCCTACCGTTAAACAACATGCTGTCCTGAAGAGATACTGTCCATCAGTGGGCATGAAAAATGCTACAGTATATAAAATTAGTGATTCTGTGCTGGCGAACCATTTTCCCTTGTCACAGTGTAAAGTCAGGATATCAAAAAAATCTGTGGTTGCTTTGTCTTTCCTTTTTGTTGGTGTGCGCACACATCAGGATATACAAACTTTGAAGTCATGCTTAACAAACATCACATTTGCTAGTCTAAGTGCATGCTTGTCGATATTAATTAGTAAATTGTGTGATCGTTAGCAACTTTATGTACATTTTATATAATGAAAAGCTGTTGCACTGCATTAAAGGGCCTTCAGGCACACTCAAGCTGTTTTGTACGTATAGCTTTTTTTCCTGGAGGACCCCCAACTGTTGTTGGAAAATAACGATATTCTATTCTATTCTATCTCTTAATTTGTGTGCACAAAAACTTTTATGCAAAAGCATGACGACCTGAAGTGTAAAGTGTCCACAGAGTGTGTAGTAGTTGTAATGCTGGATAACTTTGTGTCATTCGCCCATTCTATCAAAATGTGCACAAATTAAAAATTTTACTTTGCAGCTATGTTTCCGTGTATCCTTGTGCACACTGTGCACAAACAGCAACACTGACTGATTAACTGATGAGGCTTCAACTTTCCCAAGCATCAGCTAAGCTATGAGGCAGGCTGTAGTGAAGAGAACTGGATTAATTTTGACCACCTGAGGTTTCTCCATGTACTCCTAAATATAAGCACACAAGTGTTCTTGCCTTTTGCACTCATTGGACTGCAGCCACTTCAATCAGGGAATCAAACCTGCACATTCCTTTGCAGAAGCACAACACTACAGTCACTGAGCCAACATAGCAGGAAGAATAGCAAGACTATAGGACAGGCTGTCAAACTATGGAGTGAAATTGAGGCTTACCAAGAACTCCGGCACCTTGAGCACTGCCATTACGCTTCTTCACAACTGTAAGAGCCTGGAAGTTTTTTTGGTTTGTTTAGTTTAAAACTGTCACAGTCACAAAGGTTGAGCAAAGATTTGTACAATGCTACTTAATGAAATTCAATTCTGTAAATTTAGAGACTGTTAGCTTGAGTTGCTTGGCTTTTGCACCATGTCCATGTAAAAAGATACCTATCTGGCCCAATATACTGACAAGATATTGTTAATAAAAACAATGTTTTTACCCTTACAAATACAAACACCAGGCATGAGCTAAATTACACTAATTAAAAACAGTGGGCTTGTCTTTTTGCATCAGTGATGGACACACTGCCATTAGGATTTCCTGGAGTATGCCATATGTACCTAAATTTATATGATTTACAGGGCACTTTGCTCAAGAAAGTGAAGTGTTAAAGATATGCAACATTTTAATTCTAGAGTAAACTTGTTTTTATCATTTTGATTCTCGTTGAATTAGTTTATTTATTGCGTAAAACAACTGTGAAATCGTCAAGGCATATAACCATATACAATTAAAGTATATTAATAACAAGTTACATGACATTCTTGTGAGAAACACTTGTTCATAAAATAGTAAGGTTGGTATATCTGCAACATTAGATGTGGCTGTGAGAGCCTCCAACTTACAATTAGGTCTTGTTAAATGAGTACTGACACATCATTCTGAAGTGTTAAAAACTCTACCACACCCATTTCGCATGTAAAAGGATGACACTTAGCAAGTATGCAGTGCGGGAAACACTTATAAGGTGGTCTTGGCGTCAACAGTAACGTCACATCATGACGCAGAGTGAAATTCACCGATGACATGTAGTTGTAAGGCTAGGTATGACGATGCTGTTCACAAAAAAATAAGCAAGAGTGCTGTGCACGTTTATTCTGGCTGTCTTCATGTGTGGCAGCGATCACAGGAAGGGAGCGAGCGAATGTATCACAACTTTATGATGCATAAACTTCCTGGGTAAATAACCAAAACTCTTTCTAAAGAAACAAGTATTATGGTAAATTATTCAAGGCACTCTGATGCATACCAGTACTTCTAACATTCAAATCTTTTCTTCAAACAGTGACATTCCACATACTGCACCTTGCGGTAAACTTCCGGTGCAGAAGTCACAATGGTTGGACACATAGATGTCACTCCATATGGTAGAATGCCTTTAGCAACCTTGTCAACAGCATCTCCAATTGTGTCGACACTGTGAGAGAAATCTACTCCCATGCCTCCTGTAACCACAAAAGAGAACCTGGTCGTGACAACTGTTCTTAAAATGAAGATTTCTTTGCCTACTCCCCCCCCCCCCTCCACTTCTCCCAAGATTTGGTGCAAGTATGTAACATAAGCAACATAAGTTCCTCACCAAACAGACGACTTAATAGCCCTGAATGTTGACTAACAAAATAGTGAGCGCACCTCTCTTCTGCATAATCAAACAATAGCCTGCAACATAAAACCTGCACGTATATTGTTGGCTCATAGGTATCTCTGAAGCACACAGACCTCTTAATAAAAAGTGCATGATATTTAACGACTTCATTTATTTCTTATATTTGGGCTATCAATTTCTTACCTGCCGTGGTGCCATAGTGGTATTGGTGTTGCGCTGCTAAGCCCACAGACACGGGATGAAATCCCAGCCGTGGCAGCCGCATTTTAATTGGGACAAAATGCAAAAATGCCCCTGTACCATGCATTGGGTGCATGTTAAAGAAACCCAGTCGGTCAAAATGAATCTGGAGTCCCCCAGTACAATGTGCCTCATAATCATATTGTTGTTTTGACATTTAATACCCAAGAATTTATTGTAATATATCACCAATTTATCGAACAACTTGGCATGCGTGAACGAATGCTCCACCTAATATAGCGTGAAATTTTGACCAACAACGTAGTGTCAATGAGTGCACCTTTGTTCTGCATAATAAAACAACACATCGTGGCACCAAATAATTTGTGCCTGTGCATATAATGTTGACTCATAGATATCTCTAAAGTATACAAACGTCTTAAAGGGACGCTGAAGAGGTTTTAGAATTGGAAGACTTACGGGGGTTTGGAAGGCTGACACAGTATAATTCAACTCCTGCAGTTATTTTCTCGATAATGCGCATAGCAGCGTCGCAATAGCGGTTTAAGTTTTCATTGAAGCTCCGCCCCCTTTTGCGCGCCGAGCGTAGCGGCGAAAGACCAAGAGCGAGGATGACGTCAATACAGGGTTTACGTGAGCGCTCTAGTCAAATCACGCTCCTCGCCGATACCTGAGATGACGTCACGATCGTCTTTGCCATCAGAGCCCGTTAAACGACTTGCAGCGTCTTCCGCAGACGCTGCGGCTTGTTTTTGCTAAATTAAAGCAACTAGCGGTGACTTCTGGCCTGGTAAACTATGATTTTCCTATTCAGGGGGTGAAAAATTATAATAATTTGTTGAAAGCTCAGTTTTTGTGAAGAGTGCTTCAGCTGTCCTTTAAGGAACTAGTGCATGTTATTCAATGGCTCCCTTGATTTTTTTTTATATGTATTATATTTGAGATACCCCCTTCTTAGGCCTATGGCTATATGCCACGGATTTGGGCCCATTCTTGGCCAATCCTCAACAATGGGTGTGTGTCACTGTTACACAAGGGGCATAGAAGACTTAAATGTATTTAGATATGTGTCGTAATTCTCTCTGCCATGCACCTCTCATACCCATTTTTCTTTCAACAGACATCACACATACATTGCCTTCATCCTTGCGACACAAAGAACTAAGAGCAACGAGACCATGCGTATAGCCTCTGCTACAGCTGTTACCTCACCAAAATCAAAGAAGCTTCGTGTCATTTATATTCCAACATTAAATTGAACCTATGTGGGCTTCACTCTCTTTTTTTTTTTTTCCTTTTTTTTCATTGTGTTTCACTTGAAATCTTGCTGTGAATGGTGAATTAAGTTACACTTCGTCACAAAAATTACTGCTCAAGATTTATGTTTGCCAAAGCTGCTCCTTTCTTATGAAATGAGAGGTTCGGGCAAACAGGCTTGAGGCTTCCACATATTAAATTAAAATTAAATTAATATCAAACACTGAACACAATGTAAACAATGTGAACAAGAAAGTATGTGCTGATACAAGTGCAAATATTGCTCCTTAAAGTTTATGTTGCTAAATTACTTTTGACAGCAGCTGCGAACAAAACACAAACCTTTTTATTAAGCTTCGTTGGTCTAGTCTGCAGTCACCAATAAATACACAGCACATTCTACAATGCAGTGCACCATAAGCAATGTTTGACTGTAGCTCTTTGTATCTACAGCTGCTGTCTTTAAAAGTTTGCTTCGTAGTGTATATATGTATGCTCATACTTCTGCTCCCATCTCCTTACAATGAAAGCTCGTTATTTACAAATAGATGTCTTTTTTTTTTTTTTTTTCAGCTAAGCCCGAGGCAACCGAGAACACTTACCATTAATTTGCAGATCAATGTAGCCTGGTGCAATGATAGCTCCTTTGCAGTCTAGTTGGATGTCGGCAGTGATCCGCTCTTCGAAAAATATGGGCTCAGGGTCCACAAACACATTGTTTCTAACCCAGAGGTCCTCCAGAACTAACTCATGATTACGTAATATTGTGCAGTTTTTAAACTGAACCAAGCAAGAGCTTGGCCATTTGTGCTGCCCAGAAAAGGTATTCATGGCTTATTTACTCACACTTACTCTGAAAGAACGAAAGCAGAAATAAAAAGAACAAAAGCAGCAGGGTTACTACACAAGTTTCGTTGCACAAGAAATATAACGGTAGATAGTGGTCCAGACTATGTAATAGTTACTTTCAGAATGGCAGTTGAACATCATTCGACGACACAACATGCACAATCACCTAGATCAAATAACCGTACGAATGAAACATTCCCCGACATAACGTACAGTTCAGTGACAAAGTTATTTACATAACTCATTAACGAAAACCGAAGCGTGCAGGACTTTTTTGACGAAAACATGAAGACATAAACGACTTATGCATTAAGTTTGAGTTGCAGCAGAAATAAAGAAGAAGGGCAAAAGAAAATGTTACCAATCAGAGAATGGTCATTCATTCAATGGTGTCGCTGAACCACAATCAAAGATATCATATCGACTGACTGTCCGCGCACTGATAACTTCTCGAGTGGCCGGCTTCACGGTGATGATGCGCCGAGGAAACCTACAGCTGGGGAGTCAATCGAGGACGAACGGCACAGGTGGATTTTGAAAGGCGCAAAAGAAAAAAAAAAGAACAAGATAAAAGAAAAAGAAAATTAGCACGCCAGGTCCGCGCGCGCCGAGAAGCGCGATATGAAATATGTTTACACGCCACAAACGAAAGCTCCCGAAAAAGGCACGTGCGGTCTGTGATTGCCACTATTTTGACGGTCGTAAAATACGTCTGAATAGCACTAGCGGTCGCTGGCGGGAAAAACAAAAGTGCTCTAGTAGTGAAAGTACAGTGGCTAGTGAAAGATTGCGTGCGACATTGCCGCGATTTTGTAGCGATGCCTTGTGACTTATTCTATACTAGTCTTATCATCCACCGCTCAGGGCCGGCTGATCACGCGTTGATAATTCGAGCGGACCGTCGCTCTGACCACTGACAATGTGCGATAAGCGTGAAAAGGCATTATTACCGACCGGGAAGGCAGCGCTACAAAATACCGGCCCTGGTGTAGTACGAACATGTCCGTACTCCATTCATACATTCAGCGCCTCACGCTGTGGCTAGAGTGACCTAGAAATGTTCTAGTACACTCTACTGTGGCTCAGTGCAAGTTCGCAACCGCCCAGCTTCTTGCTTGGAAACTTCAGGGTTTTATGCCACCGACAGTCAGTCAGTCTGGTGAATGACTCACACGTACCCGGCCATGATGATCAAACGTATCGTTGTACATCGCATCGATAAGTTCAATCAATCAATCCATCAATTATCAATCAATTTTTATTGTTGCTGATGTTATGTTCAGGACCCAAGAACCCTTTCAATAGTTGTGGCAGGGGTCCGTTTTTTTTTTTAACATAAGTGATTACAAGTGAATTACAAGGCAAAAAACAAAAACAAATATTAGAATAGCTTTGTTACAAACACATTCAAAACTTCTTTTTTGTTAATTTAGTTAATATTTTAAGTTAAGTAGGAGATCGCGAACAAGCTAATTGCTTATATAAATAAAATGATGTGATGCTATACGGTAAATTGTTCAGCAGTTTTGCGGCAATATAAGAAAATGAATATAATCCATAGTCCTTGTGTAGGGTATGCATAACGGCACAGTTGAGGTAGAACGTGGTGAATACGTGGGTTTCTGATATGTTAACGTTGATGGGCACAGAACAGCATTATGTAAAATTTTGTAAGCAAGTAGTAAAACACAATAATTGATACAAACTGCTATGGGTTGTATGTTTAGTAATCCATAAACATATGAAACTGAGTCTGTTCTTTGTATAAAAAGCAGAGCATGCAGTGCTGCGTTCTGCGTTATTTTAAGGGGTTTTAGCGTTGTCTGGTAGGTTAATCCGTAAATCGCTATAGCATATGTAATGTGTGATGTATGAAAGAATAATATCATGTGAACAGTATATTCAATGGGAAAATGTAACGCAACCTGTAAAGTATAGGTATTTTACTGTAAATCTTAAGCGTTGTTTCGTGAACTGTGTGTGTGCCATGACAGCTGTGCGTCCAAGTGGACACCGAGAAATTTTGTACTACTCTTTCTAATGGTGAGTCATTCATTAAAAGCAAGTTATTAGACGTAAATGAGTGTGTTGGGGGGCAAAGATAACATAGTTACTTTTAGCGGTGTTAGAAGTTATTTGCATGAAGCCAGAATGATAACTTTTATAGGGCTGTTGTAGCTTTGTCATATATAGTTCATTTTCGTTTCTCGCTGTTATATGTTAGTATCGTCTGTGTAAAGGATACATTCTTCAGATAGAACGGATGGTAGACCATTAAGTTAAGAACAAAAGTAGTCCTAGAATGAATCCTTGCGGAACACCACTATTCATTGTACATTGTGATGATGACACACCGTTTACATGTACGTATTGCTCTCTGTTTATATAGTTAGACAAGAGCGTTAGCAGCCTCTTGCGTATATCGTAGTGTTCTAATTTGGTTAGCATTATGTCATGGTAAAGCATATCGAACGCTTTCGTGAGGTCAACGAAAATACCTATTGTAATTTATTTTCCATATTTAATATTGTTTTTTTGACAACATTAAGTGGGGCATGTTCTGTTGGTTTTCCAGTCCTATAGTCGCATTTCTCAGGTGTGTATAAACTATGTTTCTTGAAAAACTTGAGCCTACAATACAGTGCCCTTTCGACAACTTTGGCGAATGCCGACAGAATGGCGATTGGTCGATAATTCGAGTTTCATCTTGCTACCTTTTTTAAAGACTGGAATTATTTTAGCGACCTTTAATTTCGAAGGAAACCAACCACTTTCAAGGATATCATTGATAACATGTGTTAAGGGTTGAGCTAAAAGTGTGAACAACGGCAAACATTACCTTGGTTCTACCCAGCTACATGGCATTTGCATATTTTTAACATTTGGCTCAAGTTATGTGGGCACTCTGTATACCGAACTCCAATCATGTGCCTCACCAGTGCCCACAGGCAAACACCACAGCCAACTAAGCAGATCTTGAAGGTGTGAGTGGTAACAGTGTGAAATAAAGTAAATATTAGAGGAGGACACACCTTTCCCAACTTATACATGTGTGCTTGCCTCCAACAGTGCTTAGTAGATTGTACACATTCTGTCATCAGCCACTCATTCAACTGTTCAATTTTCATTAATCTTCAAAAGTACCATATAGATTTATGGCCATTACAGGCTTCTACAGCTGCTGAAAGTTGTCTTGCTGCTTTTATTGCTGCACATATACAATGAAAGCATTAGTGATTGTAAAAGAAACAGTGGTCTCCAAAAGACCTTTTAATGTAAAAGTATGTTGAATTCTAGTGCACAAGGTAGTTATTACTGTTGTGAATGCAGTGGCATTTTTTCAATCTTCTTTTCAAGTTCTTCCATCTCTTTCAATGCTGTGGCAACAGCATGACGTAGCTTGTGGAATTCTGCTCTCTGAACCTGCAAAAATTTGAGAGAAAAGTGTGCCAGTGCAGCTTTCTTTCACAGATAGTCAAAAAGCTGCACAAAACATACTACAGAGTAAGCGCACCAACCATCCTGGACATTCTTGGATAAAGCAGGTGAACTGCATGTGATATGATTATACTCTGGTTATTGGCTGCAAACTTCTGGTTTCTACAAGCTAGTATGACAAAAATATGGGGTGTTTTCTTTTTAACAGCACCAAATTTTTCAAAATTGTGTGTGGCAGATAGCACAATTCTAACCCCTGATCTAAATTACTCGATGAGGCAGCCATTACTTCTACGAAAAATCAAAATGCTTAATTGAACAATTAACATGCACTATTTACCTTTTTAATTACTTTATGGCACATATTTCAATCTACAAATTTTAGCTCGTGAGTATGCAAGGAACACATCGACTTAGAACGAATTCTGAGCATGGCACCGGTTTCGAGATATGCGGCGTCACACTTGCAGTAAATATGCACTGTTGTTCCACTTACGGTTTTTAAGAAAATGTTGTTTTATGCACTGAAGCATAAAAGTAACTCGAAAGCCAATGCATTTTGTTGGAAACTATTGAAAAAAAATGTATATATATATAACTCGAAACTGGTGTAGTCCTGAGAATTCGTTCCAAATGGATATGCCTTGCATACTCACTAGCTACAATTCGTAGATTGAAATATGTGCTGTAAAGTAATTATTAAGAAGTTAACATAATTATGTTAATTATTCAATTAGGCATTTTCATTTCTCACAGACGTAACGGCTGCCTCATCGAGTAATTTAGATCAAGGGTTGGAATTCCGATATCTGCCACTATATATGCGATAACAAAACAACAATAATCACATAGTGCAGCTGTTGCTGCGTATTGACCCTTTTCGCGTGGTGACTCGTCCATTGCTTGCCTCAACTGCCTTTGCATTTACAATGGATGTGTATGATGCCGGTGCAGCTTAGCAAACCTCTGTTTCGGGAGATATCGTAGACGGTGACTGGGTGGACGACACGAAGCTTTGCCCATACCTTCAAGAACATGCAAAAGCACTTTTGGAGCTGATTAAGCTACGTCCAAACGGTGCAAGTAGCGTATACGGTGCTTGCTCTAAAAGCAGGGCTAAATATGAATGTCAAACTTTCTGCTCATGAAATGGATCAGGATTAGTGTGTTTTGCTCTTCGTTCTTTATTTGGCAAATATTTTGAAGCAGCGCCTTGTCATGTTTTTGACTGTCAGTAAAGTTCCTCGGTGCGGTCACTATCTGATTTTCTGCCTAATCGCTCGCGGTTGTACTAAGTTTCATTAGATTTGTTCTTGCTGCGCATAAGGCTTGAAATGTAGCTGTTCTGTACACTGTAATACCTTGTAGCGATGATGTATTATCACTAGCAACTCGCTTACTCTCGTGGACCGTCACAAAACATTCAGCTTCGACCATTCGTGCACTATTGGTGTAGTCCGTCATTTATTGTGCGTGTAAAGTGCACATATATTCAAGTGTGCGCCCATTCACTTATTCTTGACACATTGACGAAAGAGTGGGTGTAAGTTTTCGTGCCGGTTGGGGTAGATGGATGTAGATACTGTGCGCAAAACCTACTATGGCAGGAAGTGGTGCTACTACCTTTATCATTGTTTAACGAGCAGTACTCACTCTTGCCGATGTACCGGGGCTGAAGCCCTTTCTTTGAAGGTTAGCGATACAACGCTGGCGGATGATGTGTATCCTCGAGGAAAGCCGTACATCTCGAAGTGCCGGAAACACGTACGGACAGTTGCAGCAGCGGTCCGCGAACTTGGCCCCACATATTCATTACATTCCTTAATATGCCAGTCACTATTTTTGCAGCCAACTACTGCACGCGTCTTCAATCCACATGATTCAAGCAAGCATGAATGGAGCACAGTGCATTAGCGAAAACTCAATTGCATTTCCGACAGCTGATCACACAGAAGCAAGGTAGAAGCGGTGATGGTTTCGTATTCGTGTGCCGTCGCTGAGACAACGTATGGCGCGCCGCTGTAAGCGCCATCTCGTTTCTGTAGAACAATCTGTTCCGCAAAAAGGGTCAATACACATATATAACAACACAAAGCACAGTAATGGAGTGTCCCGAGGCTACTAGCACAAATTTTTGCCATTTATGAGCTGCTCTGTGACTCGCAATATTATGGTACAAGGTAACATATTTCAAAAGGCTCAATAGGCACCGATAAGGTTGCCACCTTTGCCAAGAAAAAAAAAAAAAGAACGACACGGGGGAGCAGTGGGCAAAGGGGAGAAGGAAGCGAGTATTTTACAATAAGTGGTGCATGCAAAAATACAAACAAAATGAAAACAATATAAACTGGCGATATGTCGAGTACAAAGTTAACATGATAGGAATTTATTAAGGCATTATAAAATTTTGCACATATTTAAAATTTTCAAGAAGAGCAGCAGGTAAAGCCAATAGCCCACCGAGCATCATTTTCATAAGAAAACAGACAATGTGCGTCCATTTGGCTCGTGGCCCAAACTGGTTGTGCCAGTTGATGTGAAACGCGCCGTCAGTAGGTGGCCACAGAGAACATGTAGCGAAGCGAAACGGAAGTTGCAGTTCGGTTCATAGGAGAACAGTAAGAAAAGTGATAGGATAGACTGCTCAGTCTCGCAACTTTGGATAACACAACAGTTTCACGACAATAAAAAGTTAACGGAGTTAGGAATGAACCCATTTTTGACAATTAATACCTCTGTCACACGAGCACGCAAAAACTCTTTTATGCAAGCAGTCTTTTACCAAGTTGAAAGACTTTTTAATGAAGAGGCGTTGCGCAGCAGACACATGGCACCGACGATCTCATTTTAGTTTTTCCTTCAGGACACACTATCGAAAGCGTGGCGCTAGCGTTCGAAACAAAATTGTCCAAATACACCGATGTATCTGGAAATATAAAGTGAAAACTTATTGCATTACACGTTTTTAGAATAAATTTAACAACGCCAGATTAAGAAACATTAATGTAAAGATATACTGTAGTAGTTTAAACGCATTTTAGTAGTTTAAAGAGCATTTGTAGAACTAGCGAAGTGCACATGCTTGTCTGGCAACATTTGGCTTCTTTTTCTGGCGTTACTGGGTTTACTACACCTTCTGCGAGCCATAAAATTATTTTTTGTGATGAGCCAAGGCGACAGAAAAATACGCATTCGCTTATTTTCTTTAATACATAATAATTGCTAGCGCCCACTGGTTTCGAGGCTACTCCGTTTAGTTGTAAAGGAGATCGACGAACTCCGCTTCCAGAAAAGACCGCTTCTGAAAAAGAGATCGCTCCCTGTCGTGTGTCTACGGGCCAAACTCTTTTTCGGGAGAAGTCTTTTTGCTGAAAAGACTTTTGAGTGCCCGTGTGACAGGGGTATTAACTGACTGTTATGTATAAATGCTTGACAGAGGGCTTGTGATACATGTGCCTATTTAGGGAGAATCAGAAAAGTGCCTAATGGCGTGGCGCGCTGGTGTGGGGGTCGAACCAGCTGCCAGCACCATGAGGCATAACCAGCCAGGTGGCAACCCTAAGCACTGAATGGCATAAGGTAGTACAATAAATTTTTGTTTTCGCAACCTTAATTGCAAGACTCACTTCAAATGTGTGGACTTCGCCGTCAGATGTCTCCATCTCCATCTGTATGGCTGGTTCAAGAACCCTACTCAAGGCACTGAAAGAAGCGCAGCAGTTCAATTAGCATACAGTCTATCAGACTAATCTAGCACACAGCAGCGCTCTTTGCTTGTGGCCTCACTTTGTAGATATGGTAACGTCGACTCTCCACTTCAGGCTCGCTAGCGTTGGGTATTTAGGGCCTTGTTCAAGGCTGTGCTGGTCAATATTGTTCCTTCTAGGGGAAAAATAAAGCAATGGGAATAATCACAAATGTGGCTTTTTTGAATAACGAACGCTAGCCTTGGTAAATTGACTTCGAAATATGCTGCACCTGGCACCAAAGACGACACTGACCAAGTCGCCTGCAAATTCTGGTGGTATGCTGAAAATAAGGAAAGAAGAAAAAGAGTAACATTGGCGACAAGTACATCCCGAGTGAAACAACAGAGCTTGAACAATGATGAGAGGACAACAACAATTTTAATGTTATTAGCATTTTTTAGGAATTTCACCCAATTTTCAGTATGTTTGCTTGTCCATATCTAACCTCTTTCATGGCAACTTGGGTCACATGGGTCACTTGTCCAGGGTTTAATGAATAGATCAACGGGCTGCTGTGATGAGAGAACTGGGTTCGAAACCAACCGTCAGACCCACTTGGATCACTCGGTATGTGATATTGGGTTATGTGCTGCTCTTCAATGAACCTCTTTAACGAAAACTTGGGTAATCAGGCATGTCTTCAATGGCAATAATAATAATAATAATAATAATAATAATAATAAGTACTTCATAATTTATCCGGTGCTGGGCGGAATCAAACCCGCATCATATAGATTTGGTCAATCTTCTCCAATAACTATATTCACACACACACCGACTTCGCGGCGGCGGCGCTAGATGACGCAGCCTATCGAGAGAGAAGCCCGGTTGCCATAGACGCCTCATACAATGCTAATCGCATTAACGCCGATATTCATCGTGAGACGGGTTGTGCCAAAGTTCTTTTAATTTGTAGAATTGACTTACCGCAGTGCATCAAGGTCTTCTCGAAAAACCTGCGGTAAACATGGGGGGAAAAAATGTATAGAAATGGTAGCTGATAACTTGGTATGGCATGTTACCTCTTGCTTCAATACTGAAAGTGGCAACTTCAAAGCCGCCCGAAGCAATGTGTGCAGTGCACTGTAGACCTCATCCAACGTGTCTGGATCAGCCGAACGGGATCGCAATTCATCATAAACACTAGGGCTTACTTCTCTTCCTTCGAAGTCTGCGACAGCGACTGAAATAAGAGAGAATTAGTTTTAATGCAAGTCGGAGAAACAGCTTGCACTTTGCATAAAGCACTACGTATTGAAGCTTTTTATTACACTTTTTATTTAATACAAACTACTGTAAACTCAGCAGACGCAGCTTTTACTTAGATTGCGTTGCTCTCGCTTGAACGCCTTACAAACGTCTAGTTTCAGATATTAGGACCACAGCTGACACGCCTCCCAGGGAGCTTGTGATGTTCCTATGGTAGCATTTAATAGTTAAACGTAGCCACTTACCTTTCAGAAGGCCCCGGAAAAGTTGTTTCTCCATACTTGGCAGCAATTTTTTCAGACATTTTACTTCTTTCGGAATTGTAGGCCCCAGGAACAGCACTCTCTCGGTGGCAATGCCAGCTCCCGCCGCCATTTTTAAACACCTTCACGCAGTGTGGCCGTGTGGCTGCTATTGGATATTTAGCGTCTTCAGCTTGGATTGTATGAAGTTTTCGTATGGTTTTGTTTTCAGCGTTCTCAGTTGTGTGGCGCATAGTGGTGCTTACTGCGTTGAATTTTATTCATTTTATTTCGTTTGTGAGACCAAGGTGAGACACTCTATGGTTCTTGCCACAGAGCAGTGCTTCATGCACGGAGTAAGTTCTTTCCTTCTTCCAGGCATGACTCCAAAACGTTTAGAAACATACTTTTCAACGTGAGCTGTTGCCGGTTAGAGCTACGTCCGCGTAGCAGGTCGAAGAAGTCGTTTGCACCTGTAGATCTGTTTGTCAACGCAGTTTCTTTATTTTTTTTAAGTAGTGCAGTGTTGCTGCTATGTCATTTCGAGTTTTTTTTCAGTTACATTTTTACAATAATCGGTTCACAGCCCGCTTGGAACCATGTGCTGAAGTGGCAAATTAAGGTAGGTTTCATTTGAGTGTTGAGCCGTCGAAAGACCTACAGAACGCTGATTTACGAGGTTGAAAAAAGAAAAAAAAAACTACGCCGGTATAATGGCTAGTCCACGCAGAAACAAATCTAGGCGCCGCCACGCCGTTCAAAAATCGCGCGAAAATGACATGTTAACATGTGTAAGAACGATCGAAAGCGCGTGTCACTGCCCGATCGCTTGGCCATCGCCTAGCTTCACCTCCCCGCCATAACACGTGCAACTTACTCATAATAAATGCCATGAATAAGCTGCAATGTTTAAATCTGTTCGCGTGATTCACTACACCCGCCTCGCATTCACAGAGCAACATGCTGGTGGGGATTTAGTCGCTCCCGTGCTTACTGCGTTGATATGTTTGTGAGACGGTGAAGTTGGTTCTTTAATGGTGATCAGGTTCTTGCCACAGAGCAGTGCCTCATGCACGGAGTAAGTTCTTTCCTTCTTCCAGGCTGACATCGATGTAGCGATTTCGACTCATTTCGAGGACTACGCATACTAGTGCAGATCCAACGCACATGTTAACATGTGTGCTCCTGTGCAAGGGAAGCCATGCCAATATGCAATGCACATGTGGGACATCGATGCGATGTCATGATGATTTATGGTGCTTGTCAAGGGAAGAATGGCAATAATAGGCACATATGACACCTCTTATTGGATATGACTGCAGACCTATCTCTGTTTTACCTGCCCTCTCGAAGGGCCTAGAAAAAAATTATCTTTTGCAGGATTTCTCGTTTCCTTGAAAAACATAATCTAATAACCGAACACCAGTATGCATTCGAAAAGAACATGCCCACTCAGCTTGCTCTTCTCAAACAAAAAATTCTAAATTATTTTTAATACTGCTGACTAATTTCGGTATTTTAGTCTAAGGCGTTTGACTCCATCAAGCATGAACTAGTTGATGACTTATTATGACATTCATGGCATCATGCTTGACCTTATCAGATCGTATTTGGAAAATAGAAAGCAGTTTATGCAGCTAAACGAAATTTCCTATGAAATTGTTCCTGTGAATTTATGCATTCCTCAAGGAAGCGTCTTAGGTACCCTTTTATTTAAAAATTTCGTCAATGATCTTGTAAACATCGAGCGGAATACTACGTACATAGTGTACGCTGATGACACCAAGTTACTAGGTTAATCCACATGTGTATAGAAGCTGTAGTCTAAACTGCGAATTCTCTGCTGGCAAAGTTACATAGGTGGTGTGCTGATAATGGGCTAATTATTTACTAAAAAGGAAAAAACTAAAGCCATTTTATTTCGGCCCCAAAACATGAATGTTCATTTTCAACAGGATATTTCATTGAATCCTACAAAAATTGAAGTAGTCCAATCAACCAAATGCTTAGGCAGCACTCCAATTACATATGATTTGGAATAGCCAAGTTGATTTTCTGGGCAGAAAATTTTCAAAGCTGGCAGGTTTAGTGTTTCTCTTAAATACCTGCCTCGTTCTGTGAAGCTTTTAATATATAATTCTCTCTTTCTTAGCAGTATAAATTACTGCGGCCTTGTTTGCGCTACGACTTGCACAACTAACATTAAGGGATCCTGAAACACTTTTTGAACACAGCAAGAAAACATTGCCACGTTGTAGAAGAGGCTCCTGCGAAAATGTGAGCCAAATACTACTGCACTGCATGCAGCAGGGAATTTACAATCTCGTGTCAAAAACAGTGAAAAATCACTTGCTGTCACCTTCACAATGTCGTCATTGCAAGCAGCAAAGCCCACCAACAGTTATTGGCCGATTTCGTGATCGTGAGAACATTCTCTAGTAATACTATTATTACTAATTTTGAGGGAAATAAATGAAAAATATATGTCTGCGAAGACAGAAAATGCATTTCATCTGCACACGACAGCTGCGTGTAGCTGCATGGCCTGTGAGATAGCAGCAGCATTCTGTGTAGAGTAGATACCACAGCTGCCACAGGGTCCTGCAACAAGCCCTCTGTGAGACCTGTGAGAACTTTTGGGCAGAGCCATGCCCCCTTGCCAACCCCCCTGGGTAGTGGAGACGAAAGGAGAGAGAAAGCTGTTCATCGGCGCAATAACTATGTCTAACTCTGCTTAGACTTGAAGGATTTGAAACAGTCTTGCGGCAGGAGATTTGTGAGGTGATGGGGTTTTACGTGCCAAAACCAGTTCCGATTATGAGGCACGCCGTAGTGGAGGGCTCCGGATTAATTTTGACCACCTGGGGTTCTTTAACATGCACTGCAACGCAGTCCCTTACTAGTGAAGCCATTCTATTTTTCTAACTGATCATAGAATGGCGTCCTTTAAAAATGAGGCCATGATGCGATTAGTTAGAAAAGTGTTTCAGGGCCCCTTAAACAAAGTGCTTCTCCTGCAGAAAAAAAATATTCGTGCCATATGTAACAAACCTCCCAATTTTCATTCAGATCCTCTGTTCCATGAGTTCAGAACCCTCGACATAAAAGCCTTGCTTCACCCTTTAATCCCCAAATTATTTTCAGTAAAAGGTACCAATTTTCCACGTTTCTTATCATAATGTCATATTCAAAAAAATTTTTGATATTCTGATTCTGAAAATATATTACTTGATTGATTTCTGGTTATATATATATATAAAGAAAGAAAAGTTGCTCTTGAAATACCATCAATGCCAACCGTAACTCATCTTTCGTGGTAGGAAAAGCACATCAGGCTGAACGAGTGCGACTCGTCATTGGCGATATTGGTACAACCTCCCATCATGAGTACAATTCGGGGATGAGGGGTTAAAGGTTTAATTATTAATCAGGGCTTACTTACAAAAAAATAAGTTAAAAGTCACCAACCACATCTTACCTCGATCTATTGCCAATCTAAGAAAACATGTTGCCACATATGATACTCGGAATCCAGAGTTCTGGTATATACTACCAAATTATGCCCAGACTATGGTATGTAGATGATGTGCCACAGACTGTCGAGCCTGCTTAAGGATCTTGCATTAACCAAACTTATGCAGTTCCACGTCCAATTTGTATAATGTCTTCTCTCGGTAGTGACAGTTTTCACTGATCTAAATTTGCTCATTTTCTTTGGTTTCTTGTTTTATTCCATGGCACTGTGTGTACTTTCTATTGCATCCTTACAAGTGTTGTATACAGTTTATATATGAGTGTATGTGCTCAGTTCTTGGTTTCTTCTTTTTTTAATATTGCATACAGCACTTACTATTTCTTTGTTAGTGGTGTAAAGAGTTTTTACAAATATTCTGGTAATATAGTTTTTCACCCTGCTGCAGTCAGTGCCTGGAAATTTGGGGCTAGTCAAGTTGCCTTGGAGCAACTTTTTCCTTTTTTTTTTACCCCTACAATCTTGTTGTTGTTTGTGGAAATAAACCATTATCATTATTATTACCATGATATAAGAAAGTTATAAAATTCAATAAAGCCATTGGATATCATGCACTAATTCCATCAAGAGGTCTGTGTGGGCTGACATTACATGTGCCAAAAAAGCTTTAAGTCATGATGTATTCACGGCCGCTGGATTAAAAAAAAAAAAAAAAAAAAGCGGCCTGCCGCGTCGGGCGCGTTGCAATAGGAGCGAATGTGACAGCCGTAGTTGCATTGTCGGCCGCTTGGCTGGGCCGAATGGCGCTAGCCATCGGCGATGGAATGCGTCGGCTCGCACGCGCGACGGCGTTCCAAGCGCATTCCTGACGCATTTGCTATGCCGATGCCAGACAACAACCCCCAGACATGTGGCGCCGCTGGGGATCACACTGTTTTCGATGCACGCGGCAGGCCGCACCTTTTTTTTTTTTTATCCAGCGGCCGTGATGTATTTCAGTATGCAAAACAGAGGTGCACTCGCTGGCACTACTTGTCAGACAATACTCTGTGTCGAGACTACAGCTTTCGGTATTTACCAACAAATGAGGAAAAGGACCTGCCGATTCCAAGATTAGGAATTGTATTTACAGTTAAACCTGCTTATAACGAACCTCCACATAACGAATTCCTGGATATAACGAAGTTTTTCGATTCCCCAGCGATACTCCATAGAAGCACATGTATTTGAGACCTCTACGTAACGAAATGGCAGCGGGAGACCCCCTCGATATAACGAATTTTCCCCTCCGACCACCTAGAGATTTCGCCCCAAATTTTGTCATTTTTGCGCGAGCAGCAACCGGAAGCACCTTCTCCGCCGCGATGGAATGCGAAGCGAGCGCAAGTGTGCGTGCGTGCGTGTGCGAGGCGGCCCTGCATCCCTCGACCCGGCGATCTTGCCGCCGCGGGCGTGACCATTCCCCCTCCCTTCATTCAGATCTGATCTTGCCGCTTGCTGCAGCTGGCCTAGCCCGCCAAACCGGCACTCTCTCATTTTCCAGCTGATGTTGCCGACGCGCTGGTACACGCTGTGGCACATCAGACTCGATGAGCGCGGACACGCGCTGTCAAACGCTGGCGGCGTGTGGAAGCGCCGCTGGAGAAGCAGGCGAAGTGACCTTCGTGCTGGTCTATCGCTTCAACACAAACTGAGCGCCGAGAGCACACAACACGCAGAAAGCTACGAGCCGCCGACGCACCTACACTGCTAGACTCTGCCCCCACGCAGATCGCTTTCAAGATACGGCCTACGCGACCGCGCGCCGCCCCGCTATCCCTCCCCCCTCGCTCCCTCGCCGGTGCCTCGAGTGCAACGGAAGAAGGCGCGCTTCCTCCCTGCTTTTCTTGCGCGCGCGAGATTTAGACGCGGTCGTCGCCTCCCCTCGCACGTTTTCACTTGCACATACAGCATACTGCGCGCGGCGACTGCGTTATGCCACGTACACACTAGCGGCAAAACGCGCGCGGCGCGCCGCCGGCGGCAAAACGCAGCAGCGGCAGGGCGGCCACACCAACCGGCGGCGCGCCGCTGCGGCAATCACGTGACAGACTAGACTCTCTCCCCCCTTCTCGAACTATCCGTTTGCTCGGTCCGGGAGCTGACGCGTGCAGTCACGAGTTTCGGCTAACAGCGGAAAACAAGCGGTCGGGCGAGTTCGCATGTCACCAGTTTCCCGCGCGCACGTCAAGGAAGCGGGCCGCTCTCATTGGTCTCCTTCATCCGCGGCACGCGGCAAGCCGCAAAAAATCGGTCCAGGAGCGATCCCTGCCGCGGCAAGAAAAACCTGTTTCGCGGCTGCTTTCGCGGCGCGCGTCTTGCCGCCGGCGGCGCGCCGCGCGCGTTTTGCCGCTAGTGTGTACGTGCCATTATCGTTATCGCCCTTAGTACGGCCACGCTAGCGGCAAAATCACGCAGCAAAAACGCGCGGCAACGCGTCATGCCGCGCGCGGCAATAGCGGCAGGAATCGGGGGTCTTGCGTCGTGCCGCGCGAAATGGGTTCGAGACCCATTTCTGCGGCAAATGCCGCGTGCCGCGAGATGAAGAACCAATCAAGAGCGACGAGGGTGACGTCACGGAGCCATCACAACCGGAACGCCGCCGATCCGCGCCGGGTTTTCAATCTACGATCGTGACCGTCGTCTCTCGCATGCATGCTCGCATGAAACAACGAGCGCTCGCGGTGTTGCACGCCCGTTCAGAGAGCGCGGGAGATCTTATCGCGCTGCCGCGCGGCGAGACGCGCGTGCCACGGTGGCCTAGGGGCAAGGCGCTGACGCGCGGTAACTTGCGGCTCGCTGCATGACGCGTGCGTTTTTTGCCGCTAGCGTGGCCGTACCCTAATATACGGAATATCTACAATGCATCATGGACACCATCTTTATATAGGAAATACGGATCTCAAGGGCCATACTTTTGCTGGCGGAAACCGAAAATACGTCATAATTGTCGCCCACGGCACTTTGGGCGGCCAATGCCATCGTCAAGCCACCAAGCCAAGCGACACGAAAAGTCAAAATGGCCGCTCGGGCCGGCGCGGCGTGGCAGTTCGCAACGTATGATGCGGGAACGGTCCCACAGTTGCGACGCAACAGCGGGGTTACCAATGCATTGACTTCTATGGGAGCTGTGCCGGGACCGGTCGAAAACGACGTAACAGCCGGGAAAACGCAGCCCCCGGGAACGTAACAGCGAGGTTCTACTGTAACACTATACGACGCTACGACGCCATCGTGACGCTCGCTCTTCGTTTCCGATGCCTCGCGCTTGTGCGAAACGACACGCGTCCACGCATCCGGTACATGGTGTGACATTCCGAGGATGAGTGCTTCGACGAAAACGGAAAACGAGCGCACGTTACAATTGAGGGCGCGTTAGAATCGAGTAAATACGGTAAACGTTTATTTTTCGAATTTTCGTGCCGAACCTGCATATAACGAAATCCTCTTTATAACGAAGTTTTTCGGGAATTTGTCAATTTAGTTATATCCAGGTTTAACTGTACACCAAAAAGTGCCAAATCTAGGAATCTGCCATGGCTGGTCAAACTGGATCTGCATGACATGACTGGACCTTCCCCCAAGCGGGTTGGGTGCTCATGCACGGCTGGTACAAAAGCTCCCCTGTGTTTAAGGGTTGGAGTGGGGTCTCTGCCCGAGTGGGAGTGGGGTCTCTGCCCGAGTTGGAGTGGGGTCTCTGCCCGAGTAGGTTTTCTTTTTCCAGCTCTGCCAGCGTTAGAGTGAATCTAGTTCTCTGCACCAGTGTTGCAGTGAAGCTCTCATACCTCGTTTCTCTCTCACCAACAGCGCCAACACTACATTGTTGGTCCCGGAGTATGTCTCATGTGCTTATCAATCGAGAAACTAAAAGCACAAGGCCTATGGCAAACTCCAGGGAGGTTAGCAAGAAAAGCTTTGCTTTAATAATCTAAATAGTATATTTATGGCTCTAATCAAGCTTGATTACATATGAAAGGGGACAGGCTGCTTTTCTGGTTGTACTCTTTCACAGACAGTGTCGGATCCTTCAGCCCATCACCCATGGAGGAAAGAAAGCTGTCACTGCTAACTTCACCATTATACTAGTTCACCGTCTTGTGAAATTCACAGCCTTCTCCATAACATATGAAGGCCCTAGAGTACGAGTGCCATTTAGTCCCAGATGTGCCATGTACGAGGTCTGTTAGAAAAGTGTCCGACCTTTTTTTATATCCATTAGAACACCTAATGGATATGAAACAAGCGCGCTTGCATCAGCCGACCTTAAACCTTCATGCGCATGCGCAAATTTTTTCCCGCCTGCCAATAGCGTCAGTTGCTGGGACACAGCGTTTGAGTGAGGTAGTGCGCAGTGCTCTCGTCAGTTTTTTTTATTGCAAGGAAAATGACGGAGTGACTGGAGCAGCGCTACTGCATCAAATTTTGCCAGAAACTGGGCGACAGCCCAAGTGAAAACTATTGGGAAGATTCAGACGACTTACAAAGGTCGGATACTTTTCTAACAGACCTCGTATAGCCCATGGCACTCCTGACCCTACAACGCCCTGAAGAGAGAAGATGAAAGTTGCCTCCATGACCATAGCTTTCGTGTGGTGTGGATGAAACAGGCTAGATACTAGATACTATACATAGCCAGAGTCTAATTAGGGTTCTAAATCTTGGTTTTAGCCGCTCTCTAACTTTATTAAAGCTTATGCACCATTGAAAACATGGTCCTGTTAGTGTTTAAGCACTGCTTTTCAGTGAATGAAACAGAACAGACACTTCTGGTCCATTTAGGTTCCATATAAAAGATTTCACAGTGTTTCAGTGGAAATTCTCCATATCATGGTAAACACTGACAAGAATAATTCCCTTTATTGTTTAAGAAAGCCTAATTTGTTTCCAACTGCAAACAGATGTCCTGTTAACTGATGATGGTGCAATGGCAATATCAGATGCAATGACAAAAGGGAGGGACCTGTGATGGTACTCACAAAAATGGAAGTGTTTCCTGTTATTCATACTCGTACTGTAATGCTGTAATTCATTATTCATACTTTCATCACTATCACTGCTAGCACATAAAAGAAAAGCTGCATATTTTTTGCATGTGTGTTCACATTAGTGTCATCCATACCATAACAGCTCGAGCTACATTCTCAAGCAATGACTTATGTCAATACTTCTGTTTCTGCATTACATACAGCATAAAGCCTCACTGTTGCTAAGTGCATTTGCCAACATCAGAACATATATTCTTTTCATCTTTTAAATGCACTTGACAATGGCACAACTAAAAAAAAAAGGAAAGTAAAGAACTAACCGAAAACATGGTCCAGGCACAACCTTCTTTCATAACATCAATTTCTCCTGGTCTAGCCAGTAAATGCACACAAGAAGCAATGTATTTTAAAAAGTGATCAGCTGAGAACTTGGCCCCCCGAGTGTGCTCAGTCAAGAAGCAATGCACAAGGAGGCAATGCATAACCTTGCATATTATTTTCATATATAATACATGACCAGAAAAAAAGGAACAAAGCCTGAGTGAGGCAAGTGTTCCATAGATCACATGTTTTCTAGAAAGTGTGTGTGTTCCGACACACTCCACATCCCAGGGCAAATTCTTCACCCGTAGGCGGGTGCTTGATGTGAAGAGGGCACTCTTCTCCTTCTAGTTGCTTGGCCTTGGGTCCTGCACAGAGCCCATCAAATTTCTCATAAGTGCCAGCTCGTGCAAAAATAAAAAAACTTTTCAGAACTCTCAATAAGGTATGGCAAACATGCAGCCTGCAGAGCATTTAGCAGAATAGGTTCCAAAGATTTTATGCTATGTCTATGTGTGCAGTACCACTACCTGCACTTCATTAATCATAATTAGGAAGGTTATGAAACAAAGATAGACCTGTACGTAAGAATACACAAAGCGATAATTCATGTAACAGACTACTGTAGCATACAGACCAAAACTATGGACACTACAGAAGGACGCATGGCTACACATGGCTGCCATTTCTTGTCTTACCTTTTTTCTTCTGCCCTGTCTGTAATTGGAAGTTGGATGTTACAAGAATAATTTATTTATTTACATTACCCCTAAGGGCCCTCATGCAAGGGTATTACATAGAGGGGAGGACACAAACTCGTGCATGCAAGATACAGCACTAGCGCTCAAAATACAACTAGTGGAAACATGAAGTATAACTCAAACATGAAATATACATAAGAAATAAAACTACATGAAATAAACATACACAAGGAACATAAAATAAATAGATATGAACAGGGGGGTATATGCACTAATTCATGAAATCGCAAGAAACTTTATACACAATATGTTAATATGTACACCCGTGAGCAAAAGTATACGGACCACAGGGTCGCCGAAAAAAGTGAATTTCTTTGTAATTAGCAAGCATAAACTGGACTTGATGAGTACACTAAAAAGTTCGCAATGCCAAGTTTGGACTGCAGTCCTCAATTTCAAATTGCGTTCATAGGCAGAGGAAAAAATCGGCTTTTTCGTGCAACCTCTGGTCCGTATACTTTTGCTCATGGGTGCACATATAACAATAAGTAATAACTAATCTGCTACCACTAACCGTTTTCATGCAACAAGGTTTGGAAAGATGGTAAGTTAACTTCAGTAGCTACGTCTGATGGTAGGTTATTCCAATCTATTATTGTGCGAGGAATTAATGATCTTGCGTAGAGCGATGAGCGGCATGTTATGCGTTTTACTTTGTTAGCGTGGTCACGGCGCGGGAAGACTGCAGGGGGTGGCGAAAAGAAGTGTGGCATGGTGATACAGTTTATGAAATAAGGTTAGGCGATTTTATATACCAGTTAGCTCAGATGAAACCATTTTTTGGAGTAATAGGTAGTTTTGCATTTTAAGGGATGGGACTAGAGAAAAGTCAATGTGCAAGGCCCAACTACAATTTCCTGAACCCAATAATACTGTATTTACTCAGTTATAAGGCAGCCAGAATTATAACATGTGGGTGCAGTTGGAGGACCCGAGAAAAAGAACTTATGTATGCACACTATTGCAAGACAATATAGAGTAGCCGACAGATTATTCAGACTCGGCAGGGATTACCCAAAATACGGAATAATCGTAAGCCCCTGGAATAATGAGAATAATAAGTGCTGGTTATGTGCAAATTTTGCCCTGAAACCACACATCTAAGCGAAATTTGCATATAACCCGCACCTTGCCTTCATTGTTAAATTTTTTCGAATTCTTGGTCGGGTTACATGCGAGGCAAGGGAGGGGAGTGACCTTGTGGCTAAGGATTCTGGTAAAAAAGCCTTACCTTATATTAGAATAAATACGATATTAGAATAAATACGATACCTTTATTTGTTAGACTTATGGTACATGGCACACTTTATCAGGTATACCAGGTGTCTCACATAGCTCGAACCAAGTTTAAAAAAAAGTAGTACATATTGGGCAATCGAGACACATGGCATGTTGTCCATAGCTGTCGTTAGTTACCCAGAGTATTTTTTGGAGTTCAGTTAGTTAGGCTAAGTTCAATTAGGCCAATTTTTGAATAGAAATTTCATGGCATAAGTTTGATAGAAAAGTTGTAAAGCATGATGCTATCCTTTCCATGATTCTTATTTCTGGGTTCTGAATAAAGCCCACGAAATAAGGAACAAATGACATCCCTGCGTGCCTGGTTTGCAGCATTCTCAGTCATGTTTCCAAATGTCCAATTGAAAAAAAAAAAAGCGATTGGCACTGACAATCAGGCAGTCACGCCAGTACCACTGTTGCAAAGATGAAAATCTGCCATGGTCCAAAATAGCCGGCGCTGAAAGTGGATCAAAACACACTTGTTGGCTTCTGTTATGGCGGGCATGTGGGCTTCTTTCTTTGAAAATATAGTTCAGAGAACTGCAAACGAAATGCACAAGTGTGAAGTGACGTCTTTGTTTTTCTTTTCTCTCCATATTTTGTGGGCCGTCTTCACAGCCCAGAACAAACCACCACGTAAAATATAATGTCATCAACACTTCACTGCGTGTTTCTGAGCCCACTCAACAACTTTCTTGACCAAACATATTCCCTAAATGACAATTTAAAAATTTGCACGAGTGAATTTAGCTAATTAGCTAACTAATAAAACTCCAAAAAATACTCTGAATAACTAAGGATGGCTACGAACAATGTCGTTGGTCTCAATCACCTATAATGACTCACTTTTTTTTTCTTTATAAAGCTTGGTTCAATTTACATAAATCACCCGTTTTTGAGGCTCCAGTCAGTTCAACTTTGTGTGATTGTGCTATTTAATAACACGAACTTCATCCACCTGAAGTGATAGGCAATCATTTTGAGAAATTTGTGCTATGCAAGAAGATTCAAACAACATTAGTGAGTACGAGATAATTTGAATCAAGAGTGTGTGCTTCAGTGAAGTAAGGAAACAATAAGTCACTCTTGGGGTACAAAATCATACAAGGAGTGTTGCAGGCACGACATGAGGCTCACCAAAATGAGATCTGGTCAGAAGTTTGAACTCTTGATGCACAGTTAAAACACACATCCTTGCTGCATTAACACTAGAATACAAATGACAACAAGCTTTTCTGCCAGTACATTACAATAATAGGAGTGAGCTGTGGCAGCCATAGAACGAAGGCCTTGCTCAATTCTCTTCCGGCAAAAGAATTATTGTTATCAGTATCTGTGCAACAATTGAGCGTAGCCTTGTAGCAGCAGCATATCTTGTAGCTTGTAGGATAGGACCTTCAGCTATCAAGTCAATTCAACTTACTACCATCCCCTTGTCTCTTCCACAGCACTGTTTCAATGAATCTGACAAGGTCCTTTTTACTTTTTCCACTACCATATTATCTCCACTGTTCACAGCTAAGTTACTACTAAAAATGAAACACAAAAATGCATGAGATGAGGCACAATGTGTGCATTTTTCAGAATACTACATTCATACTGTTGCTACAAAACACTAAGCAGAGCCTCTTTCCATGCCATTTCCTCCCCAGTGCAAGGTAGCAAACAGGACATGTCCGAATGAATGAATGAATGAATGAATGAATGAATGAATGAATGAATGAATGAATGAATGAATTCTGGGGTTTCATGTGCCAAAACCATGATTTGATTATGAGGCACAGTGGGTGACTCCGGGTTAATTTTGACCACCTGGGGTTCCTTAACGTGCACCTAATGCACGGTACATGGGCGTTTCTGCATTTCACCCCCATCGAAATGCGGCCGCTGTGGCTGAGATTTGATCCCATGCCCTCGGGCTTAGTAGCGCAACGCCATAGCCACTGCGCCACCATGGCGGGTCACATGTCCCGTTGACCACCTTGCCTTTTCTTCTCAGTCTCTCTCTATGGTAATCTAAACAATTTCATGTTAAGAAATTAGAAGCACTCCTTCACAATGCCATTTACCCACCTGTCCAAAAGATACATCTTTGAGAACTAGTATGACATTGAGTAGGGTGGCTTTCTGGGTCAGTTAGTGCATGATGACAGTATGACGGTTCCAGCAGGTAGAGATGCGAGCACTTGGAAAAAGCAAAAGCACAGGAAAACACTGGATTTACAACTGAAGTTTATTGTGAACAAATTTTGTAGATCGCCACCACGCATGTGTAAAAATCTAGCAGTAAAAAACACTCAGAAAGTTTGGTGCACAATTGCAGTGGAATCTCGTTGATACGATTCTGCATAATACGTTTTTTGGTATAATACGTTTTTTTTTTCTTTTCCTGGCCAACACCCCATGAAAGCAATGTATCTTCATACGGTTGATACAATCGTGTTTAAACCTGAAATTGGATAACACGATTGCAAACTGGTATTTCTGAAGCTCGTAGCTCTATATTCAAGTGTACTAGGTTAAATTACATTCCAACGACCCACGAGCAACGTGTGAAGGGCCAGTCACACTACTGGAAAACTACGCGCCTGCGGTGGCAAAATGCACGCCACAAAAGCTGCCGCGAAGCAGGTTTCCATGCCGTGGGAGGAATCAGTCCTGGACCATATCATTAGTTGTGTCAAGCTGCTCTTCGGTGTTCCTATGTTTTTTCTCACTCTCGTACTACCATCTTCATCTCTGAGTTCTTGGCCTCGTGGTGCCGTAACCTCCGTGGCTATGTCATGGAAATGCAAGGCGCTGACTTTGAAAGAAAAACTCGATATCATCTGCAAGTTCGAAGAAAACTCAAAGAAGGAGCGTGTGGATCTGGCAAGCGAACTTGGTTTGCCGAGATGACAGCACAGAAGACGGCGGTGATAGCTGCGGCAACCGGTGCTCAACTGCTGGCGACATACTCGCTGCGTTAGACACTCTTCGGGGGTTCATCGCAAATGCTCAGTTGAGTGAGTAAATGGCGGGTTATTTTTTTAACTTCCAAAAGAACTTGTTTACGGACATTCAAAAAAAAATAAAGTGCAGCGAAAACTGATGAGCTACACATTTGAATGTTGCGGAATAAAAGTGATGGATGCGGTTCATGTGATGTCGAGTGATGCTGCTCCGCATAATGCGCGTTATGTGGAGCAGTATCACTCGACGCCACAGGAAGCTTTGCTAGCGAATTTGCCACCAAGTAAGCCTGTTTTCTTACTGTTTGGAGCTTGCTTTGGATAGTAAAATTTTTGGATGTTAAGTTTTATTTTCCAGTTCCTGCGCAGATCGTATCGAGATTCCACTGTAAGTGTGAGTGAACCTTCGGTCTATCTCAATGATAAGGAACTTGAATTTATAAATTTATTTCTAAATATACCACGCTAAGCATGTGTTGAGGGGCCTGAGGGGGAGGGGGTTGTGGCTAGGTCTTTTTGCTTGTTTTTAACGCATGCGTGGCAGCGATCTACAGAATTTGTTCGCAATAAACTTCAGTTGCAAGTCCAGCGTTATCCTGTGCGTTTCTTTTTACGAAGTGCTAATGTCTCTGCCTGCTGCAATCATCACACTGTTAGTATGATATTAATTGGTATCACAGCACACAAACATTTCATCTGCAGAATTCCAACCAAAGAGCACCGGTTTCCAACCAACAGTAACAGAGAGTTATGACAAACACATCGGGTTAAAGCGTAACATGCTTGCATTAAGCGAGAAGAATAAAGGGATCTGAGTAGTTATATTTTTCGTTAGTCATGACCATATGAAGGCAACAGACAATGAAACCACAGAAAGCACAGGGGAGATTAATTATGCTTAATTAAAGGAAATGTAGAAATAATAAGGAAGACAGAATGAAAGCTGATGAAAAATAACTTGCTGTCGGTAGGAGCCTAACCCACTTCTCACTCCTTGCATAGCAAGCAGTGTTGCCAGGTTTGGCTATATATAGCCAAATTGGGCTACGGGAAAAAATTTTTGGCGTCGACTTGGGCGAGTTGGCCATGTGGCTATATTTGGGCTACTGAAAATCTGCCACTTGGTTGTGTTTGAGCTATAAGTGCCGCCCTAATCCACGCTCCAGAGGTGGCTCTGATCGGGTAGAAGCAAATCTCGAAGGCTGTGTTGTAGCTGGCTGAGCCTGCCGCGTGGCTGAGCGTGCGTGCTTGCGCGAAATGACCCCCGCCTTTCCTTCCCTCTATGCGCTGTTGTCTGAGCCGGTGGCTTTGATCCTTGATGCACTTAAACTTACACCCTGCTTGGCCGTTAGGCACCCGATCCCCGGGAATCGGGATGAACCTGGGCGTAGTGGATTTTTCACAGTACACTGTACTAACATGGCTATGCTCAGGAAGGGAGAGCAATAACATAGGGTCGGGGTCGTCGGGCGATCGTGGAGCCGACATGAAAGAAGGGAAGCACGGGTGGATGATACGCTACAGTGTGTTCATGGCCATGTCTTCCGGATGACGTATTGCAATGGGCACAGCTTTCGACCTACTCCACGTTTATGGCGCGAAGCTTTACTGCAATTTTCACTTTCTTGCTAGATGAATTTTTCTTCGTGCTTAGATTCGAGATTCATTTCGATAGGTTGGACGTAAGATCGGATCTGCCTCAGAGTGGATAATCCAAACATGGGGAAGTGGACCAAGTATGCGAGAACGTATAAAGAAGAATGGGAGCAAGACCCCGAGCCAAAGGAGGGTTCTGGTGCTTTTACTTCTAGATGGTTTGCCCGTAATGTCATGGATGCAATGACGTTACTTTCTGCCAATATCGAAACATGTTCGCCACGATGACATCAGTGCACCACGTCACGTGAACTTCACCCACCGTGTTAGCTTAGCTTGTGAGGTGTCATGCTGCTGGCTCGATGACGCAGGTTTGATTCCCGGCCACGGCGGCCGCATTTCGATCAAGGCGAAATGCAGGGACACCCGTGTACTTAGGTGTACGTTAAAGAAACCGAGGTGGCCAAAATTAATCCGGAGTCCCCCACTGCGTCATGCCTCCCAATCATATCGTGGTGTTGGCACGTAAAACCCCAGCAATTATTAGAGTTTTAGAATACGGTCCTCAAACGTATTGGGACCCCAAAGAAATAGCGTCGAAGCCACTGCGCATCCGCAAGATGGTAACTGTGCTTGGGTTTTGCGTCGGGCACGCTATTTCATCAATTTAGCAGGAGCCCCAAAAGCTACCCCAAAAGCTTTCGTCACCAAACATGGCGGCGCCCATCGAAGCGACGGCTCCAACCTAGCACAAAATTGGGCTCGATTCATGGTAACGCGTGAAGTTTGTAGAAGTGATTGCGGTTATCGCTTTCTCTCAACATGTGTTATGAAGATTGATTCATTATACGCCGCTGACTACGAATTCAATTGTCGATTTCATGGCTCGTAGGCCTATCACGGATTGACTTGGCTGGGTGAAGGTGCGTAAGGCTGGTTACTCAAAACTAAGCGCAACAAGTTGCATGCTGCTAATAGAATAAGTTCTAAATTGTAATTAAACACGAAAAAACGCAGTCTAAATTACTTTTCTTATCATAAAATGATATATTTTATTTTAATATTTATAACAGCTTTTCCTTGACACCGTAGTGACGCTGCAAACGCAACACGCTATCAAGTGATTGCGGTTATCGCTTTCTCTCAACATGTGTTATGAAGATTGATTCATTATACGCCGCTGACTACGAATTCAATTGTCGATTTCATGGCTCGTAGGCCTATCACGGATTGACTTGGCTGGGTGAAGGTGCGTAAGGTTGGTTACTCAAAACTAAGCGCAACAAGTTGCATGCTGCTAATAGAATAAGTTCTAAATTGTAATGAAACACGAAAAAACGCAGTCTAAATTACTTTTCTTATCATAAAATGATATATTTTATTTTAATATTTATAACAGCTTTTTCTTGACACCGTAGTGACGCTGCAAACGCAACACGCTATCCGCAAACGCAAAACGCCTATTCCAAAACTCTTCATTCTTGCATGCCCCAACGATAACACCTGCAAAGCTCTTTGGGGCCCCAAATTTAGAGGCCCCTATTCTAAAACTTTATTAGCCATCAACATGGTTTGCTTTTTGACAGTAACCGGTTTTCACAGCATTACCACTGTTATCAATTTGTTGTTTACCATTGCTCTTTGTGCGCCGTCGTGGCTTTTACCATTTCGAGCGAGTTAGTTCGGGACGTGCTCGTCGCCGAAAATGACTGCGCGCTTCCTACACTAGTGTGCCGGTTTGCGCAGTAATCTTTTAAAGCTCCGCTTACACTGATTCAGACAGTGAGTGGCACCTGTTGCCCGTCTCCTTTTCTTAACGCATGTTCTTGGCGTGTTAGAGACCTAAGATGGCGGCCAGGTTATTTAAATTGACACTATATAGGTAGTGTATGCCCCAGCTAATCTGAGCCAAGCTAAATGAAAAAAAAAAAACAAGAGAAAACAAGATAGGACAATGAGACAAATAACGCGAGATATCATAGCGCGAAAGACTTGTTTTAACGCATCAAAAAAGAAGCCGTGTGCACATCGCTGTCACAGATCGCTGGAGAGCTGAACTTCTACGCCGTAGGCAGAGATAACGTGAGAGATCGATGACGCTGAACATTATTTTGTGTTCACGACAGCTAAATAGCAGAGTTCGTAGTTAATATTACTGTAAATAATTAAAAATAATAACTTAGTACTATCTGTCATAAAATAAAGGCACTGATTCGCCCTCTGCAGCGATTCTCTGGAACTTAAGAGCTTCTGGGGCCAACCAAAAAGTGTTCTGTGCAAGCATGATGTTGCTGTTGATGTAAAGGGCCGATCGTCACGGCGGCACGGACATTTTGTTACGATGGGTTGTGCAAGAAAGGATTGCCGCAGTCGAATGTGAAAATGTATACACAAATAAAATTGCAAATAAAAATGGCTATATTTGGCTACGAAATATTTTGCACTTTTTTTTTCTGTTTGGCTACATTTGGGCTACAACTTCTCTAGCTTCTGGCTACGCCGCCTCGTCGGACCTGGCAACACTGTTGCCAGGTCCGACGAGGCGACTCGACTTTTTTTTAAATATGATATTTTACCAGTGTTTTTTTTACACGACTACAGATTAACGATGATGTACAAATGCTTCCTCCGTTATAAAGAAAATTATTCTCTTTCGTTAGCGAACTTGAAAGAAAATCTGTGTACAATACGAAAGTCAAAGAACCATGGGCTGTGCCCACCCCCAGAGTATATGGTTATACACAATCATTACATTACACGATGCCTGTACTAATAAATAAACTATTCAAGGAGGATTTTGATCCTCTGCGTGCTTCTACTAAAGCAATTAAGACAAACTGTCCTAGAATAGCAGTGTTCTCTTACTATATTAATCGCATGAAAGTTCTTTTCGTTTTCTATTTGTCTATGCAATTTAAAACCATGTTCTTGTATGCATATTGACTGTGATCAGCGTTCTAAATATTTGTTACTTATGAACGATGTTCGTTCTCCGCGACAGCTGTACTGCCATGTAATAGGAAGTCGGGACCTCTGTAAAGTCGCTGGTGCGACTTTTAGTCCCGTACCCTCCTTTTTGACGAAGGAAAATAAAATGGAATGGAATAGAATAGAAATATCTCATTTCATATGCCGAGAGATCAACTAACACAAGATCCTTCGCTGCGCACAGCATGGTGACACCATCTGTTGAAACGCATGCCAATCAGCAATCTTGAATGAGTACAAAATACACGCACAAAAGAAATTTGTTTACCATTTAATTCTTGCAATGAAAGAACAAAACAAGACAATTAACGGTTAAATTGCAGATGCTGTTGTCTGGGCATTGGTCATCAAAGTAGACACCTAACTGTAGTAACACGGTGGTGCTGCCATCGCTAACTTGGTTAACACACATGTGTCTTAGTGGTGGCTTCTCCACACTACTTGTTTGCTGCTTGAACCACATTACCATGCATGGTGAATGGAAACAAACACACAACTCTGCATCCTGTGGGAACATGTACACTAGGTAACTCTACTCTGTACCCTCAGCTCCCCCCCTCTTCAAATAGGAAAAAAGTGGTGAATTACCAGCAGGGCAGCGCGGCAGCTCCTGCTTGGGCAGGTTGGCCACCCGCTGAAAGTCATCGTGGCAGGCGTTGCAAAAGTGGGTGGTGCCAAAGCAGAAGAACACCGCCACTGAGCAGCAGTAGCGACATTTGTATTCCAGGAAGTCTGTACCGTGCTTGGGGCACATCTGCAAGCATCAAATGACGACACCAGAGCTATTACCGTTAGCAGGTGTATTTTCACAGACCCTGACCATCAATTTTCAGCACCATTGTGTAGGCAAGCAGCAAACATGTACAGTAAGATGGCCAACTACATCAAGGAACATTGGTCAGAATATTCCAGGTGATGGTGACCACCTGTCCACCAAGACACTGTTGGAAAAAAAAAAAAAAAAAGGCTACAACTTTGGCCAATTGACTGAAACCCAAAAAACAAGAAAATGTGGTGTAATGCGAGATACGAAAGAAATGAACCAAAACAAAGTAGAGTCATTCTTTTCTTAAATATTGTTACAAGGTGGAAGGAAGAGGAAATGACATTTGCAACTCCAGATGGACTCTATTATGAGTTCAATGTAATGTCATTCGGGCTGTGCAATGCTCCTGCAACCTTTGAGCGCTTTACGGATACAATTCTGTGTGGCCTAAAGTGGGAGATTTGCATGTGCTACCTCGATGACGTTGTGATTTTTGGTCGCACACTTTGTGAATACAATCAGCAGCTCGATGTCCTCACCTGTATTGAGAACGCTGGACTAATTCTGAACTCAAAGAATTACCATTTCGGTGAGCGGCAAGCATTGGTATTAGGTCATCTTGTGGATAACGATGGCATCCGACCTGATCCACAGAAGACTGAAGCCGTCGAAGCCTTTCAAGCACTACGGTCTGTGAAGGAGCTGCACACTTTCTTGGTACTGTGTTCTTACCTTTGCCGCTTTATTCATCAGTTTGCTGATGTTGCTTACCCGTTAACACTTCTACGAAATGATGTATCCTTTGATTGGACTGCCAAGTGTGACGCCTCTTTTCGACAGCTCAAGTGTCATTTGACGATACAACCTATTCTCCGACACGTTGACCCTTCCGCACAAAGCTCCTGCCGGTCAACTTCAGCCTGAGCTGCCTCCAAGCTCCCCATTTGAGCAAGTTGGTACTGATCTTGTGGGCCCTTTTCCATGATCCTCCGTGGGTAAGCACTAGAAAGTCGTGCGTGTCGACTACCATAACCATTACTGCGAGACACCAGCCATCCCCTCCGCCACTGATCCTGTGGTCTCTCTTTTCTTGCTTTACTCCATCATCCTCCGGCATGGGCCGCCTTGAGTGATAATCAGCAACTGTCGGCACCAGTTCACCGCAAATGTTGTGGAAGAGCTACTACGCTTGCGAGCTCCTACATTCCTACATTCGACGCCATACAAATGACTCAAACAAATGGACTTGCAGAGTGAGCCAACCAAACGCTTACCTACACGCTTGCAATGTACTGTCCCATTGGATCATAGGAATTGGGATGAGATTCTACCATTTATGACGCACGCTTTCAACACTACAAGGCACGAGACGACTTGCTACAGCCCATTCTTTCTTCTGTATGCAAGCCCACCTCGTTGTACTCTAGATACCATCCTCCCTTTGTCGATTACTGACGATCATTCTATAGCTCAGACATTCTGTTGTGCCAAAGAGCCTCGTAGGCTTGCTCATCTACGCACGCCAGCTTCGCAGGATGCCGCCACCGCTCCGTTACGCATACCGCTGGTGACTTGGTCTGGTTGTGGACCCCAGTACGGAAGTGCGGTCTGTGCACAAAGCTTTTGGCACATTTTGTGATACTCGACTGCCTCAGGAAGGTTAACTATGCCATAGCGTGCCTCAACGCCAATGGCCGATGTTCTGCCTGACCTCAAGTAATGCATGTCGTCAGGCTCAAACCATACACTCAGCGCGAGGCCACCTGACTCGCCCAGTGGGCTTCATCTGCGCGAGGAGCAATGTAACGGTGCGTTTGCACACATGACGAAGAGGAGACGGACTGGTGGAAGAGAAGGAAGACGAGGACTTTGCTTTTGTCTGGCGGCCTCACCCCATCCAGTGCTTTAGCGCCGAGCCTTCTAAATAAAAACCTCCCACCTTGTAACAATATATCAGGAAGAAATGTGAGCCAAGTGTGTCCTTAATTAAGCTTTTGTACTGAGCTATCAGGTTACGTATTGTCCATATGCATCCTTGCTGCTACAATACCAAAAAAATGACAAAAACAAATTTTTTTCTCAGCGTGTGAAGAGTCACAAAATCTAGCAAAGGTGACAATTGCTGAATTGGCTGTACCTGTGCCCTTGAGATGTCAGAACAGCCACCGCACACAAGCTCAGCTGGGTTGTACTCATCCACTGGGCCTGCCTCAATGTCACACCGTACCTCACCACCATAATAAGCCTGAAAAAGCAGCACATCCCAACATTTTGTAGATTTCATCACTAAAGGCGCTGACATATGCCTGCGCATGCACAAACACACGCAAGCCCACAAGCAATCACAAATGCTCTGGACACTGTCTGTGTCCAGGTGTGTAAAAATTCGGTAAAGCTACCATGACTGCACGAGTACGGTTAAACTTCAATATAATAAAGTTGATAAAATCGGCACTTTGCTGTATACCAAATTACTTAATATTATAATTCAACCTTTTATGCAAGTAAGTACAGTTGCTGATTGATTTTTCTTACACGGAAGGTGCCTCAATATTTTCTGAATTGTCAGGCAATCGGTCAAAGCAAATGTGAATGAGAAAAAAATTCATTTTGTTTAACCCTTTAGCCGCCAACCCCGAGCTGTACTCGTCACACAAGTTTGTACCAATATCGCCAACGACGAGTCACACTCGTCCGGCGCGATTTTTCGCTCCTTCCGCCGCCAAAGACGTATCACGATCGTCAATTGTCTTGCTTGAAATTTTAAACCCTAGATGGTGGTAGCTGTCTATGAAAAATCACATTTCGTGCTTTTCGCGCGTGTTTTAAGCCTGGCAACAGTCATTTCATAATGGTGCTTCGCAAGAAGAATGCCGGTGGTGGCGATGCTCCAAGAAAAAGAGGTGCTTCTTGGAGCAGTACAGAAAGCAGCGTTAGTGACGACATGGAATTTGTGTCCGACAGCAACTCGGACGTTGTCTTTTCCCTGGATATTACTTCAGATGACGACGAGAGCGACAGCAATGACGACAACGATGACACACTGAGCAGTGCACGTATGTGGCAACGCGTGAACACCGATAACCCGCCACCTGCACCTCCGCGGTTTCCCTTCTCTTCAGTGCCCGGAATCTTGCAGCAGCCCACTGACGAGAATGACATTCTCGGCTGGTTTCATGTATTTTTTGACTGGGGCATCATTTACCTAATTGTCACGGAGACGAACCATTATGCGGTAGCGTACTTTGCTGCTCAGGGTTCTACATGGAAATCAATGATCTAACATATATTTTCAGAATCAGAATCACATGGAAAAAATTATGACTACTTGAAAAAATTGGCTATTTTGGTACGTTTTTCGGAGTTAAATTGGCGGTTAAAGGGTTAAGGAGCTCTGAACCACCCCTAGGGTTTGGTGAAATAACACAATCCGCGGGTAGCATATGCTGCTGTGATCACCTCAGCCAAGTTTTGCTGTCATACGCGGTGCATGGAGCTCGCGAGCAGAGTGCAAGTCACCTTTCTCTCAAATGCTCTCATTTCAACAGAAGCTATGATCCTCACTCTTTTCTGTGTGCTTTATTTTGTAATAAAGCACATTCCCATATGTGGCTGCTATTGGTCCCTGCGGTCTGCTACACCGAGGCTGCTGCGGGGTGCTGCCACGAGTCCACTGGCTAAGCGCACTGCGGCTCGCTGAGGACAACCGCGTGTGGCTTACGTTTAGTGCATCGTAGGAATCAAAATCGGAAGTCCTGACATCTACGTTAACATCCAAAATAAAATTTGAACTGCGCGCCACGGTGACAGTGTAAGGCGGAGCGTTGTGGCCCCGCCCCACTCTGCCGTAGCCTTCGCAGTGCAAGGCATAGAAGAAGGAACGGAAGCACAGCGGAGGCCATGTTTGATCGTCAATAACTCTGCTTCCACTGAATGCATTGAAGTACTTCTTGCGGCACAGTATTTCTAAAATAGCCTATTTTCACTTCAAATGCCTTTCTCCACTTCGATAAAACGTGGTTCAGGGCCCCTTTAAAAGAGGTAACGCTCCTCCAAGAATTATTTTTTAAATGTTTGTACTAGAGATTTAAAAATCCACCCACTTATAGAGCCTTTCAAACACATTTCAAATATGTTATCAGTTTTATAGTTCTTGAGTTATGTCCTACACAATGGCAAAATATAATGATTTTGCAGGCACTTTCTTGTGCAATAAATTTTCGCAAGAAGCTTTGTGCTGTAGCTTATTTAGCTCTTTATAAACCGAAAAGTGCCTATATCTATCTAAACAGGGTGTACAATTACTGGAACTATGAAAAACCTCCAGTACTAGGTTGTGTAATGGGAAGACAGCACACATGATGCAAAATTATCTCGGCACGCCCATTCTTCCACATGCGTCAGATTACCTCTAAAACAGGGTGCGCAGGCTGTGTATGCGCTCAGCCGCGCTGACAGCCATGCGCAGCCAGGCCGCACTAAAAGAGAAAATGCGCGCCAACCTGCCCCGAGGTTTAACTGTAGTCATTTTTGCATTGTCATAAAGATGACAAGAGTAAGCTTTATGACACCACAAAAAAGAAAATAATCTGTAACATTAACTATTCTTTCGATACATCAACTTAAACCTATTAGTATTTTGAAAGATGGTCAAAACCAATAGTAAAGCACAAGGAAGGTATGATGCATTTATTGATTGAAACCTTTGTAACACTTCAACATGCTTTCATAACTTCCACATTTACTTGAAATATTAACGAATTGCCCTTTGTACTATTGAACTTAAAATGCATCAAGTACTTTCAATATTCATATCGTCATATCTTCTACAATACACTAGGACAGTGGCATTCTGGGTAGATGTGCCAGTAATGTGGCATTAATGTCAAGTCTGAAGCTTTGAGTTATCACCAACTAAAAGGAGTCCACTTACCTTCTTGCACTTGAAGCAAACATAGTAGGCATAGCGCTCCATAGCAAATCCAGCTGGGTTGTCGTAAAAGCGAGCACCAGGTACGGTGATGGCCTCAGCTCTGTGCAGCCCTTCATACTCCAGCCTCATAAGGGCTTTGCGTTTGACATCCTCAAAGAGCGCACGAATAGGCTCCAGAAGATCCTTCAACACTGCATGCTCCATGGGGGCCTGAAAGAAAAGAAAAAGGTAAGAAAAAAAGGAAGTAAGAGTCATCCTCCCTTTGACCTCTTTGAGAATTTGGTTTCACTCGGTGTCACATCGAATAAACAGAGTCACTGAAGCCAAGGAACATTACTGCTTTTTTAAAGGAGACTTCTGACGAAACATTTTTGAAAAGATTGGAGATGAAGTAAGACAGTGCTAAATTAATTAAAAGCTCCAATCCCACTACTGTGGCCAGCATTCGTATACTGGAATAGACCAGGTCTAGAGCATACAGACATACACATTAAAGCTCCGTTCCCACTACTGTGGCCAGCATTCGTATACTGGAATAGACCAGAAGGTCTAGAGCGCACAGACATACACATTAATGCCAAAGACAGCAGTGAAGAGGATAGTGCATCCTGCAGCTCAATTAGTGCAGCACCACATGCAACATCTAGAGATTGTGTGTTCTGTGCTCACAGGTTGCACACTTTCTTGCTTAGTATTCTCTGCTTAATATTCTTCCTTGACTAATAAGAAAATTTCTCTCTGTCATTTTTTTTTTGTCTTCTGTGAGTGCTGATCTCTTGGGTGGAGAATTCACCTGACAAGGTCCTCATCTTCCTTGGATCGTCTAGTGACACATCCTAGTGTTACCATATTTACTTGAGTAAGACCTGCACGCCCACTTTGGAGTGCAAGAATATGTAAAAGAAACTTTCACTAAGCGTCACGCACATGCCCGTATATGGAGCCTCCGAGATTGCACTGGTGCGGCACTGCAATCTCGGAGGTCACACCCATGTGCAAGTTCATTTCCACAAACTGCTACTAGACGACATTAATTACTGTTCGCGATCATGCAGCAGCGGCATATCGTGCTTCCATTGGCTGTGCTGAGACATGCTATTTAGCAGGTTTAGCTGCATCATGCTTTCGTGCGCATTAAAAGGGCAATGCTGTAAGAAGTGTGTGCATGGATTCTTAATGGGTGGTATGCAGTTTCGTTCGAGACTTGTCAAGAATTTCACGGTGACAGGAGTTTGAAACAGTAATGGACGGTGTGGAGGATGACCAGATTTGGGAGAGTGTCGATGAGGCGAGCTCATCAAATGATGAGGGCAGCTGAAGTGACAAGCTTGACTGAATAAACGTGATCATAATCGGCTGCTAGTGGACACATTATTCTGCATAACAGTCCGAGTGCAGTTTGAGCTTCAGTGAGTAGCCGGAAGCCGGCCTCGTGCAAGACCTGCACACTGTAAAAAATAAAAAAATAAAGAGTGTGGGCCTTACAAAAGTAAATATGGTATTCACGCAGTGGAGCCAACCCTTTAACTGCTGAGAATTTTCAGCCAAGTTATTACATCCAAGTGAGTGGGCTGGATACCTAACTGCAGTGGCAGTGACTCAAGGACAGAAACAAAGTGATCTGAAACACAAGGTTCCTGAAAAACTTAGACATGTACAGTGCAGTCCACTTATAATGATATCAAGAAGAACAAGAAATTCGATCACTATAACTGATGATCGCTATATCTGGACCACCGTAAAGAAAGCTGCCCAACATACCTTTGTAGCTCCAAAACCAACTTTGTCACTTGCGATAAAAAATCAACGTTGTAGAAAGTAGGCTGTGAAGAATACGTTTATTTATACCTCTAAACAGCGTGTGAAGCGTTAGGCACGCTGAAATAGTCCGAAATCTGCACTTGCTTTCGAGGAAGTTTCAGGTTTACAACCGTAGTGCGCATCGCGTCCAGCTGTTGTGCGAATACTAGTGGCTATAATTTAGCATGCATGAAATCAATGAGCAACTCAATCAACGACAGTGCACTTCGGGTGAGCATCCAGGTTGGTGTCAAAGACGGGCCATTGTCAATCTTGTCATCACTGCTGCTGCTGTCGTCGCCTGTGTTGCACAATGCTGCCGTCTGTCACGAAAACGATCGTCCGTTGGCATGGCCACAGATTCTAGCCTTCATGATCGTGGCACTCCCTGTTTTCAGAATTGTCAATATCATCAACTGCGTGAGCTTGTACTTCTTTGAGTTCAACAAAATTTGCAGCTTCGTCTCAAGTGACAAAGCTTTGTGCTTTGTCGGCACACCTACCACTTCCGCGGCGCGTTTCTGCACTCGTGGATGTAGAAAGAGAGCGCAGGCGCCATTTGCTTCTCATTTCTTTTAGAGCGCAGCTCTTAGGCGCCATTCCTACGGCGAGGGTTGGCGTTGTCACTTGTCTCCGTGGGAGACGCACCCACGCGTCTCCCACGTGCTGGCCACAGGTGCTGGCTCTCACAATCGCTAGATTAGCGAGGCAGTCATGCCACACTTTGCTCCGTTTGCAACGTGCTGCACGAGACAGATTGTCGACGCTAGCCAATATATAGCGAAATGAAAACACGTATAGAGCTGCACTTAAATTTCGCGTTAGGGAGTATTGTAATTGTCAGTTAATTTTGTTCTTTTTTTCTCTGGACGCTCGCACGACACGGACGCGAAGCAGCTGGCACCATCTTGTGGCACGCAGCGCCAACTTGCGATGCTCTCCTTAGCTTTCGCAATCGGCGCGCGAATGGCATGCGCTGTGTAGTAATGGCGGCAGATACGAACTCACGTAGGCAAACTTTTCGCCCCATCTCGGTTAAGGCGAACTTAGCAACGCAAATTTCACTATTACTCTCCATGGAAAACACCGCCCAGAAGGCAAAATTTCGATCGTTATATCAGATATGCGGCGAGTAACATATCGTTATATATGTTTTTTTTTTCTAATAGCTCTAATGCACATGTTGATACTCTGAAGTTGACTAATCGTTATAACCAATAAATCATTATATGTGCCATCGTTATAAGTCGACTGCACCGTACATCTGTAATGCAAACGTTGTTGGTAACTTCGCTTTTATTGAAATGGTGTCTGTTCTAAGAAAAAAAAAAGCTACAATACGACAATTACCACTGTGAAACTCCCTGCATTATCACCAGATCGACAAGACCACTGTCGACAAGACCAGATTGACAAGACCACCACAAGGCATGAGTGCAAAAAAAGAGTAACAGTACAAGACAGAGCAGCAAGGAGAGCTGATGTGGACTTTGGGTAGGGCAGATGCCTCGTTCATTGGATGGTTGTGCTCTATTGGTATTCCCAAATGAACGAAACACATCTGGCTACTGTCGCCTTGTTAGGTAGCAGCACCACTGCCATAATAAGATTTCTCAGATTTAAGAGGCAGCTGCAAGTCTTGAGGCAAGCTTATGCATTTTTCGTTCTTTAGATGCTGGCAAAACTTACTCCCACAGCAAGGCACAATGTGCAGCTATCTCAGTGCATTTCAGCGAGTAACGTAGCAGCAGTGAAGCTCACCTTGCAGATGGGACAGAGGGAGAAGCCAAAAGTGATCCTTGGTCCCGACCATCCTCGTGATAGCACAGTCTTGCAGCAGTGGTAGTGGAAAACATGGCCACAGGAAAGCTGCAATGTAAGCACACGACAACCACAGAACGGAAGCTTGGAGGGCGAAAGGAAGAAAAAGGCAACAAAAACTAGTAGCATGTTATTGGTGACAGGGATACTACAAGACAGGATCGATCAATAAATAAATAAATTAATCAATCAATCAATCACTTTTTTTTGCAGCAAGATACACTCTGCAATGATGTGTAGCCATGCGAAGCCCAGATCATGATCAAGAAAAGCAAGATAAAACGCTTATTGTACGGTACCCAATGAATCTTCAAGAAAAATTATGATAAAAAAAATGGGGGGGGGGGGGGGGTGTTCATGAAACGCAAAACATTTATCACACACAATAATGATGGCCCTCTCTACAGATATAATCTCATTGTGCATCTTCACCCACACAGAGGCATCACTTCCAGCCCAATGTAACTGTTGCTACTAGAGTGTAGCCTAAGGCTCATACAAGAATCGGTGGCTTGGCTAGACGAACTACAACAATAAGTAGCTCACACCCTTGGCACTCTGTAAATGATGACCAACATTGCCGTTACTTGGCTAAAGCATAATGTGATGGCACCATTTTCGTAGGCGACCACAGCAGCTTTGGCACACCATGCAGTCATAGTACTAGACAAACTGACGCACCTGCACCGCTGGAGCACAGGAGAGGGCCTCAGAAAAGCAGATCATACACATGTCATCGGCATCTTGGCGCAGCCCTTTGGTAGCACCACAGCCATGGAGGCATGGCAGACAGGTGGTCTCGCCTCGAATACCATTGCACAGGTGACCACAAGGATGAGTCTTGGAACAAGCATTAGCAGCATGCTCCTACAAGAGAGCATCACATTCTTCATGTCTGTACTTACTACTTACAGATGCTCCTAACTCAATATTGGATAATTTGCAATTCAAGTTAACATAAGAAGCTTTCAAGTTTTCGAAATGTGAACAAGTGTGTGCACAAATTCCATACTCTTCCAATGCACAGCCAATTCAAATGCCTGAAAGAAAGCTAGCCGTTTATGATAAAAACCAAAGGATCTTTTATTTAAAATAATTTATGGTGATTTAGCACAGCTCCAAGGCAATGTGAATGTCCCAAGTCCTTCAACTACCTGCAAGAAATTTAACAAATTCTGATGTCCTCGTTGTTTCTACTGCAACAATGCCCTTGAAATCCATGTGCAACTGAAATAACTAAATCAGTATGGCTAGAATGCCTCACCCGACAGTCTGCACAAGTGGCTGCTGCTGAGAGAAGTCCAGTTGCACCAGGGGCCCCGCAAAAGCGACAAATTCCAGCTGTAGGCACCGATGTTGACTTTTCTATAAAAAAGAAGAAAGTATGCGATACAGCCCCTCTCTTTCTGCCCACAAGATGCACCTTAACTCAGTATTTTGTAAGGTCCCTAGATAAAAAAAAGTTTTCAAGGTAGCGTCATTCATTGTTCTTGCCGCCGTCCTCCTCACTCCCGCGCTTACTCTCTCTTTTGTTCTTTCGCATCTGTGATTGGCGTATTGCTTGCACGTGATGTTTTAAATAGCTAGCGGTGATATATCTAACATTTAAGGTTCAAAACTAGTGTGCATGTGCCAGTCAGCCCGTGGGATTCTTGCTGGAACGAAAGGCGTAGTCGTATCCAGACATCAGATGCTAATCGAGAGTGTAACATGGCATATGGATAAAAAGGCACATGCCACTGTACTATTATAGGCCCTATACACCGTCTCAGAAATTCAGCGCATCTCTGTGGAAGCTACAGGCACCTCAGCCAATGAGGCAGGCAAACACATCAAAACGTATTTGTCTGCGCTTTGTCGTCTGCTACCGACGCCGTCATTAACGCCATTAATGTCTGCATCGCTACTCTCCGAAGCATCTGCTGTTGTGCAACAGTGCAAAAATACAATGCAAGAGCAGACATTCAAACTATATTTTCCTTGTGCAAGCATCTGCATTCCCACGCCTCACAGCTTGGCTCTGCTAAATGCAGCTTATGAGACAGAGCATAGTTCACTCAGGCCAACTTTTTTTTAGAGCGCAACATAGCCCGCGCCAAAATTCCATACCTCGCGAATTCTCCCGAAACTCCACCATGGCCTTGAGTGTCTTGGAGTCAGCTAATGCCATCACCCAGAAGAGCTTGGTCCGACCACAGCCTTCGTGCAGGTCTACCTTGATGGCTTCTTCTTCCTCCTTGAACACCTGGACATTAGCAATGACAACGACAAAAGAATGTAGCTGCAGCTTACTCATGGCGTCATATGCTGCACAGGGTGTACTGCACGCTACAGCACAGAAAGTTCATTGCAAGTGCTCAAGGAGGTGCTATAATTCCCAATAGAAACATTCAGAAATATGATTTGCACAAAACATAGTCATAAGAGTTACATTTTGTAAATATTGCATTTCTGCAGACTATGGTTCAATGCTTATAGAGCCTGACACCACCCACTACTTGTATCCAACAACTGACCTTCTTAAACCTCATTAACATATCTGTACAGATCACATACTATTAAGAAACTGCAATTGGGAGACTACAGGTGCAGTCACAAAACTGCTCTGAAGTAAAAAGCACATGATGACAACCAGAAGAAAAGCCCATTTTTCTGTACAATGCTGACCTGGCGTTGGTGTGTTTTTGTCCTGCGGTGAAGGTGCAAGAAGCGATCGCAGTCTGCACAAACATTTCCACACACGTTGCACAGGATGATAGCAGGGGTTTCTCCATCATCGTGGTTGTCACATGTTGGCTGGAGAAATGAGACAGCAAGGGTAAACAGAATCAAAATGCATGCAATATATTTTAATATGCACAGGCACGATTACCCTAAACAATAAGTCTGTCTCAATAAAACTAATGCTTATCAAAGACATACAAAGGGGTGCTGAAAAGTTCCTGGCTTTGCCACTTTGCACTTAGAATTCAAAAGTAAACATGGTACCACGTAAAAGCTTGATATATTGTTAGGAAGCAATGGTGAAAATATGAGATGTGTCTGATTTTCATAACTATTTTAATTTCAGATAGAACGTGAGATGGCAGAGGCACAAGCAAGTTTCACGTCTGTGGAGTTACAGGGTGTCACAAAATTTTTGTTTTTCCAGGAAGAGTCTGCAAAGAACATTCAGACTGAAATGCCACAAACATTAGAGGAGAAGTGCCCTTCCTACAGTACAGTAAAAACCTGGGTTTCTCATTTCAAGACAGGGCATTTTGCCATTAGCAACAAGCGATGCTGTCTTTAGGATAGGCGAATATCCGCCAAAAAAATAGCCCAGTTACTGGACATCTCCCGGGAACGTGTTGGTTTCATTACTACCAATATCCTACACATGCGCAAGCTTTCAGCAAAGTGGGTGCCAAAATGTTTGAACAGTGAACAGAAAGAGGCACGAGTGGAGGCATCCAGAGCTGCTTTGGCCCATTTAAATGATACAAAGGATTTTTGGATAGGTTAGTGATTGAGGATGAAAGCTGGCTTTTATGACCCAGAAACCAAGGAACAGTCAAAGGAATGGCGTCACAGTGGGTCCCCATGACCGAAAAAGTTCTGCACCCAGAAATTGGCCAAAAAAGTCAAGAACCCATTTTCTGGGTCAAAGACAGCGTTCTTTTGGTGAACTACCTGCCTCAGGGCAGTAGTATAACCGGAGAGTACTATGCCAGCCTCCTGGAGCAGTTGAAGAAGGCAGTAAAGATGAAACGCCGGGAAAAGTTGACCAAAGGGATCCTTGTGTTGCAGGACAATGCACCTTCGCACACGTCCAAAGTTGTGGCTACTAGACTGAAGACCCTGGGTTTCCAATTGGTCCACTGTCCCCCCTATTCACCTGACCTGACACCTTCCGACTACCATCTGTTTCCTAACCTGAAGGGTTGCCATTTTGATGACATTGTTGCTGTCAAATAAGCTGCTGAGAGCTGGTTTGATGACTTATCACAAGATTTTTTTCTTGAATGAACTAGAAAAGCTGAAGCAACAATGCAATAAGTGCATCAGTCTGAGGGGGGAATATGTAAATGTGTACTTTTAAAACTTTGATTCTATTCTTTCTGTGCAAAGCCAGGAACTTTTCAGCACCCCCTCGTACATATCTGTTACACAATGCACATACATCTGAGAGTGCTGTTACAATGAGTGCTAATGGCCCTTGAACGGTACAATCTATTCTGCAAAGTCTGTTTGTGCTTACCAAGAGCCATGGATCTTCAAGCTTCATTATAATAAAGTCACTATGGGCACAAATATCCCCCTGTTATGTCCAATACAGAAAACTTCCATTATTTTGACGACTCCAGCTAATTCAATTTTTCAATTAATTTGATCACAACTTAAGGTCCTGCCCAGCACTTATACATTTCTATGGGCCAAAACTAACATCATTTCTATCCCAAGATTGACCTTCACCGGAAAATTTGAACCTGACTGGTCGGCACAGGCATGCCTGACCCCCATGGTGGCCCCAATGGTGGCCCCAAAGGTGGCCCTAATGGGTCTAGTGTCTGTCTTGGCAGAGTTAGGGGACAGTGAATGTGTCCAACACATGTCATCTCCCATCGAATATGCCAATTTAGGTCACCACTAGTAAGATTTTCAAGTGAAAACAGTAACTCACAATGAATTATTACAGTATTTACACAATTTTAATGTGTGCCTTCTTGTCCAAAAAGTGCCTGTGTGGTACAATCAGATACGAGACCAAAACTGTGTTTTAACAGTCTACCATCTGAGCCAGTCTAGCCAGAGTCATGACCACTGCCATCACAAGATGGCGACGGTACAAGTTTTCACATAGCATGACAATGATGCAAACCTTTCAGCATGATTATGAAAGCTCATTCAAAAGATAAGCTATTTTGCATGCTAACCTAGTGGCAATATGTTCCGTCACATTATTTTGGTGTTCTAGGTACTTACATGCATGACAGGATAAACTAGCAAAATGGTTAGCCTAGGCATGGACACACCATTCAATTTGCGACTGTTGCGGAGTGTTTTGATAAATACAAAATGTCACACACGCTGTGAACTGTATGGAGGACAACATGTTGTGGTCCATTGACAGCGTTAGAGTCCTATATGAGAGTGATGACAATGGATATTAGGTGTAAATAAATTTCCATTCTGCGAAGGTTTAGTTAGCTCGTTTCATCTTTTCTTGATGCCAAAATTGGTGGCACACTGCCGTTTTTTGTTAAAAATCCGGTGTGCATTAAATTTATTGTTTGTTTAGAAGCAATAATTTCCTTTACTCGTTAGTTTTCTGCTTTGAACCCATAAAAAGTGGGTGCGTGTACGATTCGGGGGCACGTTAGAATTGGGAAATGCTGCCAAATGTATCAGCGGTGTGTTTTGGGATTTTTCCTGGTTCTTGTTGAATTATAACCACTGGATAATTCGAAGAATAAAATTGGTCCCGTATGGAATCAGCTAGTGCAAGACAGGGGTAATTGGAGATCGCAGGGCCTTGGTCCTGCAGTGGACATAAATATAGGCTGATGATGATGATCTGTGTCTGTAGTGGTCATACTGTATTAATTACTGTAAAAACTACAATAAAAATGTACATGCAATGTTTATTTATGTGGCACTTTGGATTTGTTCCTTGTATATTATTTTCATAACCCAAACTTCTTAGGAGTTCATTCGTGCACACAGTCAGAGTTATAGTACTAGTTCCAAAGTAATGTACAATGAAAGCACTTACTATTACTAGCATTGAGTGCTGCTATGAAGCCTGAAAACAAGTGAAGTTTCCCAAGATCTGCAAGTCGCACATATTCGTTGATCTGTAAGTTACCTGCCCTTAACTCTTCGAAAACAATGCCAAGTGGAGCTACAAAGAATACACATGCTCAAGGAAGATTGCTGTGACCTGCACAGGACGTACAAGCATATTTCCCATTGTACAACATTCTGGCACATGTACTAGTATGCAGATTTTCATGGTACAGTAGACTTCCGTTATTTCGACTCCAGTTAATTCGATCCCGACCGAAGGTCCTGGCTGGCGCCCATTCTGTTATTTCGATTTAAAAATTGGCCTTCACCGAATAATTCGAACTTGACTTGTCAGTTTCGCCGCACTACAGCTGTGTTATGCAGTGAAGCATACCAAGCATGAAAAGGGGCCACTGTTATGGGTCATTTCTTAATTATACAGGCATGCACGCGCAGTCTCCAGTGATAGTACGAGCAACTAGATGCCTAATAAGCCTACTGGCAGCCATTCAGATGTTTTTGACGTTGCTGTGATGATTTGAGCCCTCGTTTTGCTTGCCATGCATGTCTCGTATCATCATCATCAGCCTATCCTGTTCAGCAAGTATGAAAAGCCAAAGTTCCTAGCCACTTCCTGCTAAAGCCTCACCCTGGGAGGAGCCTGTAGCCCATCGCCACGGCCTTTGGCCCACTGGCCCGATGAGAGCTTCTCGACGTGCTCCTGGTCGAGAACACACAGAGAGGCCAGTGCCAGCCACAGCTGCGCAGATTAAAAAAAAAAAAAAAGGAAGCAATGTTAAGGGAATTAGGAGAAAGTAGAGGCAAGAAAAACAAAAAGCAAATATGGGAGCCCCAGTGTACAGCATTAGCACAATAAGCAGCAGCAGGTCATACCGTTGGTGTTTTGAGGCATTCCACAGGTGCCCTGTATTTCTCAGCTAGCTTGGTCAGGTTGAGGATGTTTTCAGCAATGGCTCCTTTGGTCACCCTGGCCCAGGCTTCTGTAAGCTTACCCTGCAAGAGCAGAAGCATGCTTCAAACTGGGCAAGCAGGCTTCACGCCCTCCATTGGTGGTAGCGGTGCTTTTATATTTTGTATCATATGCAATAAGGTGTTACAACCAAATGAAGCCAACAGAACACAGTTGAAAGGATGTTCCACATACACTGCCATGGCCATGAGTGGCACTAGCTAACAGTCCGCAGCGCCACAAATCTACACGGATACTCCGGCACAAATTAAGTACACTTACAGAAGTACTGAAGAAAGTGGCCGGGAGGATGGCCACTGCAGTAGCTTAGTGGTAGAGCATTGCACGCACAATGTATAAAATGTGGATTTGGCTCCAAACTGCAAAAAATTGTCTTTTCGTCCACTTTCATTTCTCTTTTCCTTATTATTTCTACATTTCATTAAAATTAAGTTTATTTACCTTATCATTCCTAGGCTTCAATTGGTTGTCTCTTGACAAAAATTGAGCCCCTTGGTCCGCCTTTTATTCATCACGCAATTAAGCGTGTCAGCTACTTCAATTAAAGAAACTTCCTGTACTCACAGCTGCCATGTCTCTGAGAAGCTGCACAATGCCTTGAGCAAGCTTTCTGGCGGTGGTGCCGCGCAACCACCACCGAGCTCCCAGGTAGTCCCTTGGGTGGATGGCCGTGGCCAGTGTGGTGGCCTGTGACCGACCCCCCTTGGATCGTGCCTGCAGAGTCAGTGCCTTTGCCACACATGCCAGCAGAACATCTAGTAAGCCCACTCGGTGTATGTCCAAAGGAGCCACGCCTTCGACAGTGTCAGCATCGGGACTGGCGCTGCTGCTTGGAGGTAAGCCGTACTCGCTGGGCGGCAAGTTAAGCACGCCGAGTACCGCAGCTAGTGTAAGTGGAGGAACTTCAGGAAGCACTCGTCGCAGCAGGCTGGTCACCTGTGGATACAACATGATTCTGTAACGCAAGAGTCCTATCTAACAAGATAGTCAACGCGACTGGTAGCATACATTCTGAAACATTGAGTGTGCAACACGGTACTGTACTTTCTTGAACATACTTGAGCACTAGAGATTATGCTGGAATGCACAATGAGTCATGAATAAATATCCGGCACACATGATCCATTGTTCAGATCGCAATGACTTACGATTACAGTGGAATCTCGTTGATACAATTCTGCATAATACGTTTCTTTTTCTTTTACCGATAATACGATTTGGTCGGATAATGCATTGAATGATTCGATTTTCATATTATATGCTTTATTTTCTGGTTCCCGTGAAGATCGTATCAACGAGATTCCACTGTACGCTCACCACTTTTGTTGAGTTTTGAGAGTTGTTTTTCACCCAATAAAGAGTTAAATTATTACCTAGCATTTTTGGCAGTTATATTTTTCACTGTCACTACAACTTGAAATACTGTAGAACTTAGATTCTGCTTTGTGAAGACTGATGCCATCCAGTGAAGATATTGCTTGGAAATTGTGATCGTAGCCACTGGGACAGACACTCTGACTTGATTCCACAACAGAGAGAAACTACTCTAATAGTAGTAGTAATCAATGGTGATTGAACAAGGTAAGGCACAGGTTGAAGCCCTTATTGAAGACATCCCTTGTTCGATCACTGTTCATTACTTCAAGTCTCATATGTTCCCATGAACCACTGATTAAATAATTAAGCATCAGTGTCATACAGTAACTCGAAACAATCCATCAAAAGCCATTTTGGCTTCATAAAGACTGTTTCCAGATATAAATGCAAAATGGAAATTAAATTGGAATTTAAATGAAATCGGAATTTAAATGGAAGATTCTTATCTACACTAATGGGCCTTCAGAACATCAAACGTAATAGCTTTTGTTTGTCCAAAATGTCTTTGTTACCCTTCTCTAATGTATATAATTCCAGTTCCACATTAGATTTTTTTATCTTCTGAAAAAGTCAATGGAAAATTAGGTGCGAGGGTGGAATATGCAAGTGCACATCCAGGCCACACTAGCTCGGAATGACCACTGGTCATGCTCATACTACAATAGCTTGTAAGACTCGTTAGCTGCATTGACATTGTGGTACTTGCTAGGTCCAATTGGAAACAAGGAAAAATAAAGCATGCATTAGGTATGTTTCAAAATCAAGTCCCACAAGTCTGCTTCTTTCATCTGACCGCTGAAGTTATGAACACCTTTATTCCTGCAATGCAGGAAAGCACATGCATGGAACATCTACATGATAAAGACATGCACATTTTAGTAAAACATGCTTTGATCACAGACTGTTCGATAAACAAATTTTCGGCAAGCTGTTTCCATCACCAGCTGCACGCACCTGCCGCTGGACTCGGGCTGAGCCAGTGTGGAGCAGGCTGAAGATGTCACGCAACAGGCCAGCCTGCTGTGAGAGGTGGGCACGCCCAACTGCTGACCCACTGAGAGCCAGCACCATGGAGAGCATCTCGAAGCAGTAGGTGTCTCCACCACCGCCACCTATGGCGGGCACGTGGCTATTTGGTCCTCTGCCACCAGCCATGGCAGCCGCTGTTCGCTGTGGAGGACTTGGCTGTGGACTGCACAGCAGGGCCTCCCACTCTTCACGCACTCGGCGTGCCTCCTTGCGCAAGGCAGCCACTATGTGTGAGCACACCTGCGCAGAGACAATGCGGCCATAGCATGAGCTGGTGATTTGATTCCCATCACAATGATTGATTGTTTGGGTTTAACATAGGGGTGAGCGAATATTCAAAGTTTTGAATACGAAACGAACATTACACATTATTATTTGTACTTGAAAAATAATTATTTGATATTTTCGAATACTCGAAACTAACAAAACAACACCTACTTCACAGTGGAAGCCTACATGACAAACATGAGTTGGTCATTTATGTTTTTGCAAGTCACATCAGGTAACGGTTTCACCTTCACGATACAACCAGTTGTTTTCCTTGCAATGGGCCCATTAAATGTATTAACGCACACAAGTTTTTCAGCAGCCGTTTTTGTTTTCTCTTCACAACTTCAATACTTTATTGGCAAACATTTATTAAATGTTTCTGGAAAGCTAGTCATACAGCAGCCATTCTTTCTTGGAAAGCTTGTTTGCAACCAGATTCTAAATATGTTGAGAGGCTATTCGTGTAGTTTTTTTAATGACACTTTATGATCTTGAGTATAAAACTGATTCTAAGACCTGGGTGGTTAGCTCTCTTTTTTGCACTAGTCAGTACAGACGTGGTTACCCAATTATACTGAGGGGGGGAGATCCTGCTGTAAATATATGCATCTGCCTTTCTATTCAATATTTGATGCTTACTATTTGTATTCCATTGGAATTCCAAAAAGTTTATATTCACCCACTTCTAGTTCAACCCTTTAAGGGTAAAAATGTAAATATATGGCGCTGCGAACAAGTTCCAAATGGTTGATGCCGTATATATACGATGCTGTCTGTATGTTTGAAAAAGGCTCCAGTTTTTCAACTCTCTGTTGCCCAGCAAGTGCTACCACTCTGTGTGAATACAAGGAATTTTTTTACTTTTTCGCTCCGTAGTCTCGTGGTTTTCCGTTCATGGCTTTCATGGCAACCGCACAAGCATCTGCACGTGCACGTGGTGTTTAGTTTTGGTTTTGTCTTGTGGGCTGTTTCCGTTCGTTGTGCTCGTAAAAGCTGATGTCTAACTGGTTTCTAATCTTTCAAAGGGTCAGTGCTAGATGCTTGCTCGTTTAGTGCTTACAGAGGTGCTATCACATCTGCTGACAGGCAGGCGGCTGGTATATCCAAATGATGCTGCCATGCCTGCGTTTCTTTTCTTGAGACTCGTGAGAACCGATTGCCCCTCATTGGCGATGGGATGAAGAATTACTGCAAGTTTCTGACTCGATCGTTTTTTTTTTGACAGGTGCACAACCGTAGAGTTTTCTTATGTGAGCTCACATACACAATTCAATTACGCAATGGATGTGCGCATTTGTTGCTCTTCTGCAAGTGAGCAACCATCCAGAATGAACACATTCGGGAAAGGGCTTGTTGTCAACATGTCGATTCTAGATTGAGGGCTTCTAAAGCCCAGGCGAAACGTCAGTGAAGAGCCGCATACCCCGGGTGATTTGCGAGAGCGCGATGTTGAGGCCGAATGTCAGCGTCGTCTTGCCCTCCAGGAACCCGCCAGCGGTGGTGCATGCCCAAGCAACGCTAGCGCCAACTTCCCCGGTGCAACGGCCAGGTTTCAACACGATTTTCTCAACCGGAACTTAAGAGCCAGCTACAGTGCGAGTGACCGGTTGTGGTTCGAGCACAACGTGGTACTCGTCAGTGCAATTTGTTAGGAGGAACACCGAAGAAACACACGACAAGCTTCGGTTACCCCCATTTCCTTGGCAGGGGAGGGGCTACTCATTTATTTAATGATGATTTATGCCTCTAGACAAACACGCAAATGGCAGTAAACTTGGAAGAGCAGATACTAAGATGCAGATTGTTTTTAGACCACAGTGACTTTTTCAGGGACCTTGTTGCTGCTGATTTGACCTGCTTCAAGAACTTGTCTGAATAAACTTTTTCGAAACAAGTACCCCACTAGCATATGACACCTTGCGCTACCACAAGAGGACGGCACAGGTACCACAACAATTTCTTTTTTGTATGCGTTTTTTTGCAATGTTGTGCCATTTGATCATACAGAAGTTATCTATTTATTTTTTTGTAAAACTTGATGCCTCAATTGGAAAATCATAGAATGAGCCCAAATTCGTAAACGTTACATAAAATTCTGGAGAGCTGGCAAGTACGTCAATGAGTGCCTAGGCGCGGCACACAAGTAAGGCAATGCTTCCTGAGTATCGCCTCAATTTATTACTCGGGAGTCGCATGCACAGCTCACCTGCTTTTGGAGGTGGGTCAGCTTGCTTCTGCTGAACAGAATGCCAACCATGTGTTCTTTGAGGTCATTGCTGGTCTCTGGCCTCTCGGGACTGGTGGCCTCATCACCCACTGGCCTCAATGACACATCCTCTTCAGGACTCTCTGCGTCTCCTCCAAGAAGCTTGCCGAAGACCTGCACAACAGAACAATGACAGCAGTGGTAAAAAGAAGGTAGCTGCGGTTAAAGGGGTTTCAACTAAATTCATTGAAATCATTTTAACACATATACACTGCTACTGTATTTACCCGAATCTAATGTGGACCTCTCTTTTGAGAAAATGGGTCCGAAAATTGCCTGCGCGTTACACACAGACACGATAGTTAGATACGGCGTTGGGAACAGCCTACTGTCTGAGCCATCAGACACAGCATCATCGCCATCACAAGATTGCAACAGAGCACATTTTAATAAAAGTTGCTGTGGGTTTTTTAAGTGCTTGACTACGACCTGGAGTGGTATTTTCAGTCAATAACAGAGTGTTGAATCAAAACTTTTTTCATTCCAGTTTTCATTCCAGTTCAGTGAAAACGGTTTGGTTCTGGTTCATCTCTGGAGTGAAAAATGTAGTGTATCAGACTAGTTCAAACCAGTTCAAGTTTGTTTGCATAACCGAATAATAATTACAGAAAAGCAGCGTAAGTTTATTTCGTAAAAACGGTTCGCACTGCTGCTAAGATGCACAGAAAGGTTATGCACATTGTTTTTTAGGCCGCACGTAGTTAGTAGTTAACAAAAAAGCAAAGCAGATCCAACACCAATGCTGGAATCGATGTGAAGAGAGGCTTTAGGGAGAGAGAGAGATCCTCTAGCCTGCTACTCTTCTCTGCAGAAGGAAGGGAAAGAGGAGGAACAAGAGCTAGCGGTATTAGGAGTGATGAGGAGGATAGGCAGTAAGATGAGAAAAGAAAAACGTTCTTTTCCGAGTGGCCCATTCACAGCCTTGAATCTAGTCTTGCATTAACTAAAAATTTTAAGAGAGCCTTAATGGCATGCTTTCTTGATATTATGTCTGGCCAAGGGCTGAGTAACATTGTTTGCTGAACTGCCGGTTGTTAATTGGCGCTAACAAAAGGTTTCGTGAATATGAGCACTAGGCCCGTACACACAAAAGTTCTAACACTATAATTGTTCGTAAAGAAAATTTCGGCTAATCCTGATGCTGGACATATTAGCGAAGGTGGCCAGCCAATGACAAAGGGCAATTATGAAAGAAACGCTTCGTGAATTCGGCCCCTGGATCCTATTCAGAAGGAATACAGACGAGCAGCCAAAGATTGTTTAAAGGAACACTAAAGGGAAAAATGATTTTGTCTGTATCAATAGATTACCCTTCCATACCGAAAACACCACTCTTACCGCAAGAAGCCGCTTGGTAAGCCAGAAAGAAACGAAAAATACAAAGGCGAGTGGCGATGCCACCTTGAAGTTCCCGCACCAGCTCACCATGACGTCACGAATTTTGACAGCGTCTTCTAGGTCTCAGTTAATTCTTTAGCGGTAAAGATTGACTACATTGTGTTCTAAAGGAGCCCAAGATTGAATATGGCAAGTTTCGCGAACTTTTACTGAGCCAACGTGGCCCAAATACGAAAAATTACTTTAGAAGTCGTGACGTTACGATGAAGTGCTGACATTGGAGTTTCCGCGCAAAATTTTAAAAAATTAGCTTTGAACCTAATTTTCTCTTCTAATAATTGACCTAGTATTGCAGTGTAATTAACAACAGCAGAGTTTTGGAAAAATATTTTATAGTCTAAGCTGATTTATTGTTTTGCTTTAGTGTCCCTTTAAGTAAGGACAGGCATGGCTCTGACTCCTGTGAGGATGGCCCTCCTTTCCAAAGGGAAGACTTCTTGTCTTCCAAGATTATAAGATGCAAGATTAAGATTCCAAGATGCAAGATTATAAGCAGTCTACCTGCAGCCTCCATCCAGCAAGTATTCAGCAATGGAAGAGGTCAAGAGGGGAGCCACAGCCCTGGAAGGGGATCCTGGATGGTCATAGAATCTTTTCTTGAGATGTTATTGTACGCCCAATTCTAACTTGCTATATGCCAGTTTCTCTTCTCTCTCCCATTTCCCCCCAGAGTGTAAACCAAAAGAGGGCAGGTCATACCCTTTATTATAAGTAAAACATTTGCAACAACACGGTATAGTAGCCCAGGAAAGCTTCGATTTAATAAATCACGCTGCGGAAGCACTTGTCAGAAACAATATGCCATTTCTATTGCGCCAACTCAACTTGCGCGACTGAAAGCCATGACCAAGCTAGGAAGTGCTTCTTTATTTCAATGGTCCAATATGTATAGGTCTCCGTCTAATGAAAAACTACTTGATGATGATCAATCCAAGGAATTAGGAGAGTACAATCGAATCCAGATATATCAAATCTGAAGGAGATCACAAAAAAGTTATATAGGTAATTTGATATAATAGATATATAGGTAATTTGAAAATATTAAGCTCCGAAGCAAACGGCAGCTTACCGATCTGAGGGCCGCTAAGTTATTGCACGCAACTTGGGAAAAAAAGCAAGCATACTTTATTTACGCGCAGGAAAATTGCTGATACTGGTTTGCATTCTTCTTCTGCGAAATGAAGTTGAAGATGCTCGTCTCAATCTTGTCAAGACTGTCGAGCTGCGAAAGCCCTGTGCCTTCTATAGTGCTGCAGACACGACAAATCATGCCAAATGTCGATGCCAGTTCAGTGGCTGTGCACGGGTGTGTTGCCGTCTCTTTTGGACGTTCTTCATAGCTACTTGAGCAGCCTTCCTCCAGGGTTTCCGCAATGCTTGCCACAATGTCCTTGTCATCAAAATTTGCTATAGCTTGAACACTGTTATCGGTGTTCACAAAGCTGTCTGCAGTAACGTTGAGGTAGCATAGTTGAGCCACAAGTGCAGGCACTGTATGGATGAAAAGCTCTAGAAAAGGTGGCCAGCCTGAACCAAAAACTGCTATTTTTTTCTTTTTGATTTCACTCTGGAGTGAAAAATATATCGTTCTAGTTCAAACAAAAAAATATTTTTTTTCTGGTTTTCGGTTTAGTTCCGGTTTGATACCCTGGTTGATAACTTTCGGAGGTACTATCACTTAAGCAAGATTTCACGCAACTCGGCACCGGATGCATCGGCGTATACGGCCGCCAGCATTTCTGACGCTGTGCCAAGCTCACTATCTGCACACAGTGCCAGGAATGCTGTTGGCTACATACTTCAACAAGTCCAATATAGAGTCTCGTGAATATTTTATATTTTTCTTTTATAAATCAGCGGCATGTTACATTCAGGTGCACTTTCCTATTGTCACTTTAACCCTATAAGGTGCTGTGCACACAACAAGATTAGTGTATCAACAGCAAAAGGCATTGATGAAAGTAATGAAACTGAAATTGTGTTGCATACATCTTGAAACATTTCTGATTAGAATTGTGGGTGAAGTTTGAATAATGTGTGCAAAATCCTTTAGTAAAATGAGTTGGAAGGTAGACGGCTGGTTTTTTTTTTTTTTTTGCTCGATGTGAGTTTGTTGTATGCAGCAGGTTCACTTCTTTCATTGTTTTTCACGATGTGTTGCACCAGGCATAACTTTCAAGTGGCTAGATAGATGCATTTTAAGCACACTAGACATGGAATAGTTGATACAGTGTATAATCAATTTTCCGAACATGCCTGATAATTCGGATGCTTTCGCAGCACCACTAAGTACCCTATAGAGTCAATGTATCAAAAATGTCTGAAATTTCGGATGCAGAAACCATTCGCCGATTTTCTGGACTTTTTGCCATGACCGCAGGTCCAAAACGACATTATCGAAGCCACCACCGCCGCCATAATCTCGCTGCCTCGAACAGACGCTCTCACACGCGGATCCGCTGGCAGCTATTGCGGCAACGCTAGGCCTACCTGCTTCGACATTCACTACCAAGCTTCTTGCTGTTCGGTGCCATGTTTTTTATTGAAAAAATTCGCCAATGTCAGCAATGGCACCGACTCCGCCTTTATCATCCTCGCCAACGGCTTCGAAGTACGAAAAACACAACGCGTTGCATGATGCCGGTTTTTAAAAGTCAGCTTCGCCTCAATACACAAGTGTTATGCGGTGAAGCATAAGCGAAGTATTGCGCTGAAGCGTAACAAAAGTGGGAAGGGGCAATTGTCATGGGACACAGTATGTATTCCTCAATTATACTCGCATGCACCCGCTGTCTCCTGTCACAGTACGAGCACCGATACGCCTAATATGTGTACTGGCAGGCCTTCAGGGCTATCTCAGATGTGCCTGTGGCGATTTGAACCCTTAGGGGCAATAAAAGGCATGCATTCATTTTTTTGGACGTTTTTGCAGCCATAGACAATCTGAAAAATCGGACGTTGACTGTATTATATCTGATGTTCCTGCAGCGAGCTTTGACATGGAGTCCACATTCTGTAAACTTGACAAAATCCGCTAAACAATTGAAAATTCTTAATCTATTTTGCACCTGTACGCTTTTTGTGATTCTGAAGATGCGAGAAATACGGTGAAATTAAGATTTTAATCAACAGAAATAACGGGCACCTCAAAGGGTTGAACTCACGAAAACTAGGTGCGCATTAGATTCGATGGTGTGTTAGAATTTGTTAAATACAGGTATTTAAACAGCGATCTTCATGTTTGTCTCAGTGCAAGAAGAATCAGCATTTCACATAAAAATGTAACCCCCTAACATTTAAGAGGCTCACTATGTCTTTACCATAAAAAATAAGCAGTAACTGAGGGATTGAGCATAGCGTGACAAAGGCACTAGACCTAAAATCTTCCCATTGTCACGCTCACTAATAAGCAACCTCAGTATGGTGTTAAGTTCCTTCATCATGTACAACTCATACCTGAAGTGAGCACTGGTCAGCTGAGTGGATGCAACACCCCAAAGATACATTTATATTATAGAGAGTGATGCACCAGAGACCACAAGTTTAATTCTGGTTACTCGAGGTATGCATTCACGCATACTGAGACCTGCTGTGGCCAGGAATTGAATACACCGTTACGACAGAGAACCACCATTATCTGCAGCGAAATTATCAAGCCCAGAGTTCTTGGCTCTACCCATGTGCTAAAATTTTCCTTCATTTAAAACAATAAAAGGGCAGGAAGGTGGCTGGAATCCTCCCTCACAACTGACCTGAGACGTGAGCAGGCGAAACACACGAAGCGTCTCAGCTTCACAGTTGCGCTGCTGAATGCAGAGGGAACGACACTCGCCGTGGGCATCAGCACCTGACCCTGGGCTGTGGCCCAGAACTTTGACCTGGCGGAGCCGCAAGGTGTTTTCAGGTCCTCGGAGCTCCAGCCGCCACACAGAACTGCTAGGGCCAATGTAAATGGCTTCAGGCAGGACGCAGCTCAGCCAGCCTACAAACTGGCCCTCCACATCCATCTGCAGAAGCAAGAATTGATGTATATTTTTCCAGTCCCAAATCTACACCGAGGCTATCAGGAAGGTGGGGAACAAGCTTACATTCATGAACCTCTGACATGAATACCATATTTTCCGAACTATAAAAGCTTAAAAGCTGAAAGTTTGTGAGATGAAGACTGTACATGGTTTTAGATATTAAGATCTTGAGAAAAACAAGGCAAGACTCCACCTGCAAAATTTTTCAGCGGTGGATTACATGGTAAAATCAGCTTCACAATGCTCATCGGTGCACATGAGCAATATTTCCGGCTCATACTGGCATCTCGTGACATGCAAGCGAATGCTGTTCCCGATACTTAAAGTGGCTGTTTTATTCTGACAGCTCCTACGAGAGTGATTTTGAAGGGATTTAGAATTGATTTCAATATGCAGACTAATAAATCGTTTGCTGGCAGACAATAAAATTCTTGCTTTCCTATTGCCCACTGATTGCACACAAACTAAAGAAACCTATATTCAGTCTAATTTTGTCATTGTAAACTGTGCAGTGGGTAAGAACTATCTAAAAAAACTTATTTTAAGCCCCAATTGGCCCCTGTGAACTATACACCAGGTGCAGACTACAGTTCAGAAAATATGGTAACCTGGGACAAGCATACCTACCTGTTTTAGCTTCTGCAGCTCCTCCTGGTTTGGGCCAAACTTGAAGGTGATGCTATTCACTTTGTTCTGTAACATTGCCAACAAAAATTGCAACGAGTTTAGCAAGGTTAGAAAAGCATCAACAATAATAGAGAGATGAGAAAATAATAGCGAAGGAACCAACCGAAGAATCTCGGTGGTTGTCCACATAGACACACACGATGGTTGGCCTCGCGTCAGGTTCACAGACGAGAGTCAGAACCTTACTCTTGTTGCGATCCTCATCGCCCGACTCCCAAAACGTCTCCGTAGAATTGTCGCAAAGGCTGTTTGCCATGCCCTGCCGACTTGAGGCACTCAGTTTCGCCGATTGAGTAAGGTCCCGTAGCACTTCAATTCTTGTCAGTGATTCAGGCTGTGAAAAAATATATATATAAATTGTAAAAAAAAGGAGAGAAAAGAGAAAAAAAGCACCATTTTGCTAAAGACTGATAGAGTCTGAGCACAATAACCCAACTGCAAATGAATGAGGCACAGATTCAACGAAGGTGCAAGAAAGTAACATTTACTTTTGAAAAGTTATACCCTGCACATTTTCTGTACCAAAGTAACGATCATCGCCGTTCGTTTAGACATATACTTTTTTTTAGCACTGCATGTGCAGTACTTTTCTTTGAAGAACCATAGTCGTGCAGATGCACATACCAATTACTGACATGAAAGCTTTTGGCAGAAGGCATTAGACGGAGGAAGTGCTCAGGATAAAGACAATTATTGTAGTTATACGATAACATTACACCTCAGCGGCTGCAACTTTTCTTCAAAGAGTACTCGAAACATCACATTTTATTCAGTAACTCTGTGCACTAAAACATGTGTTGAAAGATAAATGGCTCTTAACTTTACTTCACATGAATAGTACCGCTCTAGCAGGGGGACTAGAGTGTGTGTACTGTGTAACGTGTAACGTGTGTGTAGTGTGCGACACAGTGCAGAGGATGGAAGAAGAAAAGAAGCAGATGACAAAAAGTGCGCGCGTGGAGGGGAATTTTGTGCTGAATGGAAGACGACGACATTGAAGAGTGTCCAGCACGAGAACGCGCAGTGGAAAAACAAAATAAAAGGAAAAAGGAATGCATTCAGAGAGCCACGTAGTTCCAGGGGTCAATCAGGCGACAAATCGGCCAGAGTGGCAGAAAAGAGAGGCGAACTGGCAAAAGAGAGGGGAAGTTCCAGGAAGCGGCACTAGGGGAAGGTTGGCCATCGGACCGGGAGCTGAAGACCGGCCGTCGGGTTCCGGACCCGAGATACCAGGACTTTGCCCGACTGGGGCATCCTGCCAACCCGCTCCCGGGTGTTGCCACTTACCCGATCACGGACTGCTGCCCGAGGCCGGAAGACTCCTGCACCCGTGGGCAGAGTATGAGCAGTCGGGCTACGGGCCCGAGTTCTATGCCCAGCTGCCTGGCCAGAACGCCGCCACCAAGCTGCCTGTGTCCCTTCTTCAAATCGGAGCTACCGCACTCTGGTTGCCGTCGACCCCATCGACATTGTGGTGAGACAAATGCCACGCCTTTCGTCATTTTGCTGCCTCCCATCCTGTTTGAACTATTACGCGCCCTCACACTCGTGATCAGCCCGGACTCGCTTACTGTTGATACTGTCCTAACTTTGGGTGTGTGTTTTTTTTTTTTTTTTGCTGTGATATTTTGTCGGGTGTTTCTCTAAGTGCTTCTATTTTTACACTAGTTCTATTCAAAAGTTTGTGTGTGTTTTACAACAAATGGCTTTGTTCTTAATTGAGTTCTCGGAGGCTCTGCCTTAGAGAACCATATGAAAAGACAAAGAAAGAACCTGCATCAGAATGAATAGTAAAAACCAGTCAAAAGACGAAGGACAGAGAAGAGACGTGGCACACACGACGACTGGACTAATAACTGTGCTTTATTGAAAAACCCCGTCTCCCAGGAAAACCCGGCGAGCATGCACAGCTCAAAAGCCAACACCCACACACAAACAAAGTTGATTGCAAAACACCACGTAGCTAACGCCAGTGGGATAGGAAACTAAGTTCCTTCTGCATCAGTGAGAGAGAGTTAGAACAGATGCAATTATCCCCCTTGCAAATTGATATGGTAAGCTTCGAGAATTTCATGCTCCGTCTCCATCCTGTGTGCCACGTCTCTTCTCTGTCCTTCGTCTTTTGACTGGTTTTTACTATTCAGTATGTACCAACTGACCCAGACAGCTACTCTACTGCACTGCATCACAAATTGGCGTTTGCAGCGACAGGACAAAACGTTCGCTTTTTTCTTGTTAAGCTGAACAGCTTGAAACCATGGCTAGCACGCGAGATATGCTATCTATAGCGGAACGCATTGGGCTGGAAGAAGCAGAGTTAAACGCGTGGTTCGATGAGCGGGAGGTGCGAGCTTGACAGGAAAGGGCCGTGGAACAAGAAGCGAAAAGAGAGCAGCTTGAGCGCAAGGCACGCGTGTTGTAATTGCGTCTCAAGGTCACGGAGGCGGAAAGGACACGCTCACAGATAGGGATTCGCGATCTGGAGTTGTATGCAAGCTCTATTGAACAAGCATTTGATGTGGGCTCCAGACACAGCTGTTTGAAATCTCTGTCTAGTGATAGCCCTGATTGCTGTCATGGTCTCTTGTTAGAAAAAGGCACTGAACAAGAGGGCAGCAGAGTAGCGAACAAGAAACGGACCACCGTAGACCCTGACCTGAACCTCAGGGATGCTGAAGATAGATCGGTGGACAGGGAACAGGCAACTGCCACTGAAATCGAGACACAAATGTGCCTCGATTGCACATGCACCTGGGCTAATAAAAGCACATTGCATGAAGAGGCACAGACGCTTTCTGAAAGCCCACAGACTGGGCAATGGCGCGCATGACCAGTGACCTCGAAGAGTGCAAGGCGAGCGATGAGACGCTCACTCACTCTCTCAGTGTACCACTTGCAGTGGTGACAAGTGGCCTCATCAGGTTTGAGGACCACTCAGATGGCTCACCTCAAGAGGGGGCGAGTTTGCCTGCCAACATCCATGAGGGCCGGGTAGGTCAATGTAGAGTGATGAGTACAGATGTACTTGGTAGACAGAATAGAACAAAACCAAAAGAGGCTCGTGACTCACAATGCAAGTCACGCTGCATATCAGAACTTGGTGAGGACGTGTGCACACTAGGTCTGCACGAGGGCCTGCTGGCAGGGGACGTCAGTAAACCAAATTTTACCTCTACTAAAGAATACATTGCAGAGATCTGAGAGGCTGTTATGGGAAAATGCAAAGGCAGTTCAGCGGCTCTACATTTTTTGTGAATGGGGAGAAGGTAGATCGGCCCTCTTTTGTGTCGGGTGAGACGGAGCGCCGTTCCTCTGAAATGGTGGCTGAATGTTCGAGTGAGCGGTCCAGGCAACATGTCAGCGTGCCTCAACTGGGCGTCGGGAGATGTGTGTTTCAATGTACGTTGCTGCAGCGCCAGGTATTCAATGGAAGATGTTCCCTGGCTGGAGGCTGCAAATCATGTAGGCACATGAGTGGAGTAATTACGGAGGCAAAAATGTTAGCACCTGCCAGGTCACAGTGGGGCAGCGTCAGTGTTATCTTCTGATAACAAGGTGAAACATGTTCGTCTAATCTGGGATGGAATAACCTAAGAAGTTGATGAACAGCCGGCTGCCATCTCAGGATTTTGACCTTGGACAGAAGAAACTCTTTGTTGTGAATAGCTCACTTTATTTGAACTTGTAAGTGCTTCAGCTTGTGTTATGTGAATTCGTGAGTGTTGTGCTTGAATGCCCCGTGAGCTTTCTTTAGGACTTGAATATGATGAGTGGTAGACACATAATAAACAGTGTTGTGATGTGTTAAAAAAAAAAGTGAATGTTGTGTGAACTTGTTGCACACTAGCGGCAGTTCTTCCCTTGGAAAAACTTTTTCCAAAAAGGGGCTTTTGTAGTGTGTGTAGTGCGCGACATAGTGCGGTGGATGGAGGAAGAAAAGCAGATGAGAAAGAGTGCGTGCGTAGAGGCGAATTCCGTGCTGAATGGAAGACGACGACATTGAAGTGTTCAGCACAAGAACGCGCGGCGGAAAAACAAAATAAAAAGAAAGAGGAATCCATTCAGAAAGAGCCACGGAGTTCCGGGGGCCAATCAGACAAGGACAAATCAGCCAGAGTGGCAGAGAAGGGAGGCGAACTGGCAAAAGAGAGGGGAAGTTCCGGGAAGTGGCGCCAGGGGAAGGTCAGCCACCGGACTGGGAGCTGAAGATGGGCCGTTGGGTTCCGGACCCGAGTTACCAGGATTTCGCCTGAATGGGGCCTCCTGCCAACCCTCCTGCGCAGGAGTTACCAGGATTTCGCCTGAATGGGGCCTCCTGTGCCCGTGGGCAGAGTATGAGCAGTCAGGCTACAGGCCCGAGTTAGTTCTACACCCAGCTGCCTGGCCAGAACACCGCCGCCACCTGCGTCCCTTCTTCAAACCAGAGCTACCGCACTCTGGTCGTCCGTTCATCTGCCGACCCCATCGACATTGTGGTGAGACGAACAACACGTCTTTCGTCGTTTCACTGCCTCCCATCCTCTTCAATCTATTACGTGCCCTCACACTCGTGCTCAGCCCGGACTCGCGTACTGCTGATACTGTCTTAATTTTAAGTGTGTTTTTTTTTGCTGTAATATTTTGTTGAGTGTTTGTTTTAGGTGTTTCATTTTTACACTAGTTCTATTAAAGAGTTTGTGTGTGTTTTACAACAAACGGCTTTGTCCTCAATTGGGTTCTCAGAGAACCATACAAAACGACAAAGAACCTGCATCACACTATGCAATACTTTCCCACCAAAAGATGATGCCCTTAACTATAAGACGCAACTGGTCCTATACAACTGGCCTGATATCCTATCAATATGACAGCTTCAGTTTAGTGCTGTTCAGCCCATTTCAGTTTATTACCCTACAAGCTTCCATAAGGAATATTACATATAAGGGGTGGGATGACAAAAACACAAGCTAACATGCGTCACAATTCAACACAGGAGGTAATTAATCACATAGTATTCAGCAATCAATTATAATTGAAATGCAATAAAGCACGAAGCCAATTCCACACAAGAATCCTGACCTGATGGCATGGCGCTTGCTCCATGTCTGATGGTGCAGATGCTGATGTACCCGCTACAGCACACAGCTCGGATGGAGCTGCTGCTTCTTCCTCGGTATGCGATAGAATGCGGGAAATGTTGGAAAAAACATGGCTGCGGTGCAGAAAGGCGTGGTCTGAAGGCATGAAGCGCAGCCGCCAGCACTGCATGGCCATCTGCTGTAGGGACGCACCGACAGGTAGGAACACCATCAGGTCTGAGATCGTCTGAAGCAGGGTGTGGAAAGCTGACCGTAACGGCCCTAGGCATGCTTCACCCGCCAGTGACATGTCCGAGAGCGGGTGTTCACAAGGGGCCTCCTTGTCCTGCAAGTTCCAGGAAAAGTCATTCTCAGGAACCTCGCCATTTTTTTAATGTTAAAGGGACATTGAACAGAGAAAGTAAGTTGAGCTCTATTAGCAAATTACTTTTGTGCTACACTGAAAAAATTCCTTCTATTGTGAGAGGAGGTTTGGTGAGTAAGAAAAGAAACAAAAATGAAGGACAAGTTCATGCACAAACTCACTATGATGTCAAAGATTTCGACGGCACCTGCTTGACCTAGTTAACTTTTGGCTTACAGGTTGTATACATTGTATTCTAAAAGAGCCAAGAACTGAACTTGGCAAGTGTTAAGAACTTCTAATGTGCCACAATGGCCAAAATATGAGAAAATAGATTAATATCCGTGAAATATTACCGGTGTGAAACCGGTGTGAAATATGTGAAATATACCGGTGTGAAACTTTTAAAATTGGAATTTTCGCCTTCAATTTATTCTTTAGTAATGGTCCTCTTATCATGTAATATACTGAAAATAGACTTTTGAAAGAGCACTTTATCAGTCTAAACTGATTTAGTGGTTCTCTTAAGAGTCTTTTCAAAGCTGTGCACATTCAGAAACTAAGAAGGCCGAAACCTCTTCATCTGCCTGAACACAATTGAGTTTCACAGCATTGTAATGCAACCCTGGTAGTTAAACTCAAGGGATCTCTAGACATGCATCATACCTGTTCTGTGGCCTCTTTCTTGTACCCTATGTCCTCTTTGCCTTGGGAATGTTCATCTGGCTTCTCAGGAGGAGGAGGAGACATGGCTGCCACCAGGCACCACAGAAGGTCATGTAAACAGGTGGGCTGGGTCACGTTGCGCAGCAGCCAGTTGAACGCCTAATGCAAAACAGGCATACTTAGGAACAGGCAGTCAAAACTGACAGATGGCCACGCACGTCAGAAGTACATCGAGCTCAGCAGCTTACTGTAAAGTTAAAGTGCTCCTAATCCTTCAGGACCTGCTAATGCACATGTATGGCAATGCAAACGCATCCAAATAGTTACTGCGGTGCATGTATGATGGCAATGAGCCATTTGAAATTTCGCACCATATTGACATGAGGTGCTGTTCAGGATATGCTGCCATTTCTTAGGAGCGAGCCAAAGCAACTCATCTTCTCTTTCTTACACAGATGTCCAGAAAGGGGTATATACTGAAAAGGATGGTATGACAGTTGTCTGAACAGTAAATAAAAAATAAAAATAAGAAGTCAACAAACTATAACCAGAAAATAATGCCAAATGTGTGTGCACTAGAATGACAAGATCCCAATGTTAAGTAGTACAGATGAACCCCACAATAACCGAAATTGACGGGGAGAGTGAAAAAATTTGCTTTCGCGAGAATTTCACTGTTGCGAAATGAGGCAGTACTGATAGGGAATGCATCACAAAACAAAACTTTACTGTAAAAATTTCGTTGCCTACTTTGGCAAGCCTTGCTCAAGGCTATAGGACCGCATTGCCGACAGCACATAGTGCAGCCCGTGCATGGGTTAGTGATGGCAGCACTGCCACGCAGCGGCATTATCGGTCGATTGTTTTCGAGAGATGTCACGTAACTCAGCACTAGAGGTGGTGCAATAGCGTTCCTGCAGCACACACTGTTGCACCCGTACACACCAACATGTTCGGTGCTGAGCGCAAAAGTGATCGTATCTCGTATCCCTGAGAACAATTGACCGAGAATATGGCCCCTTCACGCAAACCTATGTCCAGCGAAGCCGAATCGCATGTGATGGCTGTTGGGTGGTACCGAAACTAACATTATTGCAGCAAGGGACGCATATTCTTGAACTTCTCGAATGATTGCTGAGTCACAGCTGGATGCGTGGCAGCAGTCCACACTGCTGCCACCATCTCAAGCGCCATAAAAAAGTCAAGGTCGGTGGGATGTGGATTTCTTCTTGCTGCAGTTTTCTCACAGAGCCAAAGATTATGCACTGCGCTAGGTACAGTAAAACAATCATCCACGTCGTCGCCGTGGACGACGTGGAAGAGCCAAAAGCAATGGGAGTAGGAAACACATCATGGCCACCATGTTTTGACGTCTCTATCAGTGGCGACTGCAGTCCGTGAAAAGTCCATGTGCAGCAATTTCACTATTTATGGCCTGTGCTCACGACATTTCACCGATTTTGCACTTGTATGAGCTGAAAAATGAAGTAAATACTACGCACTAACCATTTGGGATGCGGTAAGCAACTACGCATTAAGCGGTCAGCCAATACATTAAGGCCAATTGTGGCAGGGTGGGGCATTCGTGGCGACTATATTTAAACCGGAATTACTTATTCAACAGATACGCAATAACGAGGCTTTACTGTACGCAATAACCGTTGTCCCATATCGGTAAAGACATACAGCCAGGCCATTTGAAACGAGCAATCAACAAAAAAGATGGCGCGCATGACGGCACATGCAATTGCTTCCGGCGCTTCGTTGTTTTTGTAAACAAAAATGGCGGCACCTGCGCAATTGTAGTGTGGTAGAATTTTACATAATTAAGGTGCAAAGGAAGCGCATTTGAGCACTTTTTTGAGTCGACTGGCCTTACGCAAGTAGGTAATATGTGGGGTAACATTCCAGTAAATTTCACTGATATGGGATTGCAGTTGTGGGGATGCGTGATTCTCACGCGTCCCCTGATGGTGTTTTCCTCACATGGCTCCCCTCTCCTGTAATCCGGCTTCACTGCGTGGCTTTACGGCGGCAGCGTATTATGAGAGATGGTCTTAGTGTTGCGCTGCTAACGCCACCTAACGGCGGGGGTTACTTGGGTGCAAAAGGAAGATGGTGCTTCCTCTTGGACATGGGATCGGGGAGCGATGTGGACGTTCCGTGCGTGCGCCGATCCACGCTTCGCGAGACCGTCTCGCGAGACTAAGAGCAGGACACCAGAATGGAGGAATACGGATCATTTAAACCCACCACCGTTCACGTGACCGTACACGTGAATGACTAGGCGATTGGTGTCATTGGTGTGTAAGCATGGGGCGAACATATTCGCTCGCTATCCGGTCGCGGTGAGTCGGACTTCCTCGAATTTTTCGCGCACCTATGTGAATGTACTATGGGTAGTAATTCGGCTAGCATGCATTGGTGTATGAAAGGTGCAATAAATGCCCCTTTTGATTATTTGCACTACTGTGTTGTCGTTCCTTTGTCCCAAGAGCACGTGCGAGACCCCACTTAGTTCAGCGACATTCTGTTGTGGAGAGATAGGAAATGCACTGAATCCTGTAGGCATTTGCCAGGGATACGAAAATATTTCGTTGTAATGAGAATTTAGTTGTTGCGGCGTTCTGATATTGCGGGTTTCGGCTGTATAAACATCAAGCTTCTTGCACTAAGATCACACACAAGGAGCACAGTGAGCAAGTTCAACTTTGACATCATAAAGTTTGCCCCTGTAGGTTTGTTTTCCTCCCAATGTATGCCTTGAGCAACGAATGTCAAATATTGCAAAAGAAATGTGTTTGCTGGCTGATCGGCAGGGTACAACAATACGTAATCAGTAGGGGTGTGCGAATACCAAATAGTAAATTTTGAATCGAATATCGAATCGAATCGGCAGGAAAGTTTAACAAAATTTATAGCTTACAAATTTCAGGCATATGGTGCTGCATATACTTGAGAGTCTCCTAGCATTGTATAAAATGAATGTACCGAGCTATCAGTAGCTTAGGTACATAGAAATCAAAATATACAGTACGGTCTACTCTTATTAAAGGGAACACCAAATTAGTATGCCCGCAATGATTACAGTTCGCTTTAGTATACGTAGGCCTGGAAAAATATATTTTTTTTATCAATAGAATTTCTGCTCAACAGAATCAAGTGCTTGTTTTCCTGACAAACTAATGAATTAGTGACAGTCTGTTCTACTGAACACCAATGAGATTCTTAGTTTAATAGTGAACCTGTGTTTTGTGGCAATATTTTATGTATTGCATTGAAAGTTTTCCTTTCCAGTTTTTCTCCAAAATATGGAAGGGCTACCCTAACTTTACAGCAGGTGGGTTATCTTAAGGCCAATTTGCGCGACAGACGAAGGACTGCGCATCACGTGACTCGATCACCTCTCCGCTCATAGACAGCACCGACGGGAAAGAGCGTGCGCAGTCAGTGCCGTTTCATTGTCAGGTTCGGCGTGATTTGCCACCTGTGAAAGATTCTAAAATCTAGAGGGTCACGCCAAGTTCGCGCGACTCTGAACAGCTTTGTTGCCATTCCGTACACTCGCTTTCACTTGTGAGACGGGTTGCCTTTCCGAGTGTCGCACGGCTTCTGCAAATATACCTGCTTCGATTTGGCGTGAAGCCAAAACTTTAGTTGCCAAAACACAAGGAAGCAGCACCGATTAGGCCTAATGGCCGTGACAAAAGTTCGCCGCTGGCCGATGTGGTGACAGGCAGCAAGCCGTTGTGGAATGCTTGCCGCTAATATGTTTGTACAGGTGGCTAATGAGTGATCAGTCCCAAGATCATGCGTGCGGGTTATCATCATCATCATCATCAGCCTATTTTATGTCCACTGCAGGACGAAGGCCTCTCCCTGCGATCTCCAATTACCCCTGTCTCGCGCCAGCGTATTCCAACTTGCGCCTGCAAATTTCCTAACTTCATCATCCCATCTGGTTTTCTGCCAACCTCGACTGCGCTTCCCTTCTCTTGGTATCCATTCTGTAACCCTAATGGTCCACCGGTTATCCATCCTACGCATTACATGGCCTGCCCAGCTCCATTTCTTCTGCTTAATGTCAACTAGAATATCGGCTATCTCCGTTTGTTCTCTGATCCACACCGCTCTCTTCCTGTCTCTTAACGTTAGTCCTAAGATTTTTTGTTCCATAGCTCTTTGTGCGGTCCTTAACTTGTTCTCGAGCTTCTTTGTTAACCTCCAAGTTTCTGCCCCATATGTTAGCACCGGTAGAATGCAATGATTGTACACTTTTATTTCAACGACAGTGGTAAGCTCCCAGTTAGGATTTGGCAATGCCTGCCGTATGCACTCCAACCCAATTTTATTCTTCTGTAAATTTCTTTCTCGTGATCAGGGTCCCCTGTGAGTAATTGACCTAGATAAACGTACTCCTTTACAGACTCTAGAGGCTGACTGGCGATCCTGAATTCTTGTTCTCTTGCCAGGCTATTGAACATTATCTTGGTCTTCTGCATATTAATCTTCAACCCCACTCTTACACTTTCTCGGTTAAGGTTCTCAATCATTTGCTGTAATTCGTCTCCATTGTTGCTGAATAGGACAATGTCATCTGCAAATCGGAGGTTACTGAGATATTCGCCGTTGATCCTCACTCCTAAGCTTTCCCAGTCTAAAGGCTTGAATACTTCTTCTAGGCATGCAGTGAATAGCATTGGAGAGATTGTGTCTCCTTGCCTGACCCCTTTCTTGATAGGTAACTTTCTACTTTTCTTGTGGAGAACCAAGGTAGCTGTCGAATCCTTGTAGATGTTTGCGAAGATAATCACGTATGCCTCCTGTACTCCTTGATTACGCAATGCCTCTATGACTGCTGGTATCTCTACTGAATGAAATGCCTTTTCATAATCTATGAAAGCCATATAGAGAGGTTGATTGTACTCCGCAGATTTCTTGATTACCGGATTGATGACATGGATATGATCCATCGTAGAATATCCCTTCCTGAAGCCAGCCTGTTCTCTTGGTTGGCTGAAGTCAAGTGTTGCCCTGATTCTATTGCAAATTATCTTGGTGAATATTTTATACAATACTGAAAGCAAGCTAATGGGTCTATAATTCTTCAATTCTTTAACATCTCCCTTCTTATGGATTAGTATAATGTTGGTGTTCTTCCAGCTCTCTGGTACACTTGAAGTTGTGAGGCATTGCGTATAAAGGGCCGCAAGCTTTTCAAGCATACTGCGGGTGCGGGTTATACTGATGGCTTTTGAAGAGGCTTGAAGTTCGTTGCCACGTAGCCATCAAGGCTAATCGGCGGCTAATCGGTAGCTAATCAGCCTGATACTTGCACATGCTTTTACAATTTTTACGGCGCGATGCTTTTGTTGCCATTCATTCTGCCCGCATCACATTATTATTTTGATCGGTCCTGTCGACTCGGGTGAACTTTGTACCAACAGAGGTGATCCCGAATGACGCAGCAACGTTCTGCGAATTGCGGCGTTTGGGCGCTGTTTGTGTGATTCCCGCATCAGGCCGATGTCGCTGATTGTTCGCTGTGACAAATCCTGCTACTGCGACAGCCAGGGTGGCCCTTCCGCTGTGGGGTCCTTTCGCGCCGGAAACAATGTGAAACGCTTGCTTGGGTGGCATTAAGCACGAAGGGGCTCCATGGTGCATGCGACATGTGGCACTTGCGTGGGTGTCTACCCAGTTATGACAGAAAGTTGGGCTAGTTGCTAACGATTTGCATAATAAGACATGATTGCAATGAAATAAATATACTGCGCAAAATACAACATAAGAACGTATTAAGGGACATGGACAAGCACTTGTCCATATTCCTTACTACGTCCTTGTGTTGTATTTCATGCCATTTATTTATTTCCTTGCAGTATGAACCAACTCGTCCAACAACAAGTTTTATTGAGACATGATTACTAGCATAACAAGACAGAGACTAAAGAAAGAACACGGGACCATGCTAGCCTCCTACACCGAATATATTGAATATTAAAAAAATCTAATGTAGATATTCAATTCAGAAATCGAAATATTCGAACATTCGCTATTCAATCCAGTAATATTCGAGTACTTGCACACCCCTAGCAATCAGGCATATTATCGAGCTTACACACAATGAACAGACCTTTTTTAATGGTGCCCAGGACAGCAGCTTTTTGCACAACGGTAGCCACACGCAGAACACTTGCACACCTGCTCTTGACCGCTTCTTTCAGTGCAAACAATAAGTTCCTGCCCCAGTGCTGTCTCAAATGTGGCAGAATTCATCAGGTTTTTTGTGAAAAGGTGTAAATGAACATGCACATGGAAAGTGCACAAATAGTGGTTCACTCTGTAAAAAAAAAAAGCAGTCTTGCCACAACAGGCAACCTTTAAAGCAGCCATTTAATTGCCATGTTTTGCATTAATTCCCCACATTAGTTTTAGCCTGGGCACTACAGGAACACAAAACACTGCTGTAGTAAAGCCATACCTGCATAGCATAGATGCGACAAGTAGCCTTCCTGAGCGACTGCTGAATGGCGAAACGCATGCTCTCAAGGTCATGACGTTGAAGAACAAACTGCATAACTGGCCGTTGTACTGTAAGATCAGTGGCACAGGCCTCTGGCTCCACAGAGACTAACTTTGTAAGGGCTGCTGATGGCTGGCACAGTATGGACGACATGCCTGCAACACAAAAATTGGCTCTATCATATCTGTGGCAGGATAATAACATTGCATGCTACTGCCTGAATATAGCTTGAAAAACCCTTACCACAAATGAGCTACAATAAAAACTGCCAAGATAAAAGCAGCCACACTCCCCATAACCCTACCTTCAACACAGTAGCCTTTGTTAATTCAACTCTGGTTAATTCGATTTTCGGTTAATTTGATCATGATCTAAGGTCCTCGCTTTCATCCATGCATTTCTATGGGCTCAAACTTTCGTTATTTAGATCCTAAAATTGGCCTTTGCCTGATAATTCGAAATTGACCAGTCAGCACGCACGTACGCACTTGACTCCTATGGTGACACCAATAGCAACCCCTATAGCAACCCCTTGGTGGAGCTTGCGTACAGTGAATGCATTGAACACACATCATCTCCCCTTGAAAACACTTACTTTCGGCTTGCCCTTTGAGAGTTCCAAGCAATAACCGTAGCTCACAATGTCTGATTACGGCATTCACGTGATTCTAACAAGCGCTTGCTTTTTTCTAGAAAATTGGGCTGAGAATTGCCTACGCGGTGCAATCGAATATGAAATCAAAGCCACCTTTGCATCGTTCGTATGCTTTAGCACATAACACAGATGTATTGCGTCGAAGCTGACTTTAAGAAGCTGGCCACCGTGGTGCAACACTTATTCGACCCTTGCCCATTTTTCTTGCTAAAAAATCGGGTACATGTTAGAATTCTACTTTGTTTAGGAGCTTTAATGTCATTTTAACATTAGTTTTCTGCTTTGAACTTATAGAAAGTGGGCACAGGTTTGATTCGGGGGTGTACTAGAATTGGGCAAATATTGCCGAATAAATCAGCGGTGTGTTTTGCCATTTTTTCTGCATCAACTTGTTTAATTCAACCCGTCTGATAATTGGATCAATTTCGTTGCTTCTGTCAAGGTCGAATTAACAGAAGTCGGCTGTATAACCCACCACACCCCCATCATCCTGAGAAAAACAATTATAAAGCACAGTTAGTGTCATAAAAAAAAAACCTTTGCCAATTTCATAACATCAAAGATATCTCACATGCAAGGCATGTTACAATGTCTATTTATTCAGGACAACAGTGATGGAAGCAGTTCACAATATTCATTCACCTTGCTGCATTCACAGCCCCACAACCCTGATGTTTAGCCATCAAAGACATTCACACTAGCATGAATGACCTCATACGTTCAAGCAGCATGATTTGTGCACAAATGGGCACATTGAATGTATATTCAATGGTTTCCACACAATCTCTCTCTGTTAATTGCCTCATGTTTCTAGATGAAAACATTGCTTCCAAAGCATTCAGTTCTTGCTCTATGCCCTTGTGCAGCATCAAAACAGTACCACATTTGAACCGTGTACTCACCTTCGCTTCCACTGCTGTTGTTCCTTTTTCGTGGTATGACTAAGGCCCTTGCTTCTTGAATGGCCGCCTCTGCAAGATCCTTTTCTGCCCAGTCCAAATGTGTTAGCCCCACAGAGACTGATCGATGAAACACCCTGCCACCGCCTCTTACAGTAACAGTGGGACCCAATCCAGCTTCATCACTTCTTTCACTTGCAAAGGTGTCTTCTACAGCTTCATTTCCATTAAGGGCAGCCACTGACTCAGCATCAGCCTCAGCAGTTTGTGAACCGGATGTGCCTGGCTCGGATGGCACAAGGTCTTCCCCAAACGAGAGTGCATCGAGAGAGAGTCCCAGCATGTTGAAGTACTGAATGGGGCCAGCCGCAGCAAACTGGTTAGACGGCAGAAGTGTTTCTGCTTCGGCCAAGCTTGGCAGCCCACTGCGCCGTGACTTCATTCCAGAGCTGGACAGTTCCAACAAAAACATGGCATTGTTCTTCATGTTGTGGTGAATTGTGTCTTGAGCAGGAGGTGCAACCCGCGCAGCAGCACAAATGGAACTAGTGCGGTGACGGCCTCCGAGGGAGGTGCGCTGTCCTCCACCTGCCTGGCACAACTTTTCCCGACACCGATCACAAAAATGATGCCAGCTGCTGCTTGAAGGTCTGCTATCGCCATAGCTTCCAGTCCAGCCACCACAGAGAAGACTCCCTGAGCCACCACCAAAGCTCTTTATGCCAGCACTGTCACCACACCCGGAATGAGCCTGTTTATTCTGGTATTGGGATGTCAGTACAAATAAAAGCCCACAGAGCTCGCATGTCGCTTCCTTTTCGCCACTGGCTGAACCACCAAAAGCAGTGGTGGCACAGCCATTTACAACTGCTGAACGATAGCCTCGTTTCTTCTTCGTCTTTCGGCGCTCTGAACCCCTGACGATTGCCTGCTCAACGCACTTGATGTTTTTGCTGCCTGAGAAAAGGCTCGGAAGGACCACCTGCTCTTTGATGGCCTGTTTGCACACGCCAGTCACCTGCTCCCAGAGCAACACAAGGAAGCGCAGGGCACGGGGCAAGTCTGTCGCCACATCTTCATGTGCAGAACTTCCTTCTTGTGTGACCTGGTCGGAAGTTGTGGCAGGAGCAAATGCCCTCTTCAATTTAATGTTTTCGTTCAATGGCTCGTTGGACTGGAGTGTTTCTAACTGCTGCAACTGCAGCAAGCTCGGTGAAGTTACTTCAACAGAATGCCGGAAACGAGCTTTTTGCTCCTTTGTCAAGGGTGCCGCTGCCACAGTCCTCTTTGTGATGCTCTTTCGAAGGTCAGGATTAAACTTCAGGAATGAGGCGCATGCCATGGCATCGTGAACCACACCTTCATGCCATAAGAAAGCGCAGAAGACAGCCCTCAGGCACTCTGCCACAGAAGGGGACAGACCCTGGCGATAAGGTTCTGTAGCAGCAGGACGTTCTGTGTTTTCTGAGTGAATGCGCTCTCTCTTTCCACGAAGCACATGCCGTGTGCCACTGGCACTAGTTCTTTCCCGGCGGGACATTTTTGGAGAGACACGTGGGCTCTCGTCACGGCTTGAGTTGCTACCAATGCTGAAATGGCCTTTAATGCTTGAAGTTGGCCCTCCTTCGGGACTGGTCTGAGTTCCCGTTTGAGTGAATGACTTCAATGATGAAGTTGGCGAAAGGCTCTCCTAGAAAAAAATGGCAGAAATTAACATCTATGCAAACAGGCAGTGAAAGCAGGTAGTCACAGTTTAAAACTACAGCTACCTTTTTTGGGGTGCCAGGTGTGCTTAGGGGACTGTCCGTAGTTCGTTGTGTAATGCAGCCTATGCAGCCAGTCGCTGAGGTGTCCCGAAGCTCACGAAAGAAACTACCCAAATGAGAGCTGACACTGCTTTCACTAAAGGAAAGGAACATAAAAAGGAAAAAACATGTATCAAGGAGCCTTAAAGACTTGTGCCAATGGTTTGCATGTACTAGTGTGCTACTGCAAATTTCAGTCTAGTACATAACACAATGTCACCTGCTCCAGTAGCCCAACAGCTAAAGAATTTCGTTGCTCAACAGGATGTCACATGTTCTAGTATTTCTAGTGACCAGCCACAAGTTTATAGCATCGCTAGCGCAAAAATGTCACTTCACTGATGCTTTTGGTGCATGTTAAAGGACCCAAGGTGGTAAAAATCTACTCAGAGTCCTTCAAATATGGCACTCCATTTGGCCCAGCCATAACATTGGAATGTAAGCACATAGCTGATGCCAAAATATCTTTATAAATTTGCTTCAATTGCTCATTTACAACATGTCAAGTTGCCACCCTTTGGCAGGAACAAAGAAAACTTTTCTTGCTACTAATGGAAGTGTTTTAGTCTTTATACTTGATAAATTTTGTGGTTTGTTAAAGTCTTTAGCTTAAAGTACAGCATTACTCGAAACAAGTGCATGAAAAAAATATATCTTCAGGCTGGAACAGGTGTAAGAAAGGTAATACCTTTGAATTGATGCTCTTCGTGGTGACGAGCCAGGATGCTTGGGGAAGGAACCTAATTCAGTAAGGCTTCCCTGTGATGGGGTAGCACTCCTGGCACTTTCAATTTGAGCCTGGGACCCTGAGTGGCTTAGTGCACCTTCTGACACCCCTAGTACAGTGTCCGAGTATGAGCAAGGCACTGTCACACCAGGAATGGGTACTGGACTTGATGCTGCCGGCTTGGAGTTCGCAGACGATCGCCTCCGTCGGACCGGTGGTGTCACTGGTGGTGTCCCTGGCGGTGTTGCGCCATTACCATTGGCACGACTCTCTCCTATGGCACGGACCAGGTCCCTAACTGAGACTCCCCGAAGTTCGGGCAGAACTGCTCGTGTGGGAGGTGGTGATGAATCTGCGCTTGTTAACCTCCGTGAAGCCAAGTGTGAGGATCCTCCAGCAATGGACCCACTAGAAGTCGGAGCCTCGGATCGCTCAGATGCTGGTCCAGTATGTTCAGAATCAGCAAGCGCATTGGTTGATGTCGATGGAGTTGAAGCTGTAACAAGCAGACCGAAAACAGATGTTGAATAAAGTAAAGCTATTACAACTACGAGAAAAAAAAAAGGGCAAACAGACAGGCTTATCGGGCCTATATGTTAGCCTTTTTTTTTAATGCTACTTGTTCAAGCACCAAGAATCTATTCAGCTAAACTAATCTGCACAAAACAAAAGGTCGTTTAAACGTACAGGCACAGAGCAAGGGCTGGTGTATGACATATTTCATTATGTTAGACCTGCAATAAATAGCATGCTGGTATCAGTGGACTTCCCAAACACACTAAGGTGAAAGCTTGTACTAATGTGTTCCCAATCTGGGATATGATCTCAAGAAGTAATTAGGGATCTGAAGTAGTCATTCCTGGGGACCAAGTCCCTTTATCTAACAAAAGCAAAACACAAGCAGGGAAGCATGTCAGCATGCAAATTTCATATTTTGTCAGTGGTTGGCCAACACAACGAAGCACTTCCAAGAGCCACAAATTTGAAACAAAATTATAAGTGAGCGAGTATATAATAATGCTCTAATATAAATTGAGTAAAATATACTTTGAAGATTGAATCAAATATTAAATAATGATATGCACATGCATTAATAGCAAGTTTGACTACGTTAACACATTGCCAATGGTTAAAAATTGACTGTTAAGGTGTTACAGTAAGAGCTGTTTATTTGACTGAGGTTAATTTGGAAAATCAAGACGTTCACACTATCTGTCTAGTATTGCCAACAAGTGCATTATTACACAGCATCAGATGCCTGAATGGCCCATCATTTGGCCCTGCGCCAGTTGTCATTCATCACATTTGCTGTCATGCATTAAGCTCAACACTGTGGGTGGCGCTGAAAAGGTAACACCAAATGAGCGAGGTAAAAGCTGCGCTTGCACCCAACCAAAACGCAGTGGTGCTGTACTGCTTGCTATGATGGTTGCTTAGAAAAGAACTGCAAGAATACAGTGTCTTCTCTTTTCCCTATGTGTTGTGCCACATAACAGAAGACTCCTGCAGCACAGCATGTGCGGCAAGCCTCTTCTGTTGTTTCCTTTCAGTGCAAGACATCCGACCAACTCACTCTTGTTTGAGTACTGTATTTGCAAGAATACTTCAAAAATATAATGCAAGGCGCGAAGGGCGAGGGCCCCTTCAATCACATGAAAAAAAGAGTGCTTTATTTATAAACACAAGTAGGCATGTGTAATGCACCCCTACTCATTTGGAAAAGTGCCTGTCACCGTACCGCGAAAGCCAGTTTTTTCGTTGTTTTCTTTAGGAAAACTGAGAAATTAGGAGAAAAACAAACTTCAGTAAAAATAGCTCATACTTAATTTTTTTATTTTATTTTATTTTTTATTTATTAATACTGTAAGCCTCGACAGGCTCTTACAGGAGTGAGAATTATTTCAGTAATAAGAAATAATGATCCCTAAATACATGCAATAATTATGCAGGGACCGCAAAGACAATGGCATGAATGCCTTGTTCTTTTTTATGAAATATTGCGAATCTGATAACTGAGAAAAAGGTCACTCTAAGTCCGAGCCACTCGCACCTAATACACTTGCATTATAACCAACCATGGCTGCTTCCACATTCAAAATTGATTGTACATAGATGAGTTTTTGAACACGTTTACTTATGAGGCTGTTGCGAAGCTTGTTATGAACATTTCCAAACAAGGACCAGCTTCTCCTGATCCAAACAAGGACCAGGCGGAAGTATCTGCAGCAGCCTAGAAGATATAGGTGTCAGCGGCTAATTAGTGCGCAGGCCTTGCCACCAGGTTGACGCTTCTACGTGCTTTGAGGAGCCCCAGACGCCAGTCCTGGACCAAAACCCAGAGGACTTCCTGTATTCTGCTATGTTTGAAAGCTACGCTAGGTTTTCAAAACTAAAGATATCATGAAGACACTTGAAAACTGTACTGTGGTTTTCTTGTCATTGTCACTTTAAAAAAATTCCCCCTAATCTTCCGTTTTTCTCCCCCCGGCCCTTACACCCTTAACCACTATGCATGCAGGCAATATGGTAATGCCCATTGCAGAACGCCCATCTGTTGCAAAATCTCTTCAAGTCCTGGACCCCATTCAGGCACCCATTGTGGTAGAAGATGGCTCAAGATTCTGTGCTGAAATGTTGTACCCGTTGTCTAATACACTGCGCTACACTTTATTTTATTTTTTCTGCAACAATAAGCAGCAATGATGACACAATGCATTCTGACTTGTAAGTCTCTCATATGAGCTGCTAACTGCAAAGAGTAATGTACCACTCTTGCCACTCCAAGTTGAAACCTTCCACTGCCACAGTACCAAAAAAATGAAATGGTAGCAGTAATTCACAGTGCAATATATACATTAGCATCATTGCTGCGCGGCTGTGCTTTTTCTACAGTGCCCCGGGAGTCTCATTCTGCCTCAATGAGCCTCTATAGAGCCCTCGTGTCCACTGAATATAATGTACCTATAAGTTCGGTTTGTCTTACACCAATGAAAAAAGAAGTAAAGATGACAAGCTCCAGAAAAGATCATACAAAGCACTGTGTACCAGTATTAAAGCATGCAGAAAGCTCCATGTTCAGCTTTTCACAGCAATGAAAGGTGTACAAAGAGCTTATATAGCATAGAATTCACTCAAATGTGCACAGTGCTCATTGTAGTGCTCAAATGCACTACAAATGGCTCATTTGCAATGAGCCATTTGACGCTTTCACATCAAAATTGGGGCAGAAACCATCTCATGACGACTGTTGACAGTAATGTGTTAGCATTGATTCTATGTAGCGACACAACGTATTGCCACCGTCGAAACGAGTTATACAGGGTGTCCCAGCTAAAAGTAGCTAATGTTTTAAAAACGACGGAGTGTGCTAGGAGGCTCAAACCAACTCAGTGGTGTTGAGGATCGCGTGTCCTAGTCTGCGGTATTTTTTTCGTTTTGCGAAGTCAATATATTAGTATAAACTAATTGCCTAACTTTTTAAATATTGGCTTCACTAAGAAAGTGCCCATACGAAAGTTGTAGATCACATTTAAAAACGGCCGACTGAAGCGTTTGCAACTAAGTACCATTGATGGAGCTTCTTGTAATTGCCTTTAAAGAAAGCCCACGAAATACAAAACAAGCGCATCATAGCACCAATATTTCAGCGCTCTCAGACGACCGATCAAGAAACTAAATCCGCATATCTGTACAACAGTTCCAGGACGGGCTTAGCGTTTCCGGTGGCCGCAAGGTACACGCCAGCAACTCTCGCTAGTAAGATAGGATCGCAAACGAATAGAATAACATGACAATTGCATTTTCCTTATCGATTAAACAGTTCGGCGGTCAACATTTACTCAAGCCCGAGCTTCCTTTCTTCTGTTTTTATTTATTGCCTTGTGCGTTCGAGCTTCATTCCACAAGTGGAGCGAATTGTATGTTTTGCCACGTCACGTCGAAGCACGACACACCTTCATCACCACCGCTCACTCTGTGCGCCTGATCGCAACAAGGCATGCGACTGAGTCTCGAAAAAAGCATGCAAACAATGTCCTTTACTGATCGGTCGTCTGGGGGCACTGAAATAGTGGTGCTATCACGCAGTTGTTCTTGTATTTTGCGGGCTTTCTTTAAAGGCAATTACAAGAAGCTCCATCAATGGTACTTAGTTGCAAACACTTGAATCGGTCATTTTTAAATGTGATCTAAAGCTTTCGTATTGGCACTTTGTTGGTTACGCCAATATTTAAAAAGTTAGGCAATTACTTTATACTAATTAACTCACTTTGAAAAACTTCAAAAAAAGAATACCGCAGACAAGGACACGCGATCCCTCAACACCGCTGAGTTGGTTTGACCCTCCTAGCACACTCCGTCGTCTTCAATACATTGGCTACATTTAGCTGGGGCACCCTGTATATGAGGTGTGTACTGCAGCGGGACTACTCTTTTGCACTGCTCTAAGAACACTCAGCGCCATCTAGTGCCGTCGCCTCGAAGCCTGTGCAAAGGCTGCGCGAATGCTGATAATTGTTCCCTCGCTTGCCGCGCACTCAGTGGCACTTACTCAGTGACCCAAATTGGCTAGAGGTTCATTGAAGAGCGGCACATACTCAGTGAATTCATGGTGTTAAAGCATTGGCGTGCAAGGCGTTCATTGAAGAGCGGCGCAAACACAGTGCATCTGTGGCCCAGCCTGCTAATAAATTGAGTTGCTGTCCTTGTGACGTGGGTTTGATTCTGCTCAGCATCGAAGAAATTTAAGTGATCTTTTTCGTCATTGTAGAGCTGCACATTCCCACTGGCACATAACCTAGTTACCCAAGTTGGTGTCAAAGACGTTCGTGGAAGAACGGCACGCACCTACTGGCACATACACAGTGACCTAAGTGGGCATCAAACAGGTTCATTGGAGACCAGCACAGGCCGAGTGGCACATGCCCAGTACTCCAAGTTGGCATCAAAGAGTTTCTTCGAACAGTGGTACAGTATAGACCACTTATAACGTAACCGCTTATAGTGCAGGGCCGGATATAATACGGTCTTTTCAGACTCCTATTAATTTTCCCGTAGCACTCCATGTATACACGTATCGCTTGTAGTGCAGTTGCGGGAGATGAAATACCGATTACAGTGCGGCTGCCTGGAAGTTTTGCAGTCAACTGAGACGGCGAACACTCCCCTCAAGCCGCAGACATACTCCAACGTAATGCGAGTGTGCACGTCGAGCTCAGCGACGTCCCAGTGGTGAACAACCGGCATGTCTTGCGCCATCGGGCGTGTTCCAACATTGCTGGTGCATGAATAGCTCCGTTCCTATTTTTCGTACGGTGCACCAAGCCGCGCCCCGGCCACGCATCCCAGCATTCCTCACGAGGTGCGGGTAGAATGACGTAATGGCGAGAGCGCTCGAAAGCACGTCCGTCGCCGTGGCTCTCTGTGCATTAACAAGCAAGGTGTCACCCATGCACAAGCACAGTGCACGGGGGAGTGTACCCCCGTAGCAGATGGCTTTCAAGATACAGCGACCCCTCCGGGCGGGCATGCGCACTCAGAGTAAATGCACCCCCACCCCCTTTGAGCCTTGCGCGCGACGGAAGACAGCGCGCTTCCTTCTCGCTTTCCTCCCTTGTGTGTGCAAGATTGAGACGGGATCACCGACTGACCCTCACTTCAGTCGCACATACAGCATACGACGACGATTTTATCGCCCTTGCACTTTATACGGAACCTTGCGGTGACAGCTACGGCAGCTAGAAATGCACCTGGAATGTCCATATAATTGCTATCGCAATAAAATCGTTGTTTTGGTTATAGTGCGATACCGCTTATAATGTGGATATTCGCGACTTCGGTGACTTATTTATTCGAATCTAATGCGTACTTTTTTTCCGATAAAACAGGTCTAAAAATTGCGTGTGCGTTAGAATCGAGTACAACCCTAAATCTGCGTTACCATATGGCCTTCGGCATTTCAAGATGGCCGCCTCACACGCGCGTCGAGCCTAGCTACTCTCAAGCCTAGCTACCGTAGCTTCCTCCATGTGCAGCAGTACACGTGCTTAGGCAATAGTCTACCGTCTGTCTTCACACTCTCTGCGTCTGCTCTATCAGCATGAAGTACCGAGTTCATTATGATGCTGCATTTAAAAGGAAAGTGATTATGTGTGCGAAGACGGACGGAAATCGGGCCGCATCACGGGCGTTCGAAGAATCCGAAACTTGCGTTTGGGACTGGCGCAAACAAAGGAGAGGATTTTCGCGCGCAAAGTAATGCAGAACGGTATCAGTGGACCGAACGAAGCAGGACATAATCTGCGATGATCCACTTTGGCGATACGATCGCCTTGGCCCTATCTTGAAAGTAATCTGCGACGGGGAATGTCCGCCGCGTGTCGTGTTTTCGCCGCTTATTGGTCGCGTTGAAGCGAGAGGCATGATACTGAAGGTCAATTTGCTCGCTGCGCTTCGTCACTCAAGTGTTTTGACAGTTCATTCCCGTCGTCAACGAGCGAGATGTGTTCACGTTTGCTTGTGCGCGAGTGACACCGTGCTTGTTAATTTATTTAGTAAGTGAATGTTTGCAAGCGGTCTACTAATTTGCTTTTGCATTCGATGCTTTGCCTTTCAGGCGAAACTGCGACTTTTTTTATTTACCGCAACTTCAGTGCATCGGGAGAGAATTTGTTTTTCCAAATGAGAGAAAGTTGTATTTCTGTTTGAAAACATGAGGTGCGTGGTACTGTAAAGGACTTTATTTTTTTTGTCGTCACGGAAAACGGGTGCGCATTATAATTGAGGGCGCGTTAGAATCGAGTAAATGCGGTACGTTATAAGCAGTATACACTGTATATGGACACTCCAGGCGCATTTCTAGCTGCCATAGCTGTCGCCGCGAGGTTCCATATAAAGTCCAAGGGCGATAAAATCGTCGCCGTACGCGCGACTGAAAGCGTGCGAGGGTGAGCCAGTGATCGCGTCTCAATCTCGCACATGCAAGAGAAGAAAGCAGGAAGGAAGCGCGCTGTCTTCCGTCACCCGCAAGGCTCAGAGGGGTGGGGGGACGGGGTGTGTTTACTCCGAGTGCGCAAGCATGCCTGCAGGGGCTGCTGTATCTTGAAAGCCATCTGCGACAGGGGCACAGTCCCCCGTGCACTGTGTTGCACTGCATGCATTGTGCTTTTAGCGTGCGTGACACCACGCTTGCTAATGCACAGAGAGCCGCGGCGATGGATGTGCTTTCGAGCGCTTCCGCCATTACATCATTCTACCCGCACCTCGTGAGGAATGCTGGGATGCGTGGCCGGCGCGGCTCGGTGCGCCGGGCAAACAATATGAACGGAGCTATTCATGCGCCAGCAACGTGGGAACACGCCCGATGGCGCGAGACGCACTGGTTGTTCGCCACCGTGACGTCGCTGAGCTCGACGTGCGCACTCGCATTACGTTGGAGTATATCTGCGGCTTGAGGGGAGCGTTCTCCATCTCAGTTGAGTCCCAAACTTCCAGGCAGCCGCACTGTAACCGGTATTTCGTCTCCTGCAACTGCACTATAAGCGATACGTGTATACATAGAGTGCTATGGAAAAATTAACGGGAGTTTGAAAAGACTGTACTATATCCGGTCCTGCACTATATAAGCGGTTACGTTATAAGTGGTCTATACTGTAATTGCTATCGCAATAAAATCGTTGTTTTGGTTATAGTGTGGTACCGCTTATAATGCAGATATTCGCGACTCCGGTGACTTACGTTATAAGCGGTCTACACTGTACCTACCCAGTTCTGTGTCTACAGTAACCCATGTCGGTGTGAAAGAGGTTCCCTGAAGAGCGGCATGCATGTACACATTGCGACATACTCTGTGACCCAAGTAGATCTGATGGTTGGTTTCGAACCCTGTTACCTTACCACAGCAGCCCGATGCACTACTCATTCGACCACTGACTATCCCGTGACTGAGGTAGGTGGGAAAACAGTTAGATACAAACTTACAAAGATAGATAGATATTTCCCTGAAAGTGTGTGAAGTACTCCAAGAATGCGAACGCATTAAAAGGCAGAAATATGCTTACCAGGAGACCCAAATACAAAAGGACTAGCAGATCCAGATGAGCCACCTTCAGGGTCCGAGGTACCGCTCCCAAATGTGAATAGGCCTAAGCAGACAAATAAAGAACACGCAAAGTGCGCAGTGAAATCCAGTTAAGAACTAATCGTAGCCTTGAACAGTGTTTTGTTAGAAGAAGCCCCTAAAAAAGAAGAAAAGAAGCTTTTTGCAGTTCAACTTGGCTAGATAATTTCACTCGTGTCTGGTCTCTAATCAACCTCAACTTTCTTTTTGTCCACGTTAAACCTGTCAAACTTTAATTAAACATGCAGCAATTGCTTTAAGGTACAGCTGTTGCAGTTGCTGTCATTTCTCAATAAGGAATACCCATGTGGTTGAAATCCCGAGACGACCACGTAGTTTCGAAGTGAACAAATAGTTCGAACCTCGTCGATCATGCATGGTTGATCCGAACTTCTGTGTGATACAATCTTTGAAACAAGTCCCGTCCAGAATGCATTAAGTGCAACGTGCATGTTCTGTTTCGGGACGACTTGGACGCTGTCTCAGGCCACGGTGACAAAATGATATAAATTTTTCAGCTGCCCATGGGACTTGGATTTCACATGATTCCAGCAAGCTCACTGCAGCATGCAGCGAGCTTTAGCAACATAAACGAGCTCGGGGGTAGTAGTAATAATACAAAATATTTATGAAAAGAGAACGAGCGCAGAGCTTGGGTTTTCTACGCACTTCAGACTGGTCTCCTCGAGAACATTGAGGGAAGAATGGTCCCGGAAGTCATCCGTAACTTCAGGCAAAAATGTATTATTTTACGATAACTAAGTATATATAGTTCACAGTGATTATATGTGACATAGATGACAATCTATATCACACATGCTCGCACGCAAACACGAGCATACACGCACACATGCACGCACACACAGAGATCAGTGGTGATAAGCTGTTTTCTGCCCCACATGTGTGCATATTTCACTTTCCTGCAGCCTGTGATATCACATCCCCCTAATTATGGAGTGCCAATTAGCATGTGCGTACAATTGATGCACTTGAGTATAACTGATGTACAATTGAGTACAAATAACGCAAAGCAATGCAATGCTTTGCGTCAGCAACGATTTCAGTGGACCGAAGCAGGACGTAATCTGTGACGATCCACTTCGGCGATTCGATCGCCTTGGCCCTATCTTGAAAGCAATCTGCGACGGGGAATGTCCGCCGCGTGCCGTGTTTTCGCCACGCTGAAGAGAGAGGCATGCTAGCACAAAGGTCAATTCGCTCGCCCCGCTTCGTCACTCCAGCGTTTTGACACTTCATTTCCGCCGTCAACGAGCGAGATGTGCTCATGTTTGCTTGTGCAAGCGTGACACCATGCTTGTTAATTTATTTAGTAAGTGAATGTTGACAAGTTTATACGGCCGATAAAACTGCTATCATTACTTCACATAGCGGTCTATTAATTTGCTATCGCATTCTATGCTTCGCCTTTCGTGCGAAACTGCGACTTTTTTTATTCATCGCAACTTCAGTGCATCGGGAGGAAATCTGTTTTTCCAAATGAGAGAAAGTTGTATATTTCTTTGAAAGCATGAGGTGCGCGGTACTGTAAAGGACTTTTTTTTTGTTGTTGTTGTCACGGAAAATGGGTGCGCGTTACAATCGAGGGCGCGTTAGAATCGAGTAAACACGGTATTCTGAAATGTGAGAAACTACTTGCACACACACACATATGCACGCAGACACACAGATCAACACTGGCTTATACTGACGTGCGAGGCGAGAAATACTCTTTAGCATGGAGTGTGTTCGGGCCAGTTGTGCAAAACATGATGTAATGCAAAATTTAGAACTGCAAAAAAGCAACGACATCAAAAGCACACGAAATGAACACACACTGGCACTTGTAAAAACGTGAAAACCGTAAGCGTTGGTAAAGTCACGCAAAGAAATGCAAATGAGTGATTCTGTAACAACTCTGTATTCAACAGTGACAAATCCTTACCCTGCACTGCATTTGCACATCCAGAAGCTGCCCTGTCAGCAGCCACAGAGACAGGCATGCCAAAGTTATAGCCACGTGATCGCACAGTCGATGATGATGCAGCAGCTTGTGGGCACCTGTGGGTAGCATTGTTTTGGGCATTCTTGAGAATTTAACCCCCTACATCATGAATTTATGTTCTCTTGTGAACAATTTAGACAATGCTTTGCTTTTGCCAGAAATGGCCAACCAAACCCCAAATTTAAAGAAATGTATGGTTGCAATTTTATGAGAATAAATTGTTGTGTATCATATATGATACACCAAGCAGTTACGGGTATATTTTACAACAATACAGAAATACATCTAGATCTAAGAAAACCTGCAAGAAATATCCCAATTTAAATGACAACAACAATTATGGGGTTTTACGTGCCAAAACCCTGATCTGATTATGAGGCACGCAGCAGTGGGAGACTCCGGAATAATTTGGACCACCTAGGTATCTTTAATGTGCACCTAAATCAGTACACTGGTGTTTCTACATTTCGCCCCCGTAGAAATGTGGCCGCCGTGGCCGGGATTTGATCCCACCACCTTGTGCTTAGCAGCCCAACACAATAGCCACTAAGAAACTCAGCAATTAATGCTTACTTCACAGAACCACGAAAATGTATTTCTCATTCAAAATATCCCAGTAGAGCGATACCCCCTGCTATTTTTACTGCGCTAGTTTTAAGTGTACGAATTATAAAAATAACCACTTTGTTTTCGAACTTTTTGTGCACTAGGTGACGAGCTGCTGGCATATACAAATTGGAAGAAAACTAAATAAGAAAAATTAAGAAATTATTCGATAGTTACAGCCTTTATAAATTTTATTGAAGAGATGACAGATTTTGGGTGAATATGTATTAATTTCCTTTGTGTTGAATCTACTAAGTTAGACGAAGCTATTCTATGTGTGTCATATATGATATAGAATGTGGTAAGGGGTTAACCTGTGAGTATGGCTCTTTGAAAACAAGGCGTCATAATGTGCAATATGGAGCACACAGGGACGTCTCACATCAAACAGGCGTCAGTAGTTTGTCTTTGTCATCAATATGATTCTTATTGTGCCTGATGTTTAAGGGTAATTAAACAAATTACATATTCAGTTAATCGCTAAGGTATCATTTAGAAAGCTGTAGGGAACTGTTGACAGGCAACTGTATGAACTGTTTTGATAATGTACCGCTCAGGTGAACACATTCATCATCAGCCTATATTTTATGTCCACTGCAGGACGAAGGCCTCTCCCTGCAATCTCCAATTACCCCTGTCTTGTGCTAGCATATTCCAACTTGCGCCTGCAAATTTCCTAACTTTATCATCCCATCTGGTTTGCTGCCGACCTCAACTGCGCTTTCCTTCTCTTGGTATCCATTCTGTAGCCCTAATGGTCCACCGGTTATCCATCCTACGCATTACATGGCCTACCCAGCTCCATTTCTTCCGCTTAACGTCAACTAGAATATCGGCTATACCCGTTTGTTCTCTGATCCACACAGCTCTCTTCCCTGTCTCTTAACGTTAGGCCTAAGATTTTTCGTTCCATCGCTCTTTGTGCGGTCCTTAACTTGTTCTTGAGCTTCTTTGTTAACCTCCAAGTTTCTGCCCCATATGTTAGCACCGGTAGAATGCAATGATTGTATACTTTTCTTTTCAACGACAGTGGTAAGCTCCCAGTCAGGATTTGGCAATGCCTGCCGTATGCACTCCAACCCAATTTTATTCTTCTGTAAATTTCTTTCTCGTGATCAGGGTTCCCTGTGAGTAATTGACCTAGATAAACGTACTCCTTTACAGACTCTAGAGGCTGACTGGCGATCCTGAATTCTTGTTCCCTTGCCAGGCTACTGAACATTATCTTTGTCTTCTGCATATTCATCTTCAACCCAATTCTTACACTTTCGCGATTAAGGTCCTCAATCATTTGCTGTAATTCGTCTCCATTGTTGCTGAATAGGACAATGTCATCTACAAACTGAAGGTGAACACATTATTACGAATAACTTCCGCACAGATCCTTGTTTAGGCAGGGGAGGGAAGGTCAAGAATTAATTAACACTACATGCAGCTCCACAAAGGTGTTCTACAACAGTAACATAAAAAGAGAGAGAGATAGGGAAAGAGGAAACATGGTGACAGGGGAGGAGGCGTGTGCAACGCGACATAATATTTTTGGCTTCCATACCTATGGCCACATGCACTGGCAGCTGAATCGTCATCGCTGTCACCCGACTGCATCACTTCAGACTCGTGGCGAAGGTAAAGCACCTCAGGCACCACGTGGGCGGCCGTCCGGGCTAATGTCCACGCCTCGCCTTCCTTGCTAAGACTGTGCCTCTGCAAGCTCTCCTGGTTTAGACGCAGCCACACACCCTCCGAATTGGATACCTGCATGCACGGTTGAGTGACCCTCAACAATGGGCACGGTGCCAAAAACAAGGCAAAAGCCCAGTTCAAGGCAGATACAGTGTAGGTGATGCAATTATGGGAAATAAATGCTGCAATTTCTTTTGCCGTTTCACTTGAATAAACTAAACAATCTGAAAATATTGATTACGGCCTTTCATTGCTTTTTTGTACGTTGTTGAACTCACACTTGATGTACTATTTGTTTATGCCACTTTACCGCGTTTCTTATGCAATTGTTGAACTAATACTAGTATGTACAACTTTTTCTTTATACTGGGTGATTCCGTGCATCACATTTGTATTTTTGTGTATTCTACCCTTTTTTTGTGTATATTTTGGTCGGTGTCTGTCGTTTTGTTGCTTCATGTTTCATCCCGACCAGACGGGCTTCCGTCGAACCCTCGATTTCATTCTACCCTTAGTGCTGATCTTGCATTTATGGCGATATAGTGTATTCCTCGTCTGCCTTTAATATTAGACACTATGCATTGCAATTATGTTTCTATTGGATTTGTACTCACAATATGTCCAAGATAAGCGAGACATTTAGAGTATTGGTGGAAAATAGCAGGGAAGAGATTGATACAACCGGATCTGTTACAGGCATAGGTAGTGGTACAAGCTAGATAGAGAAGTTTAGAGGAAGAAGAAAAAGAAAAAGATTAAGGAGATATATACAAAAATGCTAGAATGAAAAACATGTAAAGCACACCTGATTCAACCAAGCAGGCTAGGTGACAATTTGTCACCACCTAGTTTCAAAGGATATGCCAATAAATCATCATCATCATCGTGTCTCCTCGCGAGCTAAGATGCATGTATAGGGCATGTTTCCACTGCAAGCAAGCAAGGAAGCAAGCGCAGGCGTGGCTCAGTGGTAGAGTAGCTGACTCCTGCACAGCGGGCCCAGGCTCAATCCTGGCGGGAACTAGGTAGATTTTTTTCTCATTCCTGGGGATAGCTGCAACGGAGACCGGCGGTGGCGGACAACATCGCCAACCAAAACAGCTTCGAATGAGCCCATAACAGCTTGCGTAGTAAAACAACTGCGCTGTGAAACGTGCGAAATGAGACTTCTATAACCACACCACTTGCGTACCTTCCAACAGAGTTGCCTGCTATGCATAAAGCGGAGTACAAAATAGTGCCAGGATATGCGCAAGCAGAAAATTCTTACTGCTCCTGTGATAAAAAGGCAATTGCAAACCATGCCTCACCTCTTCAATAGCAATGATTGTGCTGTCCATGGCAAGCACCCCAATTGAAGGTGCCTTGAGGTTAGGCTTACTTCGTACATTATGTCCTGCGGCTCCGCAACTAGCCACTTGGTACATTCCAGGTCCTGTAGTCATAGAAACAATGACATTCAGAGTGCACGCAGGCCAATAATGCAGTAAAGTAATGACAAAAATCTTCATTCTTCTAAACACAACATTAAATGTGTGACACACATTTGAAAAAGGTATCAACCTTGGCCATAATGCAGTAAAGTAATGACAAAAATCTTCATTCTTCTAAACACAACATTAAATGTGTGACACACATTTGAAAAAGGTATCAACCTTTAGAAACAAAACACGTGGCTTTGGTTACAATGCTGGTGTGCACAAAAAAATTTGTTGTTTTGTACTGTGAACTGTTAGCACTGACTGCTAAATTAAGACAATGCAGAACTAAAGGTTACATTTCATTAAGCAGATGGTGAAATGCCAACGGTTTTCTGTTGAGTGGCATAACGCTATACCATATTTACCCGAATCTAACGCGCACCTTTTTTCCGTGAAAATGGGTCCGAAAATTACAATCTGATATGAAACCATATCCAGCATTACCATCATTACAATCTGGTACATTACAAGCGTTACAATTGGACACAAAACCAAAACCGCGTTCGCGGCGTTAGCAACAGCTTACCGCCAGAGCAGTCAAATGCATCGTCATTGCCATCACAAAATGGTGACAGAGCATGTTTTGCGAAGGCTGCTATTGGTTCATTTTGTGCTAAACTAGAATATCGAGCGTATTCTTGGCCAATAACTTTTGGAGATGCTATTACTTTCGTGAGATCTTGCACAACTCGGCACTGAATGTGTCGGTGTAATCAGCCACCAGCGTTTCTGGCACTGTGCCAAGCTCGCTATTCGCACAAAGTGCCAGGAATGCTCTCTGACACATACTTCCGACAAGTCCGATGCAGTCTCGTGAAAGTAATAGCAGTATCTAAAGTGATCACTCAAGAACACTGGCCCTGTGTGCCTGATATCTGTGGCCAATGACTCACAAATGAAATAATAAGCAGGGTTCGTACACAATATTTGGCTGGAAATTCAAGGACATTTCAAGGATTTCAAGGATGCAAAAAGGCAGAATTCAAGGAGTGTTAGCGTAATTTTATTTCCTCACATCACTTAGGAAAGGAGCCCTATTTTCGCATTAATTTCTCTTTCAAGAGCTGTTATCTCCCCTTCTTTTTCTTTGGCTGTTCGACGGAAACTTCGTCGCCTTTCTGGTGGCTCTTCAAGGCAGATTCCCCCATCGTTGCAATGTCGACCGTCTTCTGACATAATGCGCACATTGCTCGATAAGGATCGCTTGGTTCCGGTCTCACCCAGTGACGATAGTCCGTATGTTGCAGCCACGCAGGCTGAAACTTGCACTTCCCGCCTGGCATCTTGTCAAAGTAAACACACAACGCAAACGCGAACTTCACTGAAATGGCGCGCACGAGGCCGACAAACGGCCCGACTATAGTACCTAAAAGACACATACTAGTGTGCCGAGAGCGGGTGTCGCGGTAGCACCGAGTGTGATGCCTGCCGCCGCCGGCCGCTTGGTGCGCTGCACTTCGAGACTGTGCCGGACCATGCTGAGACATGGGCGGACTTCAGGCAAGACACGACGCGAGTCTCCCCATTTGCCCGGCGATCTGCCTCTTATGTTCTTGTCCCAATCCGCAATACATTCGGCGTCTGCGGACACGCTGGGTAATGAGATGAGCCGTTTCTTTCCCCGTCTCTGGGAAATCGCGGTTTCGCGACCTGTTCAAAGTTTCTTTAGACAGACGAGTGCACACATAGATGCAAAAAACCCACTCGCAGTAAGAAAAGACTGCAACGAAAGCGGCAGCAAGGCGAGAAATTAACTAAGCATTGCAATCGACGCGTAGCAATCAACGCATCGCAAACGAACGCGAGTCGAACACCGCAGGATTTAGCATGGTGCCGACAGGCATCGCCGTCTGGTGGCCCGCGGCGGCAGGCATCACAGCCCGCGCCACCGTCCCGCGTTGGAGACTCTCGGTGGACGGCACACTAGAGTATATTCTAGGCACTATACGCAAGCCGAGCGAGCGATATGTCTCGCATTGGATTGGCTTTCCAATGCATATTAGTTGCCAGACGACGTAGGGGCTGCGAGATTTAAAACCGAAACTTCCTGATGTTGCCCTTTAGTCAACACAGCTTGTTTTCATGGGCATTCGTAAGCGAAAGCGCCTTAAATATCAGCATGACTTGCGGAGGTACATCGTTAATTTCCTCTAGCGGAACAAATCCCACGGGATTTTCAAGGATTACAAGGAGCCCACGGGTATTCAAGTAGTTTCAAGGGCCCTTGAACTTATACTTTCAATATCAAGGATATTCAAGGATTTCAAGGGGCTGTGCGAACCCTGAATATGACTTATTTCCCATAAAGCTTTACAAATTATGATGAGGTTTCGGGAAAAAAATTGTTCTTTGGCAACTTGACTAGCCCAATGTCGTCCCATATGGAGCAGCAAATAACGAGCAAGATACACATTCAACAAATTATAAAAAAAATGTACTAATAATAATAATCAAGGAAGCAGAGGTATCAAACTTACTTAAGAAGCTTTAGCTTAGTATTTTTACAGTGGTTATGAAAAGAACACAAGAAAAATCAGCAACGCAGCTTGTCTCAAAATATAATAGCACTGCACATTTCAGTACGTTATACTATCATAACACGACAGTGCATTGGTTACAGTGGAAACAACCAAATATATTTTCAAAAAATACATCAATGAAATAGCAGAAGAAAAAAAAAGCATCACTTTAGAATGAGCATAATGAAAACACTTAGAGATGGAATTTTAATGAGCTATAGTAATTATGTATTGCAGATGAATATTCAACATCAACTTTCAGTGTGGAGAGGCTAGCAAAGTCGGGAGAGTGATGCGAAGCATCTGAGTGCCTTGGTACTTGCCATAGTTTTGGAAATCTTGTGTTATAGTTTACGAAGTGTCGATTTAAAGCTGCTTAAGTTCGCAAATTTACATCCCTTTTTATTTCCTTTAGGTTTGCTGACACTAGGGGCAATGGAAAAGGTGCTGTGCTTTAAGTATACCGAGCATTTCGAAAACCGTTCTAGTGGCGAAGTCGTATGGTTTATTGCAAATTATTTGTAATTTTTTCCGGAATCGAATAATGCAATTAATGTTCGTTTTGGATGTGTTCCCCCATACAAGACAACAATAGTTTAGGTGGCTTAGAAATAAGGCATTATAAATGAGCAACCTTATTTTCGGTGGAAGATACTTAAAGGGCCTCTCACCAGGTCTGGCCATTTTGAACTGACACGCACAGTGCATACAATGCGTGCTAACGATCGTGGCTGCAAAGTATTACACTGCTACGTGCTGCAAAAAGAGCTCACATTTCAAAGCAAACATCCTGCACCCTTCTCCTCGCAGGCACCGTGCTCCCAGCAGGAGAGTCTAAGTGTATCGCGCAAGTGTGTCTATGTAGTTCGCCGTGCTGTGACTTCATTCATAGTGGCACGTGACTTGGAGAATTATTCAAAGCAACAGCAGCTATTTGTTTGATCTGTTGCTTCAATAGAGGGATTAAAGTTTAGAGAAATAATAAAACCTATATACCGAATGTCTGCGGGTCTTTGTTTTACTTTGTACCATAGCAAGAGATATGCACTTCCGTTTCGTCAGCTCATTCCCACATCGTGCAGTTGCACGCGCAGAGAGTGAAGCTATGTCGTTTTCTACCATGTTCCAATGTGCGATTAGGCTCTGTGATCAGCTTGCATCTGGCCTCAGTGTTCATGTAGCACTGACTTATGCTGCTAGTCCAGTGTTCTCGTGCACAGCACGCAAAATCGAGAGAAACGCAACAGCTCGCACACGACACCGTCAGTAGAAGTGTGCTGCGCAGCAACAAAGGTCGAGGGGAGGGGAAAAACAAAAGCGCGGGGCTCGTCACGTATGCGTCCCGCGATCCTCCAGCTCCGGTATGGGAGAATGCAGGGAAGGAATTTCGCTTGCGGAGGCTAGACAAGGGCAAGTGGAGAGAGCGCCTGTGTTGGGGGTGACGCTCACCTCCTGGACTCATGGGTTCGACAGCACCAAAATATTTTATCTCGGCTATTAATGAACCAAATTGAAAAATTCTCGTGGTAGAACAACTTTCTACGTACTATAACCAAGATTTTTCTATGTGGCCTGGTGAGGGACCCTTAAAACAAGAAACATTGCGCTTTGGAGGCGACATGGAGCTTCCTTTTTGTCGGTAGTTTTCTCGGTGTCAGTGTCTGTTTTGAACATGTCACTCTTATTACACGGTGCTTCGGTGGTGCGTGGCACCGGAATCTATGGCAAATAGCAACAGCACGGGCCGAGAGCCAACAGCGACGTCTTCGTGGAGCAATCCCAACAACTCAGAATAGATTTGCTGCAATTGGATCATATGCTAATTCCATGAAAGACTTTCGTAAAAAATGACACCACGAGATTTACCAGTTTACAAATTGAATTTTAGATGATGCTATCATCACATCTGTTTCTAACATTATTCTTTTGTTCTAGGCTTCGTTTTATTTGCTTTAGTTTTTATTTGCGTTTAAGGCCATTAGTGGTAGACCAGTTATGAACTTTATTTAGGACGATATTCACTGTTGTTACACGGCAGTCGGCATTACTTGTCTAGGATAACAACGCTGCATTGCCTGCATAAATTATATATTTTGTGTATCAATCTACGTGAACTATATTGTTTATGTAGAGAATAAAAAGCAGTCCTAAAATGCTACCTTGTACTCCAGTTTTAGCTTGTTAATGCTATATGGTGCTTCTAATGTATACTAGTTGATTCCTGTGCTTTAGATATGGTGTTATTGAGAGGTATTTCACGGACTCTACAATAAGTTAGTCTTCCGAGTAAGAGGTCACAATTAGTATAATCAAAAGGTTTGCTAAAGTCAACAAAAATCTGAAGCATCAGCAAACGTTCTTCAATGTTTTTCAGAAGGAATTTTTTTTGTACTAATAGAGCGATGTCGGTGCGCTGCTTTCATTATGAAAGCCCCATTAAAAATGTTAAAAAATTCCACCTGCGAAGATAAATTCTGCATGCCTATTTTTTTCGATCACAAACGTGGGGGGTATGCTATTTTTTTTTTTATGAATCGGCAGCATGTTGTACAGGCGTCACATGGTGTACTTTGGATGGCAATTGGACCCAACTGGGATCGAAGTTTTCGGTCGTGATTGGCTCCTTTGCTCAAGTTACAGGAGGGAGTCAATCGCAGTCGAGAATTTAGATGCAAATAAGGCTCGATCGTGATGGAAAATGGCCGTGTCACACCTGTATTACATTCAGGGGCACTTTTATTATCTTACTTTAAGCCCGCAAAAATTGGGTGCGCATTATGATCGGGTAAATATGGTACATAATTTAAATCTTTTTAACATTTATTATTCACAAGCACCCCAGCACAGGTTTTTGTAAAAGCATGCAGCAACAAAAAGTCCCAAGACACATTCATATAAAAGAAAAACTTGGAGGACACTTAAGTTTTGCCTTTAAGAGTAGAACGCGATAGCGTTATCGGGACCCGTTCGCATCGCATCGTTCGCATACGGCAAGTAGACTTCATTCACTGCAACAATGAACGTGGGAAAGCCAGCTTACAAAGACCAAGCTTACACCGATCCCCTTAAAGTCTGCTTCACTTTTAAACTGAAATGCATTGCAGGAAAGACGTTTTTCCAGGGGCAATATAAGTGGTCTTATATTAAAATGTGAAGGCCCCAGCACCTTTTTTTATTATTTTATTAATTGTTTGCTATTGCCCCGACGCGTGCAGGTCTGGTAGAAATGTTTGAGTTTCCTCGTAGCAGAATTAGGTTTTCTCGTACATTCAAATTACAATCCAACGCCAAATGGTAAAGTTGTACTTTAACATTTTTCTGACGGATTTCACTGTGAGAAATTAAATTTTTGTTCACCAAAAGCTTGCACCACGTGGAGGGCCTGCGAGGTCAATGTGGTTGGATGATTTTCTCCGCCACCCGCGATCACACGCCGGTTGCCAACGCCGGATTTTCTGCGACACCCTGCCCTAAACGCTATCGCGTTAAAACTACAATGAAAGCGGGTACTGACCATGCTTAACCACATCATGTGGATGTGGTGGTTGCTGGTGCTGTTGTTGAAGTGACTGGTGCTGTTGCTGCTTTTGCTGCTGCTTTTGCTGCTGCTTTTGCTGTTGCTCTTGATGTTGCTGTTGACACTGCTGTTGATGCTGGTGTTGTACTTGAGACACCTGTTGCTTCGGTTCTTTCAACTCTTTCTTCTTGGGTGCAACATTGCTTCTGTCACTAAAGAACTCATCTCGAACTGCCTTGGGCTCCTAAAACACAAACCATGAGAGAGTGCAGAAAGTTGCTTAAATATTTACATCAACAATGCATCAGTACAGAGCAAAAGTACCAACATTATTGCACTACCTACATACCTGACCAAAAATGTAGTACATACTAGTTATTAAATTTGCAAATACAGTAAAATCTCGTTACTACGAACCCCACAATAACGAACTTTTCAGATTAACAAACTTTTCAGAAATCCCCTGCGGACTTCTTATAGTTTCAATGTAAAAATATTTCAGCACTACGAACTTCAGAATACCGAACTTTTCAGAATAACGATCGTTATTCAGTTTCTGTGTCATGTTAACAACACCTATGAACTACGAACTCATATTCCAAATTTGGGATTCTTAGATTTCCGTGTATCCAGCCACAGCAGCCGAAACAGGAGGCTAGCAGACGGCAAGGCGCAGAAAGCTAACGCCGCAACGCACAGGTCCGGAAAACCTGAGATGGCGCCTGAGGCAAAAAAAAAAAAAAAAAACCCATGCTGGCAAGCAGCATCGGCGCGTCGGAAAGCGGCGCGTCGGATTGGCCTCTCGAAAGGCCAATCACCCACGCACGATAATCACCCACGAGTTCCGAAAAAGACTCGAAAGCAGCGCGACTATCACGCTAATCGGTGACAGCGGCATGTCACACGGGACGCGCCTGTCACCCGCGCGCGCCATACAGGTTCTTTCCCGCATGCCTTTTCTGTACTATCCAACCCTCAGATTACACACCAGCGCGCGTTGCAATGGATTCGTCCCTAGTTTAGGAGGGCGCCCTTGTGCTTACAGCTGCGCAGTGTACCCGAAAGCCCCACGTGGACGGATATTCCAACAGCGCAGCTCAGTAAAGCAGCGGGACTAGCGGGGCCAGAAGGTGAGCATCGGGTCGGGCATTACCGCAAAATACTTTGGCTCTCAACTCGCGCTTTTTCGTTCCAAGGCAGGATAACAGTGGGTGAGCTGAACAGTCAGGCGAGCTGTTCTTTCTGAGAAGGTCCCGAAGTGGAGATTGTCATGCGCAGAAGCGTTCGAACTCTAGCTGAGGCGACGACTCATCAGGTTTTGCGAGCGCATGTTCCCGCCAGACAACTGTCGCCTAGCAACGGAGACGCGTCTCTTCCTTCTTTCGGCATTCTTTCCGCGCTTTCTGCGGCCATAGTAGCTACGCGCGCGCGGAGAAATGTAACCTCCGTACTCGCGGGGTTGCCACACGGTCATACTTCGTACTTACCGAGCGGTGTCACTTATGCGCGCTTGCACTTTAAAATAGTTCAGGTGACCGCCTCGAGCGAGACAATTGCGGTGTCCACGGCAAGGATTGTGAAAATAAACAAACAAGAAACATTGCACTTTGGAGGCGACATGAAGCTTCCTTTTTGTCGCTATTTTTCTCGGCGTCAGCATCTGTTTTGAGCGCGTCACTCTTATTACACTGTGCTTCGGTGGTGCGTGGCGTCGGAATCTATGGCAAATAGCAACAGCACAGGCCGAGAGCCAACAGCGACGTCTTCAAGGATAGCTCATATGGTGACAACTTATGAACTGATAAGTTAATGGGCGGAATGTTTAATGTTGGGACTTTCACTCTAACGACTTTTCAGAATAACGAACCATTTACCACGGTCCCCTGAAGTTCGTTATATCTAGATTTTACTGTAAAATTTTTCTAACATTCCCTATACGGTTCGTATATTCGAGCATTCAACACACTCCTACTTTTTTTCTATTCGTTTAGTTTGTTTTACCACATACAGGAAAATGCCTTCTAAGGCCTGTAAGCAAACAATGCACTATCGGATACTCACTTCAAAAGGAACCAACAGAGTTTTTCCTATGTGCTGATTGTATTGCAAGCACCAGGCCTCAGAGTACCCATTCTGGCAGTAGTTCTTGATGGTTTCAGGACTCAGCCGAACCCAAACGCCATCGTCATTGTGCAACTAGGACACATTAAAAAAAAAAAGTTTGAACATCATGATTCATAATTTATGTCTCAGAGAATAATGGGGGAAGAAAACCACTCTGCAAGTCACAATTCAAAAGATCAGAGCCCTCTGCCAGTAAATTATCATAGGTAGATTGGAACTGTCATGCACCGTATTTACTCGCATGATGATCGCACTTTTTCCATGACAAATTTGCATGAAGTTGGGTGTGGGTTAAATTTTAAACAATTATGTTTCCGCGGACATTTTTAAAGAGTAGGAGACACGCGGTACAATTTAGCGTTCAATACAGCATCCAACGTGCCGGAACGGCAGGCGGAGACGAAATGTTATGCCGTGCCGTAGCAGCAAATTGAACGTCTAGCGTGTGCATAGCATGGCAAGACACCTCAGTTCCAGCATGTCGGACGCCGAATAATACCGCAAGTCTCCTACTTTTGTTGCAGGCCGGGCGTTCGATCTGGCACTACGGCACAGTAAAACGGCTCGGATCCGGTTGCCGTTCTGGTGCATCGGATGCTATATCAGACGCCGAAACGTATTGCGTGTCTTTTACTTCACAACAGCAAGTTTGAGTACCAATCATTATGTGAAGAAAAGAAAAAACTCATTTCTTCATTGGAAAAGTGGGGCGTATGTTCATTGCATGAGTGCGTTCATTATGCAAGTAAATACGGTAAACACTGCATAAAGGAGTCCACAATATATAATACCACATTTAGTCGATTATAATGCACCCTATATTGAAACCTGCACCTAACTTTTCATGGCAGGAAATGAATAATTCCCTCGATGTAACACGAACATAGATTTTTATGCTTCAAGATACAGTCACATATGAATTAGATGACAGCACATTTTTGAGGCCACGACGAAGTTGCACCCTCGGTACGGAAAAGCATGGCATTCAAGATCAGGCTTCATAAGTCTGAAGCTGCTGGAGATGCTATGGGCACCAGCTATAGGTGGTGTCCAACAATGGCAAACTGCTGGCATTCACAAGAGCTTCCAGCACCTACAGTACAGCAAAGCACTACCTTCGGGATTGGAAACTGGCATTAGAGGCTGAGATTGTGGCTGTGATTTAGACACCACATATTGGAGTTATGGTTTCGTGCTCGACTACGACGTCCAAATCAAACTTTCGCAATTCTTGGGTAAAAAAGATGGCTGTTTGAAACGAGTAAATACGATACCTTACATATTATCCAAACACGACAGAAGGTTACCAGGAAGGTAGACTTGAAGCGATCAACAGCGGGCGCATAAGGAAGACTCAGGCTGGAGCCAAGGTTTCAACAAGGAGAATTGTCTTCGACAAGGCAACAAGTGCTTTCCTTGGCACTGTTTACATACTGTACATAGCTCTCTCACCACAGGGGTGGTGAGAAGCAAAAGCGGGTGCAAAAGATTAAAGTGAGGGTTACTGAACTGGAACCTGAAGTGTTCAAAAGGTTATGATAGTGAGTGGGTGGGGAGCATGCTGTCCACATATTTCATGAGCATACTATGTTTCATTGTGTACTAATATTAACATTCATATAAGAAGTATGTACAGTCACTGTCATGCCTGACCCAACATGCCTATGCAGGGGATTTCTAGTTGAGGTGCCATAATGTGTTAGCTTAATGAGTCTTCCTTCCAAAGCATTATATGTTTGCTCCTTACAGCCTATGTTCATTAAAGTTAACCACTACAGATGTGTCTTCATTGTTCCAGCTAAGTCTGGTGGTGGCTGTACATCAGCCAACTAGCCTTATTATTTTAATAATTAACCCTTTACAAATGCGAACAAGCTCGGTTAATCTGTTTTTGTGGCTGCTACTAGGACAAGGTAGCCTGATGCACTAGAAGAATTCATAAGAGCATTTTACAAGCAGTGCATGATCACCTCATCAACAAAGGTGACGATTCCGTCCACCTGCACCACACCAATCTGCTTGCTCTGCAAGGAAGGATGGCTGCGAATTCTTAGCCCAGCACTGTACTTGGCCTGAAACTTGCGCATCTGCAAGAAGCCAAGAGAAGAGTAGAAGAACACTTATTTAGAAGTATGCGTTTTATGCTGTTATGGTAGTGTTGTACAGATTACACCACAAATGTAACCCCCTCATATCTAGGCCCTGTAAGAGGCTGATAATATGTTCAAATGAATAAATAATAAAACAAATGCTTCAACTGGAACTACTATATGGCTAACACAAGCGCATCAGACTGAACACCAAAATATGCGTAGAATGAAATTGCTGCGGCTTGGATGCTTGACTAACAACAAAATGTATTCCAATATGACAAAGACATGAAAAAAAAAAAAAAAAAGATATAAAACTATAGGTTACCTTGTTGGGTTGGTGCGATGACTTTTGTGAAACACTTCTGGAAGGAATCACCAATCCTTGTGGTGGTTCTTTCACTTCAACCAGCCGACACTGGGAACTGCCTAATGAAATAAAAAATGCATACAATGGTAAACCAGAAAATGTGATTCCTAGCTTATAAATAGAAAAAAAAAAAAAAAAACACACTCGGTGATAGCCTTACGTGTGCCATCGGTAAAAGCTAGGGGTGTGTGAATATTCGAAACTTTCGAATAACGAATCGAATAGTGTCCTATTCGATTTGGTCTTCGAATCAAATAGACACTATTCGTAAATGCAGATCTTTTTCAAATACTTTGCGAATACTTCAAAACTTCAACTGCGCCCAAATAAACATAAACCTGGAGCAAAAGTATGGTAAACTCCCCCCCTCCCCTCCCTCCTGGGCATAATATGGGCATAAAACATGTGAACTTGCGTACTGAGCAGGATATTCCACTTAGGCAGCTATACTTTATAAGCTGTACAGCGATCATTCGCACCCTCTGAAAAGCCCTGTGCATGCGAAGAAACTCTTCGTTTGCTTCTAATGCTCTATTTGTGCTTATAATAATAATGAAAAAAAAAAAAAAACTTCTACATAACGTACTAGGTAATGACAGAAACTTGCCAACTTTAACAATACTGGGATGTGAATATTGTTTTATATTAATTGTGATAACGGCTGTTCATTATTCAAAAGCTATTCAAAAAGTATTCTATATACAATTCGATTCGGTGTCAAAAATCACTATTTGCACACCTCTAATAAAGGTTTTTATCTTTTCATTGAACAGCTCATTAACAAAAGAGAATTAATTACCAATTTCAAAGCCATCAATGATAGCATGCAGCAGGTACCAGCCCACAGAGCCTGGCGTCCAGTTGGCTGTGTACGTGCCATCGTCGTTAGCACGTACTAGCATGTTTTCAATCAGTCGCTTCTTGGTTGGAGAAACATAGCGCAGCTCTTCGAAGGAGTAGTCCTCGTATTGCTGTAAAGGAGAACCAGTACATTATTCACGAAGCACATATCATGTCGCTTATTGAAACGGCATTGCTGGTTATTGTCTACCCTTTGGTTTAGAAGTATCAAGTACTTAAGAGGAGCGGTTCTCTCAATCACATCGAGATTTAGTCGAGCAGTAGATATCGGACGTATATCTGTACTAAAATGTTGACAAAAACCAACCTACACAGAGCATATTTTTGAAAATACATTGCAATGCACATTATGTGAAATTTCACAGGTGGGCCCACATACATTGAAGGGGGGCAAACAATATGGTGAACATCGCACTTCAAACGCAAGCAAAGGCACATGCACATGGTCTGGTACTACTTTACCTTCCTCACCAATGGTGTAAAAACACCAAGTTCAACAGCTCATCAAGAACAAGCTAAGCTATTCGTACTGGACTATGATGTGCAGTGAAGCCTGGTTCAAAAATATTGAAGAAGGTCTACTGAAGAACACGGAAGCAAGATATGCCTGTTGCTGCACAAAGAATCTCTGCGAAAATCTTCTGCTCAAGCACATAATGTTGAACAGCATTTGCCACGTTACTTTTCAAGTTTTTTCTTTCTTCCTACGATACTGCACAATGCAGTTGCTTCAGTTTCTCTATGACTTCATTAAAACAATGGCTAACTGTGGTTTCACTGCCTGGACTTATTCCAAGTTCAATTCCAAGATTTGAACTCAATGCTTTTGCTAACTGCAGCCACACTACTTCCTCTACATACCTCTGCAATGAAAAGGAGGTGGTCCTTGGATAATAGGGGACCTACGTGTGTACAACACATGCCCGTGTTTAAACGTCCGAAGGCATCTATGCCTTCTATCATGCTAGTAGCAATTCCTTGTGACTCACCCTCATTGTAGTAATGGCATAGTAGAGCATCTTGTCTCTCACAGTGACTTCGTAAGGGGCATCCAGTGATGGAGGCGGGTGGCCGCCAAAGGTCAGGAGGCCAGTCTGGTCATTTGAGCCAGCTGCTGTCGAGCCTGGGACATGCTCCTGGTTGTAGGCATTCATAGGCACTGCCCTCACTTCCACCTGAATAAGCAAAACATTTCAATAAGCATGAGAACACTGAGAAAGGAAGGAACTTAGATCACAACACTTGCACGTGCACTGAGGTGTAGACAATGAATGAGCACAATGATGAGATATTAAAATAGCAAGTAAGCAAGCAGTCTGTGACTTAACCAAGCTAAATACAAAGGTACTTTATGAGAGAAATGTAAATGTGTGTTTGGATTCTTTATGCTTCTGACGCAACTACAAAACAAATGTGGTTCCGCATAATAGCTAGTCACTCACAAATATCATAAAACATTTGCCATAATTTGGAACTATACTTATGCCTTCTGATGCATGGCATGTGGTTCAAGTGCTTTTTTGACAACACTCTGAATAGCAAAAAGCTAAGAAATAAAAATAATAAAAGCAAGGCAGTTAAGTCACAGTGGTAGTATGATGTGAAAAATGATCTAGTCACTGTAATGTCTTGCCATCTAAAAGAATAAAAGCAGAAAGAAGTACCTTCATGTTGGGCACATGCACCAGGTATGCATACTGGTCTCTTGTAAAGACTGTGATGACAGATGGCCACCCGCATTTGAGCTCCTCCTGACTGCAGATCAATTCACACTGCTTCGGGTCCACACAGCACTCAGGCTGCAGCCATCTGGTAACAGTGACACACGCACACAAAAAGAAACAGGGTGTGAACACAAAAACCAATAATAAAAAAAATTCACCCAAGCAGCACAACCTGCCTTACAATTTTACTGAGTGGTAAGGAGGGAAAATTGTGTTCTGCAGAAGTTCAAGTCCCTTTCCCACTAAAAAAGACATATATACGTGGGTTATTCAAAAAGTAAGGGCCGTTTCGTCCTAAAAATATATATATTCGTTAGAAAAAAGCTTTTATTGGCGGGCTTAGTTCAGTACAAACTTACTTCACTTTTCTACATAATCATTGCCAAATTCTAAGCACATTTAGTACCACTGCACCAGTTTCTTTTGTCCCTCTGCATAGAAGTTTGCTGTCTGGGAATTGAACCAGTTGACAATGGCGATCTTGAGTTTCTCATTGTCTTCAAACCATTGTCCCCCAAGGCACTGTTTCAAGTGCACGAAGAGAAAATAGTCACTTGGTGCAAGGTCGGGACTGTAGCGTGGGTGATCAAAAACTTCCCAACCAAAACCTTGAATCTTCTCCTTAGTTCGGGCAGCGGTGTGAGGACGCGCGTTGTCATAGAGAAGGATTATTACAGACCACATTTTCCCACGCCGTCGATTTTTGATCACACATCTCAATTTGGTGAGTATTTTGCAGTATACGTCAGCTGTAACTGTGGTCCCACGTTCCATGAAATCAACCAAAAGAACACCCTTGTCGTCCCAGAAAACAATAGCCATCATCTTCCGACGAGTAAGGAGATTGCTTGAATTTTTTAGGTTTTGGTGAAGAGTGGCGCCACTGCATTGATTGTTGTTTTGTTTCTGCAGTGACGTAGTATATCCAAGTTCGCCTGTAACAGTGTGCGAAAACAAATCATCTCTGTCTTGTCGCTAGCTGTCCCTAAACGCTCGTCTACTTGGCGTTCTTTGATGTTTGAGTGGGTCGGTAAGCATTTTTGGCACTCACCTTGCACACACTTTGTGATATCCGAGCTTTTCAGTTGCAATCATGCAAATTGTAGTGCGTCCAACAAGAGGCAATTTATCAGCCAAACCACTAGCTCTCAATCGTCAATCTAATCGCAGTTCCCGGTCCCCTTTTTGAACAGTTTAATTGGTCAGGCTGCTGGGCCTGCCACTGCGCTCTTCATCGTGCACATTTGTGCAGCCATTTTTGAAGTCTCGACACCATTTTCTCACCTTTCCTTCACTCATCAGTGTAGGTCAATAAACTAGGCACAACTCCCCATGAATTTGAGAAGCTGATTATCCTTTTTCATGCAAAAATCGAATTACAGCTCGCACTTCACAACAGGCAGGAGCAACGATTTTCGCGGACATTGTCATCTGCATTCCCCACCAAGCAGACGACCAATGGCCAAAATAATAACTTCATTAACTTCGAGAAGAATTTACAGATGGCGCTACGCAAATAAAACTTCATTCTGATGTGTAAATATTTAAATATAAGCGAACGGCCCTTGACTTTTGAATAACTCTCGTATATTTATCTGCAATGTTGTAACAAGTACACAATTTTCATGTCAGGCATATTTTGTCAAAACCCGGAACTAAGTAAAAAAAATAATTTTTTTTCTTTCCTTAAAATGCAAGCCTCCTTTGTCTCTGCAATTGGACCGACAGTAATCGAAGAGACAGGTCTGCTTGTAAACCTCAGTTTCATGGATCCAAAGTGTTGTATGCACATGTTACATAGTAATCTTGAGTGCCAGTTGTAGAAAATGATGGTGGCGCAGTGGCACAGTGGGCCATCCATGGAGGAAGGAAAAAAACTAGGAGGGAGTGCAGCACCACAATCTTGAAGCCTAGTCGTAAAAAATACAAAGGAAAGCCTCGGGGGAAGCAGGCCCTCACCACCTGATACACAAGCGAAAATTTCCAGCCACTGACTGCACAGAGAGTAGAGCAGAGTGCAGGTAACGAGCATTGAATGTGACAAGAGCGTCACTAAGTGCTACCATGAACCAAACAATGCCTTGAAAGGTCAGGCAACATTGGAGGGCCTATTTCCCAAGAGCCGACACCTAGGTGGGCCCAGAAGGGAGGGAAGGGTGGCGTCAGAGGAGGTTGGCTTAGGCTAGCTGCCTGAAGCAATGCTCTCTCCTAGTCACTTTTTTTTCCTCCTTGTGGCCCTGCAGGCGCTTACGGTCTATACAGTCAGCAAAAGATAGAAATGTATTTAAAGAACTCAATGTGTCCAGCAGAAAACAAAATAATAAGCAGACAAGATAATCCCAAATGACCAAAGTGCAGTCATTACACTATCAGAACAGTTAACAATTCGTCACCTTGCAAGCCGGCCACCACTTGTTCCAGGTGTGCATGACACAAAGTCATGAAGGAAAGGTCGTTCATTTGAGCGGTCGCTGAATGACAATGAACCTTCCAATGCTTGCTGTATTGTGGGCAGATGTGCAAGCGCAAAGCCACGTGAGAGCAATGCCGAATGGCTGCTAAACACCTGGAAGGGTTGAAAACGCAATAAAATTAGTAAATCGTAAGATACAGTTTCACATAAGTTCTTGTGTTCCTACCTGACGTGCAAGAGGCTCTGCTACCTCCATGTCTTCTTCCATGTCACTTGGCAACACTATTGCAAGAAAGGAGAGTACCACGATTAGCATGGGTTCCTTAATAAAATGTGATAAATGGTACTAAATTGCTTATGACAGTATGAGGCAGAAAATTGACAAGTGATGATTCAATTTTAAGCAGATAAATGAAGTGATGTTTGAATGAGGCTCCACGTTATTACTAGTAAGCTTAGCATGGAAGGAATGAAGTCATTCGCCAAGTCATATGTATATGCCAAAAGAAATGATATGAACAAGAGACCTATCGGAATACCGAACCATAATTCCAATTTTTTTCTTATCATGTTGAGCAACCACATTTTTAGTCTAGTACAATGAGGCGAAACTTAATCATACTTATGCTAATGAACTGTTCAATAAAACTTGAAGAAAGGAATAGTGATGTTTCCATGCTATGTACTGTTGCAGTCATTAAAATGCGAACAGCGAAGTGTGTGGTTTTTGTGCAACCTAGCAAAAAGCTAAGAGCACGAAGCTATATGAATAACTCTGATGTGGCGCTGGCTAACACCCCCAGAGTGAGTTCTAGTTGTAAAAATGTCAATAACCCAGAAAGTGGACAGGAAAACGGCTCCGCGGTAGCTCAATGGTGAGAGCATCGCACGCGTAATGCGAAGACATGGGTTCGTTCCCCACCTGCAGACAGTAGTTTTTTCATCCATTTTCATTTCCATTAATTTATCATTTCTTTAATTCGATTAGTAAGTACAAGTAATTTCCCCTATGTTATCCTTCGTGTCATTGTTTGTTGGCTTCTTATGATGCGATTAATAAAAATCGGGCCCCTCGGTTCCCTTTCTTCTAACTCTGATGTGTCTATCATGAACACCATTTGTGACATATCACAGTTGGTGGTACATGTCTGTGCCCTTTGGTTTTCGCTACGTTGCAGAATACTCATGCACTCCCCTGCCCATATTTGAGCAAGTGCTGATAGTACACGAAAAGCGAAAGCAAGTCTCAAGCCTTCAACAGAAGTTTGATTGCCCCCTTAACAAAAAAAAAGAGAGAGAGAGAGAGAGAGAGAAAGAAAAAGAAATCCAATGCCTGCATGTTCTGTACATGCCACCTGCATGCTCAATACCAACAGGACTGTACCTGTTGGGAGAATGAGGTCCCGGCGGAGCAGGGAAGCGGCGCACATGCCACCAAGGTACGACAGTTCCTTCTCGAGATGAAGCAGGCCCCCTGCTGAGCCAGGGCAGACACCCTCGTACCCAGCCACCTGGCATCGGAACCCATACGAGCTGGTTTTGTTGTCCTTGGCACAGTCCGAAGCAGTCTCAAGTGAGAACACCAGCTGGTTCCCTGGGGATAGAGGATGCAGGATTGATATTCAGTCTGGCTGGTGACGATTCAACATTGACTTGAGCAACGCACAGAAGACAAGGGTGAGAAAGAGAGAGTAAAGCAGTAGAAAGCAGACATGGAGAAAGCCTTCATCTTTCTGCCCCTCGCCATCTGCATATGCAGTGAAATAGAAGACCCTCGAAGCCATTTCCCTTTCAGGCACTGTGTGTTTGTAAATGCTAAAAAATAACCTCAAAATAAGAAGCACTAATGAATGTACTAAAAAAAGTCCTAAATGCATCAGAAACACCTTAAATTGCTTCTGATTAGATTTAGTGTGTCAGTCAAAAGAGTTATGAGATAGAAGTCTACTTATCTGCTGTGACAGTGGTATGTTGTCAGGCAGTAGGTTCTCATCTTGTCTATGACAGCAATTTGCACTAGCCAGCTTTCTGAAGTGGCTTGCTGTTGTCGAAGAAGAATTCATGCGAAATATCTGACACTGTATTGCTTCCACACCTCAGACATCTTTGAGAGTTCAGCCATGGAGTATATATTTGAAGACCCAGCAAAACTGGCTAGAAAATTCAGGATTACAAATCTGTTCTGCTCCTGCATGTCTTTAATGATGCTGAAGATATAATGAAAGCATCAAAGCTATATTTTAAACAGACAGGATTAGTTGGTCCCTGAAAGAGCTATGGCTGCAGTCTTTCTGTATTGAAGCACAAGCTATTACAGTGCACTCCTGATTTCTCGCAGCCCTGTTACAAGCTCTCATCAGGCCAGTTTAATGTGCAAAATACACTGGGATAAGAATATTTAATTAGGGGTGCGTGAATATCGAATATTAGATTTCAAATCAAATATCGGATCGAATCAAGAAAAGAAAGCCAAATATTGAATCGAATACAGTAAAAGCTTGATGATACGAATCTCACGGGGTCACGAAAAATATTCGTATTAGCCGAAATTCGTATCATCGAAACACAATTAAAACTACTGTCGAATCTCGATAATTCGAACTCGAAGGGGCCCGAAAATTTGTTCGAATTAAAAGGACGTATTTTTGAAGTATTCGTGCACCATAGCACGATGCACGAACGGTGCGAGTCATGAAATATCGCGGCGCGCAAGCGCATAGCAAGCGCGGGCCACGAAACTTCCCACGCCGGCTAACGGTCACTTCCCGATAACGACAGAAAACGAAGCTTCAGGGAGCGAGCGGGCGGCGCCGGCACACGGGTGCGTGCGGAGACCGTCGAAGGTGAGGGAGGAGGGCGGCAGGGAAGCGGATATGGCCGCGTCAACTCCGCCGCTTCGGTGGCTCCCCTCGCCCTCCCTCTCAACTCCCTCGTAGCTCTCTCACCTTCGACTCCGTGAGCACATCTCCGTGCGCGCCCGCCGCCGTGCTGGTGCCAGCTTATTTTAGCCGCCCCCTGAAGTTTCGTTTTCTGCCGTTATCGGGAAGCGAGCGTTTGCGGGCGTGGCAGTTTCGTTGGCCCGACTGTGCCTCCGCCGCTGCTTCCCTCTGCGCTGCTGCCGCAGCGTGCAAGGTCAACATGTGACTAGAAAATAGAGGAGAAGGGTTCACTGCCATTTTATCCGTGTGGCTGAGACGAGACGTCGGCACTAGTGTGTGCTAGAATACGGTTGTCTAGAACACTCTAGTCGGCACGTACACGCTTGTTCCGGCGCGATGCAGAAACGGCGACCTTGCAATTTGAGAGAGGGGGAAATTTCCGCCGCAGGTTCGGGCTCTCCCCCCCCCCCTCCCCCCTCCCCCCCGTTCCTTCGCGCGCGGCATTGAGGGGTCTCTCCTGAGCTTTTGCTCTATGGCGGTGTCGGAGCAATGCCGGTCGGAGGCGCCGCCGCGTTATTTGGCGCGCTGCTAAGAGCATTGTCGGTACGCGGTATGTTCGAAGTAAGCGTGTTCGAATTAACGAGATTCGACTGTATAGTCGGATACAACTTTAGAAGACAGCGGCATTTGCCCCTCAAAGGCGGAGGCACACGAGCCGGTACCAATAGGCGCGCACTTCAGGTGACGTCATGAGCCGGACGGCCGGTGTCTCCGCCGACGGAGAACATGCCTAACATGGCCGCCCTCGCTTCGAACTGGGCCGAGTCGCGTCAGCTCGGTGCGTCTCCCTTCGTCAGAGTGAATTCGAATTGTTTGTGGTGGTCTGCCATGCCGGAAATATTATTGTGAGCTTACGATGCACAATTTGTGCCGCGTGCGCTTGTTCTGAGCCGTGAGCCGGCGAAGAAAGATTGCAGCGAACATCGGTGGCGCTGCGCTGCGCTTCGTGTGGAAACAAGATCCCGCGGTGGCATACCGCTGCAAACGAACATCGTACGTGTTTGTGCCGTGGTGTTTTGTTTTGCTCCTAAGTGAAGTTACGACGAGGAGAGTTCGCCAAAGTCTGGTACCTACTGTGAGCGGCGGGTGTGTTTGTGTACTGTGCCCCTGCGTTTCTCGTCGGACGTGGTGAAGTGATGGAGCAAAACCATTATCAGCATGAATCGCTGTTCAGGATGTGGCCGCTCTTGTTCTTGCCGAGACTCCTTGGTGGTGTGGTCATCGAGGCGACACAAGGCTCGTTCGGCAACAAAGGATTGCGTACCGATGTCACCTCGCTGGGCTCCATGGCCGAAAACTGGCACGGAATGCCGCGCGTGATCGTGCCCGAACTTACGAGATCGCAGGTTCGCAACCGCGAAAAAAAGAAAAAAATATATTAATTAAAAATAAGCCCAACACATTAAAAAAATAAGGTTGTGCAAACAAACAAGAAGTATATATGAATTTTATGCTATTAAGCCAGTGACTGCTACGCCCGGTGCCGTCGATCTTGCTCCGTAGCAGACGACGCACAGCGTTGTAGAAGGCACGGAGTTATTTTTCTCTCGCGATCCGGCATGTGCGGTAGCATTTCCATCATGATAGTTTTACCAAACCACCGTCAAGATACACAAATCTTAATTATAGCGACAAATACGCGTTTTAGAAGCAGTCACAATTTCTTGAGCGGGACTACTTCTTTAGTCGCGGAGGAATTGGCTGCTGCGCTTCGGTCAACTGGGCGGGGCCTCCTCCTGTCTTCTAAAGTTGTACCCGACTATAGCTAAATTAAAGAGTCAGAGGTGAACTCACTCAGGCACATGTACGTAAAAAGCATTTATTTCTTGAAGCGCCACCGCTTCAAACTCTTCGCGCCCAGTCGCGGAGTCCGCGCTGTCCGGCGCCGCGCCTCCGCACCAAAAGAGAAGGAGAGAAAGCGCGTGACTGTGCGCTGTTGTCTTTCGCGGCCGTCGGTGGGGCGGCGTTTATTCGTATCAACCGACGCAGGCTGAAAATCGATTCGTAACAACCGTTCTCTAGCACGTTGCAAAGTAATGGGGCTCGGCCGGGACCACAGAAAAATTCGTATCATCCGGAAATTCGTATTAGCCGTGATCGTATCATCGAGCTTTTACTGTATAGAATACAAAAAATTTTATCACAAGTGTTAATGCCTGCAAACTTTGGGTAAGAAAGCACGATGCTGATCACGAGCTATCATTAACTTAGATACAAAGAAATCAAGATATACAGTTACAGTTGACTCTTATTTCAGGGAATTTCAAATTAGTATGCCAGCACTGATTACAGTTGTTATAGTATATGAAGCTGCCTAGAAAATATATTTTTGTAATAATAGGATGTCTATTCAATAGGATTAAACACACCGTGGTGGTGTAGTGGCTATGGCATTGCACTACTAAGCCCGAGGGCATGGGATCGAATCTTGATCACTGTGGTCACATTTCGATGGTGGTGAAATGCAAGAACGCCTGCGTACCAAGCACTGGGCGCACTTCAGGTGGTCAATATTAATCTGGAGTCCCTCACTATGGCGTGCCTATTGTGGTTTGGCACGTAAAAGCCCAGAGTTTATATTATTTAATAAATTATATACTTTTTTTCTCATAACGCTGAATAATTAGTGACGTAACGCTTTACTGAATATTAGTGAGGTTCTCAGTTGTTTTCCTCCACAATACAGAAAGGCTTTCCCATCTTTACAGCAAGTGGGTTATTGTAAGGCCAATCAGCGCAACAGACGAAAACTTGGACCAGCCATCATGAGACTCGATCAGCGCTCTGCACCGCGCGTAGCCATCGTTGCATGCTGCAGTGCAGGTTGACTGCAGTCGGCACCGATTGTAAAGAGCAGGCAGGCGTCTTTTCATTGTCAAGTTCGGCATGATTTGCCCCATGTCAAAGATTCTTAAAGGGGCCCTGGACCACATTTATTGCGATTGAAATTATATCGACACTCCAAGCGAATTTTCGCCGTCGTCATCGTCACCATTAGGTTCCGTATATATTTGGGTATATGTATGCTATATGCCACGCCATGCGATATGACATGCGGTATATACAGGCTATATTGCCACACCATTCTGTCACTAATGTTGCTCATACCAGGTCTTACATTTTTGACAAGATTATTCCTCAAAATTATTATCGAAGCTGAGAAATGCATTCGAAGTTAAAATAGGTTATGTCAGAAATACTTTGCCGCGAAAAGTACTTCAAAGTGTTCAGCAGAAGCAGAGTTATTGGGAATCAAACATCCCATTAACGGTGCTACCGCTCCTTCGTCAATGACTTGCACTTCAAAGGCTACGGCGGAGCGGGGCGTGACCACAACGCTCCACCTACTGAATGTCACCGTGGCGCGCAGTTCAAATTTAAATTTGGATGTTCACGTGGATTACCCTACTTCCGATTTTGGTGCCTACGACATGCCAAACACGATTGTTCTCAGTGACCCGCAGTGCGCTAAGCCTGCAGATTATGGCAGCACCCCGTGGTGGCCGCGGTATCTACGCTACGTAGTGGACTGCAGCTACATGGAAATGTAGTGCGTATGCGCAGCGTTTGCTTTGTGCACGGCAAGGCTTGAGTGTGCGCTTGTGCTCATATGTTCCAGCCTGGCCATGCTACATGGTGCAGACTGGCTTTGTCCTGCACCAGCTTGACCGACAGATAAGTAGCCACATCTAACTTGCCCATGTTGAAGTGCTATTAATTTCTCAATATGAAGCGAAGTCTGCCGAGGCATCTAATCAGGAGCACACAGGAGTGAGCATGTGCTGGCATGCGTACGTGCGGTCTGAACTTAACTTTCATGTGGTTCGAGGCTAGTTGAGTGTTCAATACTAGTGGAAATTAGCGAGAACCGACAGCTGCGACACCGATAAGCAGGGTGGCCAAAGTTTAATTCCTACGTGGGTGGTCGTGGCCGAGCGTAAGCAGACGATAGTCAGCTTTTTCTGGAAGTACGTAACTATAATTGAAATTCGAAATCAGATTTTCGCTTACTTCAGCCTGTCTAATAACTCTTTCCCTACCATGGAAAAAATAGGTGTTTTTTCGCAGGTTACACCATATTTTTTTTTCTGAAGAAAATACTGCACTAAATATTTTATGTAATACACAAACAAGAATGAGAATGAATGCACTTTTCACGCATAACAGTTTTATTCACGAGATGTATGTCATAAAAAAGATATAAATTGCCAAAATCAAGATTGTGGGATAAAATTAAACAAAGTCTGTAAAGACATGCTTGTATCTACTAAGAACAAAATGTTAAGAAAATTATGAGATATACAAAATGTGTTGCCGTCTAAATAGGCACTATCTCTGACAAAATTTAAATTTTTCATTGAACAGGTATTATGCTACAAAAATTTAGCTGCAAGCAGTACATTTGGGCGTGCCAGGCTGCAGTCGCCAATGTTCCAGGCCGGTTTGCGTCGTCGCTGCTCATAGAGTCAGTCCGATGAAAAAGCAGCATCCGCAGACTCGCTGCTGCACGATCTATAGATAAAATCAGCCACAGACGCAGCAGAATCACAAGATCTGCAATTTTTCGAAGCGCGCGCGCTGCTCTCGGAGGCAGCCATTTTTGCTTTCTACTTTGACGATCGCGAAACATCAGAGCGTGTTTAAGAATCACTGCCTCGCGGGGGAAAAAAAAAGATAAATAAATAAAAAACTGCTCAGAAAACTAAAATATAGTTCTCCTTGACGTCCAATGGGCAATGCCCAATGGGTGCGGTACGGAAAGAGTTACACTGCGTCAATAAATATACAATAGAACCCTGCTGATACGTTTCTCACGAGACCATGAAAAAAAAAAAAAAAGCCTAAGAGCCTGGAAATGCAAGAGCCGAGAAACAGGAGAAATCGTGAAAGGGAAGTAGTGGTGAATTGCACACAATTTTATTTTAATTCTTACATTTGAAAAAAAGTCGCAGTTTCGCCCGAAAGCCGAAGCATCGATTGCGATAGCGAATTAGTCAAACCTCATTAATACGTATCCGCTTAATCTGTAATTGTGGTTTAAACGTAGTCGCGAAGACTCCCCCCCCACCCAGCCTCTATTTTACTTTTTTTTTTTCTTGTTCTACACGCACAGGCACAAAATCGGCAGACGTTCGATTCTCGAGTTGCGACGCCCGGACGACAGTCACCAGCGGTAGTAAACTTAAAACATAGCCACCATGACGTATTTCCTGCTCATACAGCTGTTGCCAATTGCAGTACACAAAAGCATGGCCTTCGAGATTAGTTTCTCGTAACGTGAAGAAGCTGCCAGTAGGGGGTGTGAATTCGCTGTCGCCGTCAAATCCAATCTAATTCAAGTAGTAACCGCGCAGAAGCACATTTTATAGCTGTAGCAATTATATGGACCCTCCAAACGCATTTCTGCTGTCACCATGGACGTCGCCGCATAAAGTCCAAACACGGTAACATCGTCGTCTCGTACCGTACGCTGTATGTGCGAGTGAAAACTTGCGAAGGTCAGCCGATGATTGCAGCTCAATCTCAAGCGCGCGAGAGAGAAAGACGAGCAGAAGTGCACTTCTGTCGCACGTGAAGCACTGCGGGGGAGGCGACGAAGTGGGGGGCGTTTTACTTCGGCAGCGGCCGCGCGGGCACCGTATCTTGAAAGCGATCTGCGATGTGAACAAAGTGCAACTAGTGCCGGTAGCTTCATATGCACTCGCTTTCGACGTTCAGTTCGTGTTAAAGTGAGAGATGGCACGAAGGTCAATTTGCTCGCTGCTGCGGCCGCGCCTCCTCACTAAAAGCGAATTTTGAAAGCAAGTTTCCGCGGTCATCAAGCGAGATGTGTTCATGTTTACCTGTACACACGCTACACCGTACTTGTTAATTTATTTAGCAATCGGGGCCTTATGGACAAACTGGATCACGTTCGAAGATGCCGTCGTCGCCGCAAGGCCACCACGGCGGCAAGTGGAGATAACCGATTTTTTGCTGCCTACGTGCAAATAAAGCCTGTCTGAGTGTGTGTATTTGAGAGCATCGTGACATAGTTCTTTTTTGGCCGGTAATTTGCCATTAAATTGGCATTGGTGGTTAATTCATACATCGTTTAGTGCTTCGTTCAATGTTGTTCCCGGTCGACTACGTATTAATGAGGTTTGACTGTAGTAGACAGCTGTATAAAGTAAGGAGAGTATTTTTATCGCCCGTATAAAGTTGTAAACATTCGCTTATTAACTATATTAACAAGCATGGTGTCAGTGCGCACAGGCAAACATGAACCCATCGCACCTAATGAGTGCACACGCTGTCAAAACGCTGGTATGAGGAAGTGCGGTATCAGCAGCTAGCGATGTGACCTTCATGCTGTCTATCGCTTCAATGCAAACTGAGCGCCGAGAATATGCAGCATGCACAAAGCTACAAGTTGCCGATGCACCTACACTGCCTAGACTCTGCCCCCAACACAGATAGCGTTCAAGATAGGGCCCGCGCGGCCATGCAGTACACAGTTGATGCCAGAGTACAATGTCGTACCCTATCCCCCTGGTGGCTCGAGCACTACGGAAGAAGGTGCGTTTCCTCCCCACTTTTCTTTCTTGCAAGTTCGAGTTTTTAGCCATGGTCCTCTGCTCCCCTTGCACGCTTTCACTCAGACATACAGCATACGGCTCGCAGGTGACGGCGTTATCGCCCTTGGACTCTAAAAACCAATTTTATGGCCCCCACATGTCATAGACACCACCTTTTAGATAGCAAATACGATTCTCAAAGGCCATGCTTTTGCGGGCGGAAACCGAAAATATGTCATAGGTATCGCCCCCAGCACTTTGGCCGGCCAATTCCAACGTCAAGCCACCAAGCCAAGCGACGATGAAAAGTCAACATGGCAGCTGGGGCTGGCGCGGAGTGGCAGTTCGCAACGCATGATGCAGGAACGGTCCCACGGTTGTGACGCAACAGCAGGGTTACCAATGCATTGGGTCCTATGGAAGCTATGCCAGGATCGGCTGAAAACGATGTAACAGCCAGGAAAATGCAGCACCCGGGAACGTAACAGCGGGGTTATACTGTACACAGCAACAATAGGAAGAAGCACACTGATCTGAACACCTTTCTTGATTGATGTCAGCTAATGGCCAATAGCAGCCGTATATGGGAATTGGCCATATTACAAAATAAAGTGTCCAGAAAAAGATTGAGCAGCAGGCTTGTGTTAAAAAGAGTGTGTTTGAAAAAAAGTTGCCTTAACGCTGCGCTTGCGAGCTCCACACGCCATGCACAACTGTGAAACTTGGCTGAGATGGTCACTGCAGCATATGCTATCCGTGGACTGTTTTCTTTTTCACTAAACCCGAGAGACAGGTTGCTCGAAGCTACAAAAAAAGACTAATGTGTGTCTATGAAAGTGTGGGGAACGAAAGGCTGCCATACTGTGTGTCGCAAGGATCACTGTTGTCCGTGAACAACTTTCTTGCCATTCCATACACTTGCTTTCATTTGTGACGCGGCTTGTCCTCTCTCCAAGTGTTGTGCAACTGCTATAAATAAATCGGCGTCGATTCGGCACCAAACCCTAACTTTCACTCACACCCAACAAAGCAGCACCAATTAGGCCTAATGGCCGATGTGGTAACGGGGTGCAAGCGGTTGCAGAATGCTTGCCGCTATCTTCGTACGGGTGATTGGTTCCGAGATCACACCTACGGGTTAGCTTGACGAATGTTGAAGTGACCTTAATTATGTTGACGCGTATCCAACACGTTCTGCGAAAGTTCCAGCGGCTAATCGGCCCAGTCTTTGCATATGATCTTGCACTTTACGGAATACATGCTGTTTTTGTTGCCGTTGTCTCTGTCTACGTCGCATTATCATTTCGATCGGTTCTGTCAACCTGGACAAACCTTGTACTAACAGAGGCGGCCCCAGCCGACAACACTCTGTGTCCTGTGGATTGCGGCGTTCGGTTGTTGCGTGTGCGATCCCCACATTGGGCCAATGTCGGGGAGCATATTAGGCAGAAGCGTTCACAGTAAGAGTCAAAGTCCACAATTGAGGCACTCATTTGCGTGGAATCGAGCCCGAGGGGCTCCGCGGTGCGTGTGACATGCGGTACTGTTCAAGTCTCTACCCTGAATACTATACCGGATATTCAAAAAATGAAATGTTAGATATTTGATTAATGAATTGAGTTATTCGAGCGTTCACTATTCGATTCCATTCGATGATATTCGAGTATTCGCACACACCTGTGTTTATTGAAAAGAAAAAATATTTCGTGTGAACACCAGGCAGAAACGGAAAGTGAGCTTCACCCCAAGCCACCTAGGGTTATGTGTGGAACTTATACAGAGAGTCCTCGACGGATGTGAAACAGAGGTGTACATTGATATTCATCTACATTACCTCTGTGATACCACTCCTGCGAGGGTTTTGCATCAGTCTTTCTCCTCCAACCATGCTTTCAAGAGAGAGCTAATCGCATAGCAAACTTCTTTCTTGTCCTCTGGTTCTGCTCTAGCATAACAAACGATGCTTGCTGCTTTTCATTCAGTGTTGGCTGAAGTCATTTAGCCATGAAATTTGTACTCAAAACCAAAACTTGGCAAAAAAAAAAAGAATGTTTGCGGTGTTTGCTGCCTGTAGGCAACACTCATCCATTAACAGTGCAAAAGTGGAATAAAAAGTAAATAACTGAAAATATTCGAAAACGAAAAATGATACTAAGAATTACACATCAAAAGGGCAAGAGGGCTGAAATGAAGGATGAATAAGTAAATAATTTAACAAAGAAATGCACTTTAATTAAGAAATCTGTTCTGTAATAGTACGAGCAGGCAGGACGTGCCTGTACTGGAAATGACCCAAACTGCAACCAATTTTCCAAGCAGAAGAAACAAAATAGACTACACACTTAACAAGAAACACATACATAATATGTGTGGAAAACAGAGGGGGAAACGCCCTACGCCAGGAAACTATGCAGGAACTATGCCAAAGTGCTAACTTGTGGTTTGCAGGGGGTACTCATTAACTGTGTCTTTCACCAACTACCACTGTATAAAGATTTATTCTTTCCTATTCTTTCAACTCGGATCACTTCATTTCATTTAACTCAGAAGCATAAATTATGGCAACAAGTAAATGATCTTGCATGAAGAAGGACCATCCTAATCCTTCTAAATGTGGTAAATTAGTCACTCAATCTTAATTCAACATCTTACCTATGTTTAGGGCACAGACAAAAAGACCGAGAAGGCTCGTTTGTGTCTTTGTCCCAGATATGAGGCTCTTTCAACAGCTCTCTAAAACTGATCCTGGACAAATATCACTGATATTGAGTTAGTTGACACAATGCTCACCTGGAAGAATGATAGCTGTCGCGGGCCACTCCGATTTGTGAAAGCGCTGCAGGACCGGCCAGAAAGGACTGCTGGCATCTTCGTCGACATCATCGCCTCGACCTGGGCTCAACACATGACCCAGGCCATTATGACTAGGAATGTACAACTGGAGGCTGTCTTCAACCTGAGTGGTGCCACACCGCGGGTCAAACTCCAGTGCCATCCAGCGAACACTGGGAGCAAACTTGACCTGTTATGAGAAAGACGGGTGCAGATCAGTCGTTCGGCACCATTGAATCTAAGAGAAGTCTCATTTACACTCAGTAGGGATGTGCTAATATTTGAAATTTCTAACATGGATTGAATAACCTCTGCTATTAAATTTGCATTAGATTCGACAATTCACTATTTGAATTTCCCGAACATATTCATTTCTTTAGAATATCGTGTCCATGAGGGAGAGAACAATGGAAGTGATGACTGTTCTGAATGATGCCGCTGTAGGAGAGCTGCGGTTGCTGCTCAACCTCGTCTTTAGGCAACCTATATACGAAATTGTTGTTCATATTAATTATTTGGCGAGTCTCGCCATGTTTGCATCTCTTTAAAGCAACGTACGATGTCATAGTATCATACTTATCTCCTTCAATGAACACAACACTGTATGTGCATCTGGTGACGTGCTGTTCCCTTGTTTATAGTTATAGATAGTTATATATAAAGTGGTCGTTATATCAGTAGTTCGTTATATATTGACAAGCCCTTAAAAACGCTAAAAAATTAACTGCACTGAAGCTGCTGTCAGCAGTTACAATTCGGCGGCACTTTGGTCCAAAAACAAGATTTTCAGTGTCATTCTTGCTCCCAGTGCGTTCCAACACCTAGCTGTAAACTTCCATTAGAAACGTCCATCTAAAGAACGAAATGCGACGCCTTGTAGCTCTTTCAAAATGACGCCCAGTTCTAATCGCCTGTAATTTCAAAACTGTAGGCGCAGCCGGCATTTTTATTCAAGAGCTTGTGATGGATTTTACTACCAGCAGGTAGTAAAAATGACTATATTATTTTTGCACACGAGAGCGAAGCGTTCTAGTTGGCCGGAAGCGTAAACTTCGGAAACTACTGCGCCACCATTCTGCGAAGGTCTCGGACATGATTTGAACATACGAACCGGTAAAAATAGGCGAAACGGTATTGGGGTATTTCTTGTGTTCTCAATCACTAACGTTGGCACCAGGAAATCGTACGCAACGGGATCGTATCAACGAGGTTCTACTGTACTTTTTCCCAAGGGAGTACATCAGACCACTAAAACTTTCCGAACATAGACATCACAAATGACTAAGATACCTACGAATGAAGCCTCTCCGTGCCAAACTTTTTTGCACAAAATCACAAATATTTCCTTGACTTTTTTGACTGATTCCTTGTGAACAGCTCTCATTATCCTAATATCAGCAATTCTTTTGCTTTTTTTCTGTTGTCTGTTACTGTAAATTTTCTCATATTTCTTTTAGTTACAGATAGGTATGGCCACAGGAAGTCTATATGAAGCCTGCATTTCTTGGAACAGAACCGCAACTTTGTAGCGATGCCTTCTCCTGATGTTAATGCCTTTCAGCGCTTTTCGCGATTGTGAGTAGTCAAGCAACGCTCTGCCACGAGTGGAGCGTGAAATGCGGCCACTCACGAATGTGAAAAGCGTCGTAAGGCATTAGCATTGGAACAGGCATTGCTACAAAATAGTGGCCCAGAAGTTAAGCGGGCCTTTTTTTTTCCCTCCTTGCAACGTGCCACGAGGAAAAGAAATTGCAGAGGCACTGGTAGCACAAAGCGTTTTTGTCAAGCCACAATAACATGAGAGAGGCCACCGTAGGCTCGAAGTCTACCTTGCAATCATCAGTGCTAAGTTGGTGCTCTGAACACAACTTGCTAGAGTTTTCCAGGTCTGATTGTTTACTTAAAAGATTTTCCAAAAATGCCCCAATTTTGGCACTGACAAATGTGGCCATCGTTGCTGCAGCCACCAACTGCATGCCGTCATTTTTTAAACCCAGAAGGGCTGGACTTCCACTGCGTTTCCACCAACCACATCCACAAAAATCTGTTTTCTGAGAAGCTGGTGTCATCTAGTACAGTAAAAGCTCGATGATACGATCACGGCTAATACGAATTTCCGGATGATACGAATTTTTCTGTGGTCCCGGCCGAGCCCCATTACTTTGCAACGTGCTAGAGAACGGTTGTTACGAATCAATTTTCAGCCTGCGTCGGTTGATACGAATAAACGCCGCCCCACCGACGGCCGCGAAAGAGAACAGCGCGCAGTCACGCGCTTTCTCTCCTTCTCTTTTGGTGCGGAGGCGCGGCGCCGGACAGCACGGACTCCGCGACTGGGCGCGAAGAGTTTGAGGCGGTGGCGCTTTTGGTGCTTTTGTACTTCTCCTCCTTTTCTGCGAGCCGTCAGATGGAGTGGCTGCTGCGCTTCGGGCCGCGTTCTTCGTGTTTGCGCCATTTTGCCTAGTCGCAGCGAGCTATGTCTCGCAAGCAGAAAGCACTCTCCTTTAAAGAGAAATTAGACATTCTTCGAAAGGTCGATGAGGATCCCAAGAGGAAGCGGACGGAGTTGACTAAGGAGCTAGGCCTCGCAACGTCAACACTGAGCACAAATGTTACACAGCGAGACTATCATGAAAAACGTGCTTTCGTTCAACGTCAACGCGAAGCAAGCGAATTCGAACACGCCAGTGGCGCACCGACGGGGGGGGGGGGGATTCGGGGGTTGGAACCCCCCCTGAGGCCGACTTAACCCCCCCCCTTTTGTTTAACCCCTTTTCTTTCCTTACGCATTTGAGTACTGCAACTAAGATGTAAGACGCGCAATCGTCTGCACACTCGCAAAAAGCGCATTTTATTGACAATTTCCCGTGAAGAAATCGAAATTAGTGCTGTTTAGATGGTATTGGCAAACTGTCAACCCCCCCTGGCAGAGATCCTGGGTGCGCTACTGGAACACGCTTATTTCGAACATACCGCGCACCGACAATGCTCTTAGCAGCGCGCCAAATCACGCGGCGGCGCCTCCGACCGGCATTGCTCCGACACCGCCATAGAGCAAAAGCTCAGGAGAGACCCCTCGATGCCGCGCGCGAAGGAACGGCGGGGGGGGGGGGGGGGGAAGGAACCCGCGGCGGAAATTTCCTTCTCTCTCAAATTACAAGGTCGCCGTTTCTGCATCGCATCGGAACAAGCGTGTACGTGCCGACTAGAGTGTTCTAGACAACCGTATTCTAGCACACACTAGTGCCGACGTCTCAGCCACGCGGATAAAATGGCAGTGAACCCTTCTCTATTTTCTAGTCACATGCTGACCTTGGATGCTGCGGCAGCAGCGCAGAGGGAAGCAGCGGCGGAGGCACAGTCGGGCCAACGAAACTGCCACGCCCGCAAACGCTCGCTTCCCGATAACGGCAGAAAACGAAACTTCAGGGGGCGGCTAAAATAAGCTGGCGCCAGCACGGCGGCGGGGGCACACGGAGTCGAAGGTGAGAGAGCTACGAGGGCGTTGAGAGGGAGGGCGAGGGGAGCCACCGAAGTGGCGGAGTTGACGCGGCCAAATCCACTTCCCTGCTGCCCTCCTCCCTCACCTTCAATGGTCTCCGCGCGCACCCGTGTGCCGGCGCCGCCCGCTCGCTCCCTGAAGCTTCGTTTTCTGTCGTTATCGGGAAGTGACCGTTAGCCGGCGTGGGCAGTTTCAGTTTCGTGGCCCGCGCTTGCTATGCGCTTGCGCGCCGCGATATTTCACGACTCGCACCGTTCGTGCATCGTGCTATGGTGCACGAATACTTCAAAAATACGTCCTTTTAATTCGAACAAATTTTCGGGCCCCTTCGAGTTCGAATTATCGAGATTCGACAGTAGTTTTGATTGTGTTTCGATGATACGAATTTCGGCTAATACGAATATTTTTCGTGACCCCGTGAGATTCGTATCATCGAGCTTTTACTGTATTGTAGCAGTGACAACAAAATTATAAAATGACTGCCACTTGACTGTGGCACTCAGAAGACTAAAGGAAATTCCTAGATAAGTGAGACTCGTCCTTGGCATTGAAAGGGTTAAGGAGCAAATGTGGAAGTATACAGTGCACCTTCGAACTCTGGAGTGTATGCATTGGCTGCTGCAAATTATCGCCGCGCGCCGTATGCCCCAGAGGCAGCGTGCGGGGACGCGCGCTATCACGGAGAGCGAACGCACTCAATCTCCCACACGCAAGCAAGGAAGCGGAAAGCCAGCGCCGGCACTTCTCTGCCAACAACCGCGCTCGTCGCTCGTCCGCACAGTCTCTTATCTCTCCCGCGCGCAAGCAAGGAAGCGGGAAGCCAGCGCCGGAAGGAGCGGGGGGGGGGGGGGGGGGGGGGGGGGGCGCACTTCTACGCTGCCAACAACCGCGCTCGTCGTTCGTTCGACCGCACCGTCTCTTATCTCCACACGGCTCTGACCTTTATGCGCATTCGCCGCTCAGTTTCCGTTGAAGCGATAGACCGCACGTACCTTCGCCCGCTCCTGCGGCGTATATATCCGCTCGCTGCCAGCGTTTTGACGGTCGTTGTCTGCAGTCATTCAGTGTGATCTATTCATGTTTGTTTGTGCGCGCTCACACCACGCTTCTTCAATCAGTTAGTAATAGTCGGGCCACATTTTCCAACGCACGCTACACATGCAATGCTGCCCGGGTCGGCAGTGCAGCGCTACAGGTGTGTCCCTTCGCACGCGCTGCCCACGGGAAGCGCTTCTCATCAACACCACCGTTTCACACGCGCCTTCTCGTGGTCATCGAGTCTCTCTTCATGTCGGTCTACTTACGCCGCAGCACACCTGCTTACTTAATCAGCTCATGTTTACTACAATTCATATTGCTACCAAAGCCGCTCACCTTACTTCGTATGACATTGCTGTGTTGCTATCGCATTCATCGCTTCGCCCTTAGGGCGAAACTGTGACATTTTCTGTTCTGTTTCGTGTATCTAATGCTCTGAAAGCTTTTGCAATAAGAGACACACTAGAAGTTAAACCAGGTAGCTGCCTTTTGCTACTGCAAAAAAAATAGCTACTGCCTTTTGCCCCTTTATCTATTTGCCTTGACGACACTGAAATTCACGACAGTAGACCACTCACTATTCGAACAACCTGTGCGTCATTAAAAAGCCCAAAACTGACCCCCAAGGCAAAGAACTCGCAGCTGTCACCATGCGGGCAAGAGCCGCCGAGACTGCAGAGGAAACGGCAATCGCTCTGGTGATAACAACTTGCCCTGAAGTAGCCGTAATCCTCACTGATTCCCAAGCAGCAGCTCGCAACTATCAAAAAGGATGCATATCGGAAACCGCACTCAAGCTACTTCCAAATCACATCGCACGCGCCCCACTCCCCGACACCCATATCAACTGGATTCCAGGCTATCAGGGCATGACAGGAAATGAGGTGGCACACGCCGCCGCCCGCGAGCATACCAGCCGGGCTTTCCTGCCATCCCAAACCAGGCCGGCCCCCAACGTTGATGACATCGCTCTAAAGTACTCGGAGCTTCTGAAACACCACTGACTCAGCAGAAGAATGTACCATTCACCACACGAGATGCTGAGCAAAGAGGAAGGAGTCATCCTCCGCCGCCTACAGACAAACACCTATGTACACGGAATAATCATGCACAGACTGTATCCTACACAGTACTCGTACACATGCACACACTGCGACATCCCAGCCACCCTGCAACACATGGCCCAGGATTGCCCACTGCGTGACACATCCACAGACCCTAGCTAAAAGCTCAACAAGACGACTCCAAACAAGGATGCCCCATAGAGGATGAAGAAGAGCACCCCACTCAGCGCACATCTATACCACCACTGAAACATGGGAAGCGAAGCTCTCTTCCGACGACCTGGATGACCAACGCAGTCTTGTCGCCCGGGCCAAGGAGGCAGCCCACGCCAAAGGGTTCCTGGAATAAGGAATCCTCCCACCTAGGGTGAACCGGGTCCCGACTCGGATTACCATTTCAGCAAATAAAAGTTTATTTCTCTCTCTCTGTCACCTTGACTTACATATGTTCCTCAGAATTTGCTGCTAGTAGAAATCACAGACAATAAGCAAAATAAATTCTTAATGGATCCCACACAAAGTTATCATTGCTGCCAGCTTAATTACATACGTCCACTGCAGGATGAAGGCTTCTCAAAGCAATCCTTAGTTACCTGTCTCGCATCAGTCGGCTTCACATTATGCCTATAAATTTCCTAATCTCATTGCACCACATAGTACTCCTTTTGACGCCCCCTATTGCATTTCCCTTTTCCACTGATTATGTTGCTCTAACAGACCAGTGGTTATCTTCACTAAGCATTAGATGACCTGCCTAACCACATACTCTCCCACACAAGGTAGTAACCACAAAACCACACACAAAAAAAATATTGTTGCAGTTTCACCCGAAAGGCGAAGCATCAATTGCGATAGCAAATTAGTAGAGAGCTATAAGGAGTAAGGATAGTAGTTTTATCAGCTGTTTTGTCAGCGTTTTATCAGCGTTTTATCAGCGTTTTGCCCGCGTTTGCTACAAACGCGAGCAAAACATTGGTGACTGTTCCCGGTGCCTCTGGGCGCGGCTCGGAGGTTTTTGACGAGATCAGAACGGGACACTCGTCGAGCAGCATCGGAAGTCTTTACCACCTTTTCACCTCGCAACGTTTTTATATAAATACGCATTTGGTGCCGCAGCTAAACGTCGCCTCCCCTCCCGTTCCCACACGGCCTTTCGCGTGACGGAAGAAGTCACGTTTGCTCTGTATATATGGTGATTGTAAAGGAAGAAAGAGACGCTGAATTCTGCAGCCCTTCAGGGAGCACGGCGCAGAACACACGCTTGCTCTCCGCTGTGCGTTTGCTCCCAGTGAAAGTGCGCGTCCCTTGCGCGCTTTCACTCGCACGTACAGCATACGGTGCACGGCGACGATTTCATCGCCGTTTGACATCATACGGAACCTCATGGCAACGGTGAAGCCGACGGCATAAATATGCTTTGAGTGTCCATATAATTACTATCGCAACAATAGCAAAACCAGAAACCATGACCAATCTTGACAAAGTAGGCAACAGTGCTGTCAGTAAAGTTTTCTTAAAGAAATGCAGAAAAGGTAACACCAAATGAAAGCAGACATAACCATAACTTATGACAGTCACAATGCACCTTAGTCACAATACCGAGAAAATTGTCGGAAGGACAAGTGTACATTTGCAAGCATGAAAAAATTTTCTGCGGGGAACAGATACCCACGTCATGAACATTGCTGGTGAATATTTTTACCTTGGACACAAAAACAGTGGCTGGTTTGTATGGGTGATCACTCTCCACCACTGCATAGTGAACAGGGCCAACGCCTCCATCCGTGGGTGCCAATGCATCAGCTTGGTTGGTTGGCGCATTCCTTTGGTTCAGTGTGGACACCCATTTCAGAAGCTTTTGGACTAAGTCAAGAACCTCAACAGCACTCTATGCAGGATAAAAAGAAACAGGAGAGACATTAGCAAACACAGACAGCTTTACTTCTTGGAAACATCTGTTCCACACATACTGACCACATCTTCATCATGTCTATCAAGCTGCCTACTTTTAGGATGTAGTATTTTCATACATATGACTCACCGCTTTATATAACCTGCACCCTCATTACAACAGTAGGAAAGAGGGTGAACATATAAACTGCACAAATAATTGAACACAACAATGTTAAAATTTTTCTGAGAGTGACCCAGCACCAATATAGGCAGAAAGCTAAGCTCCAGAAACAATCTCGCTTGTATATCCAGTAGTCACTGCATTCGCTGCTGCTTTATGAAGAAGTAAGATGAGGCTTCATGGCACGTTTCCATGAGAGTAGAAGCTCTATCTGAAACTGCATGCATGTAATCAATTCTCGCACTTTCTACTGAAATGTCCTTCTACCTTTTTGGTAAGAGCTACATGCAAAAAAATCTGGTATTTCTGTGCACAATAAAGCTGGTGATCACCTTCAGCGATGCTTTTACTTCCGTGTGATGCAACATCCAGCTTAATGCCCCACCATAGCAATGGCATTTGTGAATGTTACATTCACAACGTTTCTGCTGCCCGTACTATTGAAGCCCTGGACAACAAGACAGTACGAAAACAGTGCTGGCAAGAGGCATGCCAGTCTATCAGTTTCTTTCACTCAGACAAATAAAACACATTGAAATTGATGCAGTACATGGCCACAGGTTCGTGTTGAAAGCATACTTATTACAAATGATCCCAGAGCAACGAGTAACTTTGCTTCCTTTGCCAAAACAAGCCAGCCCCTTAAGATAGGCACACGGCAAAGTTTAACAGGCCACTGAAGGTACACATTCCACTGCACTTTCTCACCTGTGAGTCAGACGAGGCAACTGGGCAAAGATGAGCAAGTATCAATGGAAGCAACTGTGTCATCAAGTGCGAGGATCCAACTTCATAGATCACTTCGTCATCTGCGAACAGATTTGTAGAGGGCGTTATCAGATGTTCCTCTGGGAAAAGGCTAAGCAAAGTTCAACAGCACTGAAGTAACAACTCAGTGGCAATGCAGTTCTAATGATGCTTGATAGCATTGCTGCGCTAAGCCCAGCAATGTTGAAAAGCTTATGCAGGGCGGATAATAAGGTGATAATGGAGGGTACCATAAGTAAAGACATGCTCGTCATGCAAGAGGCAGTCAAATGCAACAAAGAGGCAAAGGGCGAGCCTCACCACATTAACTATACGGTACATTTCTTTATGCATCAATGCAATGTCGAGCTAAATGATGTCACATTGCACAATGTTGTATCGTATGTTGTCTCTAGTTTCCATAGAATTCATCGGTCAACAGAATTAAAAGTTGGGTGAGGTTGTGAGAGTTCACCTTGTGAAATGCAGCGAAGAGGCCGATGGGGAGAAAAGTAAAGAAATGACTATTATTTTTCTCTTTCTTTTTTCATCAGACTCATGGAAATATACTCTATTATTCGCACAACTTCATGGTGCTGCCGCTCACCTCATAAACACAACGTATCAGGACCAACAAAATTTTAGATACCTTACAGCACGCTATTCTATAATTCAGACTCCGCCTGCATGACTGCGAGCTAATTCGGCCACCAAGTTGAACAGAAAGAGCAATGGTGTTGCTTTGACTTGTCTTCGGCACCTTTTCAAAACCGAAAGTTTTGTTGATCTAGTAGTTGACGACTGTGCTCAAAACACGAGACAAGCCAAGCCAAGGCAAGCCACTAAGTTGTAAATACTGCATTTGCAGTTTGTGACGTGTGTTTTGCTCATCCAGTGTTTGTTCCTTTAGTGTTAACTTTTTCATTACCACGCCTACAGAAATTGATCACTTTGATCGGCAGTTTTTCTATACACTATTAAACATTTCCGTTGAAATTCTACTAGAAATGTCATGCACCGCCTGAAATGATGACTTAAATTCAACTATTTGTCATATTTTTAATTTCGGGCAGATTGTGGAGTCTATAAAAACAAGACTTCGACAGGAGATATCGTCGATGTTAGCCTCTGGTGCTCCTAGCACTTCCTCAATAAAATCATGCACAAACTGCGCTTTGGTCGACTGGGGGTCATAATTTTTAAATGACAGTAGGAGTGAAGACACAGAAGCTTCTCCCAGGTTGTCTAATTTTCCAATCCGACGTCTCAAATAATGTAACAATGTCTCGAATAGCAATACTAACAATGTCTCAAATAATAATGGTAGAAGTTCATGAGCGCAACTTTATTTTCCCCACCGTGGGTTGCATCAGCATATTGACAGCGTAAGTAAAAATTATTATGAGCAACCCTTCTCGTTGTGTGGGGTTTTCACTCACACAAGAGCACAAAGTCAGTTTCAGACTGACTTTCGACCGGAGCATGACAAGCAGTCTAATCTCTTACATTTTGAACACCACCTCTGCAAGTGCCGCTATCGTTACTGTACAATATTATGCTACATTCCCGGGCTGGTATAACGTAAAGCTATTCCAATCTGTTTTTATTACAAATCAGCCATTAGCCCTCCCTCCAAGGTCAAAATGGCTCGGGCTCTGCCTATATGGGTGCGACGCCTGCCCATATTGGCTGAAACCGAACCATTCTGACCTGTCACAAAGGACTAATGGCCGATTTGGAATAGAAATTGATTGAAATAGTTTTACGTATTACTGGCCCAGATACCGCCAGACCATGTTCCTGTACAACACTGTACAGCAACAGAACAAAGCATGTGGAGGCTCCTGCGCCAGTTGAACGTACGCTAGACAACCTTGCTTACACACTAAAGCTGACCAAATGAAATATAAAGTAAGAAAAAGCTCCTGCATGCTCCCCAACATGACAACCATTGCTTTGTGAGCCTAAAGAATGCAGTAAAAAATGAACCAGGTGCCTGCTGCAATGAGCAAATGCTTCCTGTACAATAGGAACTTGCCCGTTTTCACATTTGCACAGCTACTGCTCTACCAGATAGCATGGGCATCACTATGGCTAGTATTGACACCAACCAATCTTCATAATAATATATTTTTTTTGCGTGATCTGATTTAGAAAAGTTGGGAACTAAGAAGCCAGGTACATATTTTGTATATTTAAGATTTTTTTTTCTCTCAGTACTTACACTAAAAATAGCAAATTATTACTTTCATTCGTGTTTCCCGAGATGCGTTTTTTAAGTTTTGCATAAGAATTCTCAAAAACTGCCTGAGAAATTATTACTTCTTTACATCTATTCTCAACACCAGTGACCAGGCTATAATTTTATGTATCGTGGTATTTCTAGTGCATTTCTAGCGGTAATGAAAGAGTTAAATATTGACACGGTCATCTTTGGCTGTTGTTACGAGTTTTGGATGCTCAGAACCCTTAATAGACAGTTTTAGTTTAGCGTGTTTACAGTAATAGCGGGCTTACCGGAATAGCGGGATCGAAATGCGAATGCACAGCACGCTTACCGACCCATACCGTTGAGCGCATGCACGCTATTGCTCAGATTTAACGTTACCATCTTTCCGTGGTTTACGTAGTTTACATAAAACATGGCAGCGGTCCCGGTCGCCCGCTTCGAACTGAATTTGGCGTTGTTTTTGTAGAATTAACTTCGTTCGTGGCAAATGACTGCGTAAACGGCTTTTGCTTAGTCTCATGCTGCTCTGACGAGAGAGTGTTATGGCTAATCTTGAGAAATTTTCGAGATCGCTTCTCGTTTCGAGAGCGCCTAAGCCTAACGAGAGAATTTTTCTCCGAGATGCGAGCGCCAGCTGTCGGTAAAGTCGGGAGATAGGCGCGACGACGGCATATGGCCTCTGAGATGGGAACATTTCAGAGGCTATGGTAGACAGCTTGTACTGCTTGTCTGTTTCGGTCCAGATCGGCGGACACGGGAAGTAAAAATACAACGCGCCCCTGGCTTCCATTGCGCTGCCTCTTGCATTTTCCGGGCGCACACACACATAGAATACTTAGGTGCCCTATGTATGCGAAATTCAAAGCGTAATGGAATAGCGTCCTGCACGTAAACTATGCTATCACGCTATACTAAAACTCTCTTTCTGCAAAGTTCGCTTGCGTAACGGAACGGTAACGCTATTTCCCTTAACCCCACTATTACACTAACGTTAAACTAAAACTGTGTAATGTCTGCACCAAAACGGGTGGCATTGAAGCGAGGGAAATGCCGGACTATGACTGTTGTGAAGAGACTGACGATCATTTGGCTATCGGGGCACAGTCGAATTCTGTTGCCAAGGGATGAAGCTTTAGTGCATGCCTTAACTGCCTTTCGTCGATCAATAGAGACAGCATAACAACGGTTGAAAAACAGACTGATGAGGTTGCATGCAAGCATGTGTGCAGGAAGAAGTGCATTGAGAAGCTTTTTTTGGGAACTTGCGTAATAAAGTGTCCTATTTTGTGGAGAATTCATTATTTGGAACTCCCAATTATTCGGACATTTAGACAGTTCCCGCTGAGTCCTAATTATTGGTTGGCAATCGTATTTGAAGCAAAGTAGTTGTCTAAATGGTTGCTTCCATTGGAGAAACATAGAGGCAACATTAAAGCAACAAATAGTTCTAGAGAGTTGTCCTGCGTAGTGCAGTGATGCTGAAAAGTGCTATAAGAATGATGCATCAGAAAGCAACTGATGTGTTTAGTGAACCTTTGACACTCAGTAGTATCCCCACCAGATATCATGTTGTAGTAGTGGCAAAACACAAGGATATGGAAGTCGAACATTGTGAAGTCGAAAGAAGCTACAGTCAACGACCAATTTTTTGGATGCCTGATTTTTTGGACATGCCTAATAATTTGAATGCCTTTGTGGCACCACCACGAAGGCGTCCAACCATAGAGCCAGTGATGTGATCACTTGCTCTGGTGTACGATCACTGGTGTACGAAACATCACATCCGCAAGCGGATGTCATGTTTCAGATGCTGAAACAATTTGCCATCCTATTTTTCTGACATTGTCGTGACAGTAGGTCCGAAACGACATTAATTGAAGCCACCACCACCGCCATGTTGATTATCTCGCAGTCTCTAACCAACGCTCTCGCCACCAATCCACTGGCAGTCGTAGTAGACGTTTTGTGCTGTCGTTAAGCCTAGCAACTTCAATGTTCGCTATCAAGCTTTCTGCTGTACGGCATCGCATTTTTCATTTAAAGGAATCACTGCTGTGGGCAATGGTGCTGGCTCCGCCTTCAACATTGTAGCCAATGGCGTCGAAGCGCGAACTGCACGGCAAGGGTCTTGCATACTGCCGGTTTCAAAAAGTTATCTTCGCTGCAATACAGGGTGTTACGCAGTCAAGCATACGAACAGTATTGCGGTAAAGCATACCAAGAGTGAGTGAGTGAGTGAAGCATACTAAAATGTATTCCTTAATTATACATGCGCTCACCGTGACAGGAGCAATTTGGGCCTTTGAGCACAGTTAACCTTTGACGGTAAAAAAATGCAAAAAGAAGAAACGTGCCATAAAGACGGATTTTCTTTTTTCCTAGCAAATGATCATGCTAGACAACAACAAAAAAAAATTCGGTCAGGAAGATGAATTTTACTAGAAAAAAATTTTTTTTACATTGTAACAACAGTGGGCTTCTCTGCTGATAAGTTAGTGTATGCGTCCAACGTCACGTGCAAACGACTCACATGATCATATAAAGCAAGACCATGCAAAAAAATTTGTCAGAAAAATGAGGTTTAATAAAAAAAGAATTCTTTGCTGGCCGAGGATGCCGCCAGGGCCCGAAGGCTACTGGCCGCCGTTTAGTGGGGACCTGTCCCCCTAAACTGTTGGACACTAAATAAAGTTGTTCTCTCTCTCTCTCTCTGCACTGTAACGAAGGTAGGCTTCACTGCACAAAGGCAAGTATGCTCCGGCTTTCACTTTTCAACAGCTCTTTGCACCACCCGAAGTTATTTACGACAAGCACGAAAAAGAGCACACTATCTGGAAGAAGCGCGGAGCAACACAGGGGCTCAAATCGTCTTCAGGCTTGTAACAAAAAAAAAAAAAAAAAGCGCTGGACAAGCTGGTCTCGCCCATCTTTTTGGCAAGCTTAAGCTTGAGAAGCTGTGCTTGTTTTCTGTCCTTAAAGGGTTAAAGGAATGCATTTGTTTTTTCGGACTGCCCGATTTTTGGTCATCTTCACAGCCCCTAGGGAATCCAAAAAATCGGATGTTGACTGTATATAGCTCTGCACTAAGCAACCTTATATGTCCGCCAAACAAAGAAATTTGGTAATGGTGAAAGAAAAGCAAAGGCAGCGGTCAACAAATCAAATACAGTCAACACCCGATTTTCCGGAAGCCCAATTTTTTGGACATGCCCAATAATTCGGACGCCTTCGCGGCACCTCCACGTACCCCATAGATGTACAAGAACGTCTGAAATTTTGAAATCGATTTTTGAAAACCACGCGTTTCGGTATCTGCAACGCCTAATCTACGCTGTATCAAAATGGTTAGGCTGAAAACGCACTAAAAGTGCCCGAAAAAGATTAATTCGTCAGTGCACAGGGTGAGAAAACGGCTTTAAATCGCACAAAATCACCGCAGTTCACGGAGACATATCTCAAATTTCCTGACACTGAGGGCTGCCATCTTGGTATCGTTCGAAAGCTCAAGGTTTCGCCGTTCTGCTTAATTCATCCGTAGTTGCCATCTCATAACAAACGCCAAAAAACAAAAGAAGCGCGGGTCTGCGATAGGTATTCACACGGGCCCTCCGATGAAAGCGGGCCTCCGATTGGCTGCCGTGCTGAAAGGCGTCTCTCCATTGGTTGCTGCTGTGACAGGGGCACGATGGCAACCGCAGTTGTCTGCTTCGTAAACCACGCCGGCGTCTTCACTTGACACGCAGAATTCGGATTACTGAGAGCTCCCAAGTTAATGATGGATCGTCGCTGGTTGGAGAAGAAATTTTGGACGAAGCACGCCTTCGGAATACGGAAGTGCAAGCCTCCTACGGCAAGAAAAATACGGCAATTAGTGGGAGAAGCGGAGGTGCACCCGACTGAATGTGCCGCGCTACCTTGCACCGTGGATTACGTGTCGCGCTATCTTGCACCATGTGACTCCGGCAACGAAACAGACAATCGCCCTGTGCCATCGGCACTGATAACGCAGTCGACGGAAGACGCGCCAAGAGAGGCTTCCGTGCCTCGGCGTACGGCCGCGCGAATCAGCCGAGATCGTATCTCGGTAGACATAGCTCGCTGCGACTAGGCAAAATGGCGCAAACACAAAGAACGCGGCCCGAAGCACAGCAGCCACTCCGTCCGGCCGATGGCACGCAGAAAGGGAGGAAAAGCACAAAAGCAACAAAAGCGCCACCGCTTCAAACTCTTCGCGCCCAGTCGCGGCCTCTGCGCTGTCCGGCGCCGCGTCCGAAAGAGAAAGGGAGAAAGCGCGTGACTGCGCGCTGTTCCTCTTTCGCGGCCGTCGGTGGGGCGGGGCGGCGTTTATTCGCATCAACCGACGCGGGTCGAAAATCGACTCGTAAGAACCGTTCTCTAGCACGTTGCAAAGTAATGGGGCTCGGCCGGGACTACAGGAAAATTGGTATCATCCGAAAATTCGTATTAGCCGTTATCGTATCATCGAGATTCCACTGTATTCCTTAATTATACACGTGTGCACCCGCCGTCTCCTACCACAGTACAAGCCCCGATACGCCTAATAAGTGTACTGGCAGGCCTTCAGCGCTATTTCGGACATACCTGTGGCAATTTGAGCCCTTGGAATCAGGAAAAAGCATGCATTAATTTTTTCGGACTGCCTGATTTTTCGGACATTTTCGCGGCCCCTAGGGAGTCCGAAAAATCAGACGCTACTGTAAATAGCAGATGGCATTTTCTTTGTTCAATGGCAGGAACATTCAGGAGCACCAATAAGGCCAGAGAAGTTCATGACAAAATGAGATCAAATTCCTGACCTTGTTCAGAAGCAGCTTCAGACAGCAGTTGTGCACTAGCCTTGACAATAGTGCCACAGATGTTGAGGACATTTCGACGAGCTTGCAGTTCCATTAAATCACGCATAGCCTGCTGGCTTTCTGTGTCATGAGGTGTGCTACAAAAGAATAAAGGAAGTAAGACATTGCACAATGCACTACACAAGGGCAAGTACAACATCAGCATATAATTAAATCCTTTTACGATGATCTATCAATTTTAATTACGCAACAAATTTAACATCCTACCCAATGAAATTTCATCCAGATAAAATAGCCATTTTTCAAAGCATATCACTGATTTGAGAAACCTTTCAAGTCGGCTCACCAAAGAAGAAAAATAAGTGAGCATGTGTGGAATTAAAAAAACACACACACACACAAGTAACTCTATCTGGAACTTTGGAAATTCTCAATGAGTTCAAGGGCATTTGCTCTATAGATTTCTTTCCAACTGACAACACAGAACCTTGAAATGGACGTGCATGCAGTCAATGTATAGAGTGGAGCCCTTTTGGATTCTAGAAATACACTGGTATGCCATTTTTATTTAGGGGAGACTTGCATAAAGCATTTAAAAAGTGGGCAAATTTACTAAAGAGTTTAGTAAAACACCTCGTGCAAGCTGCCATAGGCGTGCTAAACAAGCAATGATCTTTTTATTTTTCTTATGTCCTCATTCTCATATCACGCAAACTTTTCAGGTGCTTTTGCATTGGTAAGTAAGAGTGGTCTTATGGGGAATCCTCTGGTCATAAATGTTACCAAAGTTACTTTTGTTGTTCAATGCAGTGTCAACAAATTAATGTATTGTATTCTGCCTTTCCTGGACTAACAATTGGTAGTGTGTCTTTCAGTCACTTTCACTAACATCACTTGAGTGAGCAGGGGTGCAATGAGGCCACTGATTCACTTGTTTTCACTTTGCACTTTTGACCCTGTCAATACCTCCAGTAAAAATTTCCATTAATTGTGAACTGGATAATATAAAAAAATTTGCACGGGTGATAATAAGAATGGGCACGTAGCCAACACTCATTTATTGAACACACGAACAGCACAAGGGATTAGTATCCTACATTCACCAGCATTGATGACTTCAAGTTACCTGTAGTAGAGTATCTGAGGTATCTGCCCTCTGGTGTGGTTGGTGCCATTGAAACTCAGGGAGCTGTCGCTGAATGTGAACGTGGTGCCATCAGGGCCTTTCACTTGAGTCACTCCACCATCACCATTATTTGTCCTTGCACCATGGTTTTTCAATCTCAAAGCATACTTTGTGTTCTCCTGAAAGAATACCACAATCAAAACTCATGTAATTTCTCATAAAATATGCCTCACATACAAGAGAATAAACAGTACAATAGGGCTGCAACTGCACCATGAAAATTAATGGTTGCTCTGCAACACACAGAGCCGATGTAATAAAAGCTGTACTAAATACAAGAAAGTTCATAAAAGAAATCCAAAAACGAGTCTTAAGTTGGCTACTGCCTTTTGTTAACCTGTGTTCCTACATGACTTTGTCATACTGAGTACAGTTGAACCCTGATATATCGAACCAACATATAACGAACTATTCTGTATAACGAAAAAGTATAATAAAAGCAGTAAAATTCCCTTGAAAATTTTTGTATGAAATTTTCATTTTATATATCGAATTACCTATATATCGAACTTTTTTGTGATCCCATTCAGATTCAATATATCTGGGTTCGACTGTACCTTGTTTGTGTATCAACCATTTTTCAATGGATGTCTTGAAAAAAAATAAAAATTATTCAGTGAACTAATGTCTCCTGGAAGGAAATCCGACTCACCACGATCGGATAGCGAGCGAATATGTTCGCCCCATGCTATGACACCATCGCCTAGTCGTTCACGTGTACGGTCCAGCAAACGGTGGCATGTTCAAACGATCCGTGTTCGTCCATACCGGTGCCCTGCTCCTAGCCTCGCGAGACGGTCTCGTGAAGCGTGGATTGGCGCATGCGCGGAACGTCCGCATTGCTCACCGGCCCCAACAAGAAGAGGAACAGCCTTTTCCCTTTTGCGCCCACGTAACCCTCCGCCGTCAGGTGGCATTAGCAGCGCAACACTAGCGTCATCTCTCATAATACGCTGCAACTCCACCGCCATAAAGCTACGCGACGAAGCCGGACTACAGGAGACGGGAGCCATGCGGGCAAAACAACATCAGGGGACGCGTGAGGGTCGGGCATCCCCACACCTCTTTGGCTGGTGATCGGCGAGTGGCGTGGACGTATTGCGCATGCACCGACACGCTCTCTGCGAGACAGTCTCACGAGGCTTGGGAGCGGGGCACCGGAATGGACGAACACGATCATCGTTCAGACGCGCCACCAGCCGTGTAACCGTACACGCGAACGACTAGGTGTTAGGTGTCCAGCATGGGGCGAACATATTTGCTCGCTATCCCGTCACGGTAAGTCGGACTTCCTCGATTAGTCGCGTGCTATTGGAATGTTCTATGGGCAGTAATTCAGCTAGCAGGCATTAGTGTATAAAAGGTGCAATAAATGTCTTTTTGATTTTTTGCACTACTGTGTTGTCGTTCCTTTGTGCCAAAAGCTTGTGTGAGACCCCGCAAGGCCAAAGTTAAGCGTCCTCCAAATTTTTAATGTAAGCCCAGAGACAGTTTTGGTTTTGCACACTGTACCGCACAATTGATCGGGCGCTGTATGTAAAGGGGGCTCTTAGTTTGAACTCCGTTTTATTAGAATAAATTTTCGGTCTTCTTGGAGTTCGAATTAACAAAATTCTACTGTACTTAAACATTGCCTTGTGACCAGCTACAGCGCCCCAGCAGCAAGAACTAACCTTGATAGGAATTGGACGGTCAAACTTCACTTCTGCCACATCTGAGTAGCAATCTTCCGGGCCAAACGAGCCCTGAGCTTCACTAATCTGCTTCCATCGTTGCATGTGAGGCAGCTCCCCACCAACACCGCTCTGCAAACACAGGCAAGCTGATCATCACGAGTGATTCTGCACAGCAGTGACTGGCCACACAACACTACACACTGAAGAGCTGACTTCCATATATAAATGCTCAGGTGCTGGCGTCAAGTGCTGCAATGTTTCGCGCAACGCTTTGGATTACGTAGACGTCAACTACAGCCAAGTCTGACATTTTTTTTTTTCTACTTTGGGTTGTACGTTTTTTTGGTTAGTTATGTTTTTTCTCTAACTTCTTTTTTTTTTTTCCAGAACATATGAAAGAGGTTCTACTGTACTAGTCCTTCTGTAGGGTGTCTACTGCAAAGTTACGCGCGCACCAAAAGTTGATACAGTAGTACCTCGTTGATACGATATTCCCAGGAACTGAAAAATAAAACGTAGAATCCGAAAATCGTATTATTCGAAATACATTGATCCTGTAAGACATTGGCTGGGAAAAGAACAACATATTCCGAGAAACGCATTTTGCAGAATCATATCAACGAGATTCCACTGTATAAAACATGATTCTACTATCCTAGTGCACTGGTATGCAAACCAGCAGGAATTACCAGATATAACATGCTCGTGTACACTCACGGCAGTGATATGCTCACTCATAAGCAACCTTAAGGGGCCGAGTGCATCAGTTTAGCTAGCTTGGGCTGCATCAGATAAATTATATCACAAGACATCTTGATCTCAGAATCAAGTTCTACTTCCATTCAACAATCGTAGCATACAATGTTTATCATCTAAAACAAAGAATCTGCAAACTGTGCTACTGGTGTTGCAATATAAAGAATAGATCCCTGAGATGATTCTTCAGCAACACTCACATCATCAAGGAGCTCAAATTCATACTGCCATTCATTGCCAATTCCGCCATAGATGCAAGCACCAGCAATAAGCACTCCAGGTCTATCAACGCTGAAGCAGATGGCATCCGGAGAACCGTTTCCAGTGTTCCACGTTCTGTTCTGGCAGACCCGTGAGAATCGAGACGGAGTGCAGTGGAGTGCTTGCCGGCTGGCGCGCTGTACATCCACCTAAAATATAAGTCAGCAGTTGCAGCACAGCATGAATAAAATTAATTTGTTTCATTACATAAATTGATAGACTGCACTGACTGACCCCTTGATTATTGTAACTTAGTCACTGCAAACAGAAATTATGAGTACCTGCCTGCTGGATACATTTAAGAGAAACCCATGTGACCAAGAGAAAAGCCTCCCCTGCACTCATGTAAAACACCATAAGAAATAAGAAAAATAAATGGACAATACTAAGAAACTTTCCTGCAATCTGAAGTCTTCAGCAATGTTTCACACGCATTCATACTTTCATCATAGCTTGTACTAACCACACACACACACACCTGGCAAGCAAGCCAAATTGAATTAAAGTATGCAACTCACCGCACAACCTATAGTCTGAGATGAAAGTTCAGCAACCACAGCAGAAAGAAAAGCGCATGTGCTGGACACAAGTTTCACAGATGGTTTTTCTGCCTCCTGTGTAAGAAAGTAATTACAAAGAAGCAGTATGTCAGCAAAAGGCACAAAAGAGTCAAAATTTCATGGATAAGACATCTATGTGAAGCCAGTATTTTGGTTTGTTTTGCTTCTGATGAGAGAAACCAGCCTTTCCACTTACATGCTTCAGTACGCTCTGCACAGGGGCAATCACGATACTCAGCAGACGCTCCAGGACATCTCTGAAGCTGCAATTATCAGTGTGATATCCTTCCTTCTGAAAAAGATTTTCACACTATTAAAATCAGCAAAGGACCTAAAAAGGACAACACACAACACAGTGCAGAGGTAGTGTACCTGCTGTGACAAAAACCAAAATGTTCTCCTTTCCAGGTTCGTAGAGCATGAGAAATTGCCACTGAGAAACACCACCACCAGGCCTGTTATCCTTGTAAGCGCTATGAATCAGTTGCAAAAGGTTATGGCACACAGCTTACCTGTGATAAGCTAAACTTTCACTTAGCTTTTCATGGAGGCATTATAAGGAAGTTTTTAGGCTCTGGAGAGAAAGAAGCATTAGTGTGTGTCTATTTTTGTCACAAGTTATCCAAGCATTGAAGTTCATCGTTTTGCATTTTCAAGGCTGTAAAGAATATTTATTCTGCTACATTTGCAATCTTGAAAAATAAATTGATTACAATTGTTTTTCGTGAAGAAAATTGGACAAAAATTGGTCATTCTTCTCTTGAACATACACAAGGGATACTTAAGCGTTCGTTTTTCTTTGGCCTTAGTATGAAATTTTGGGTAAGCCTCCGTGGTTGTTATTCAAGTTGCCATCGGCAATTACTGAAAGACTCAGGTAGACATCAATTTTATTGCTGATTCTTGCCCCGTAGTCTTCTAAGGTCTTTTGGACATGGTAAAAACAGCATCTCGCTTCAAAACATTAAATGGCATTCCTTTTAAATCCTTAAATAACTGTACTCTGTAATGTCTTGTTATATGTGCTGTTTCTGTTTTGTCGCCAGCAATAATAAACAATAAAACCTTGACCCCACACAGCATAGCCTCTTCCTCACATCTTCTTTTCTTAAAATTTGTGAGGTTTTACGTCCAAGAGCCACAACCTTGCTATGAAGAATGCCATTGTGATGGGCCCTTGATTGATTTTTTCAACACAAGATTTGTAACGCACACTGAAAGCATACTAAATTATTGTTTTTGCACTTCAGAGGAATCAAATCAGCAGGAGCTCTACAGCACATGAGCCATTGTAATGAGTAACTGTTTTGCTTGGCAATAAACAAACATAGCAAGGTGAACATGGGTGCAAAAAGAAGTTTTTGAGAATGAATCGAATACGAATCGAATAGCGCCAAATCCAAATCAAATATGAATCAAATAGTACCTGACGTGAATCAAATCAAGTACTGAATATTTTTTCGAACAGTTTGAATAATGCACAGCCTTCTCACTAACCATTTTTACATTTTGGTATTCACAACAATGAAAGGCTTTTGTCATTACACTGCCCAGCATAAAGTATGTCTCATTAAAAGCACAAAGGGAGCATTAGGAACAACTAAACAGATTGTTTGCAAACTCGGGGCTCTTCAGAGCATACACTGTCGTGCATTATCACATAATGCTTTTAAAGGTAATGTTGTGGACCAATTAATAACTGCATATACAGTCGAACCCACTTATAACGATACCGATTTTAACAATATGTCGGTTATAACAATGAGAAGCTGCTGCACCGTCAACTTTTGTATGTTTTCTATGGTGAAATAACACGCTTACTACAATGCCCCCATGCCCCATTATCGGTTGCAACGATGAAGCCTGGCTACTGGGTGTCCATGCCGAAAGGGAATGGAATGCGAACTTCAAAAGAAAAAAAATTGAACCGTTGCATGACGCCGCGCGCTGTCTTCCATCCTTCCCGCATCGCCAGCCTTGCGCGCATCTGTCCCATTGCCCTTCCACCCCTCCGAACACGAATGTGCTGCACTCATAGCTCTACGCCGCGCCACCCTCCGAAACACGAATGGACCGCACCAACTGTGCTGATAGCGCTGGGCTGGCGGTGCACCGCAAATGTGCGACGCAATATAGCCAGGTCCCGCACACTCTCAAGTTCCAACAAACGGCAACAGAGGGCGAAAAAATCGACCGCGCGACCCTGCTAATAAACCAAGCATAGTACGTCATCAAAAAGTTTCCCCAGTGAGTGCCGTAGTCTCCCGCTAGAGGCGCCGTAGTAAGCGCAATTTCAACCTACAAACTTTCTCCCACATGAATCGAAGCATTTTTATTAGATGATAAAGAGTACATAATTATTATTCCTAAGTATACATTGCACTCTTGAGTACTCACTCTGCTTTTGTTTTTCCATTATAAACGCAAAATCACGTTCAGCATCATCGACCTCCCACGTGACCTCTGACCTGGATTTTAAATCTTTACCGGTATTTTCGCGTACACGGCAAGCACAGATTCATTGGTTCGTACACTTATGCTGGTTGCTTATTTTGTGCTAAAACCAGTTTATTGCACTTCGACACCTCGCGTTATTTAACTTGGGGTGAAGTGACGTGTTTGCAAGCGGAGATGTAAGCCTGAAAGCTAGGTTCTGGTCGTGAGCCATGCGGAACAAGTCTGCACTGAAATGGGAGCCGGATTCTGCTGCAACTGAGGATGGCAATAGCGGTGAGTCGTTTAACATCGCTGCTTGAATCGGTATTTAACATTCATCTCGTTAATTCACAGGCGGAGACAAGTTAACAAACTAGATCCTACATTAAATATGGGTAGTCAGGACCCTCTATTGCCGTTTCTGAAATGAACCTTTAGTTGTGAGGCCGTCATTATACACACACTCACGAAAGAGTGGGAGCGATATCGGAACGCATGTCACATTTTTCATCTCGTTGTAGCCGTGGCTATCGGCGACTGAGTAGCCTGGTTAGCCTGGTCAATATCTTTTTTTTTTTTTTCAAGTCCGCTGAAAACTTTTTTCGACCACAAAACCGAATAACCCTTTGGTAAGTTGAAGTCAAAGTACTGAATTGAATGTATTAAATAGTTGCACGCACGGTAATTAACCCGTATTTCGTACTTGTTGGTTCCAATGTTCTTGCTGTTCAGTTTGGTTTACCTTAGCGCATTTATTTTGCAGTAGTGAAGCGGTGCATCACGTTCAGAAAAAGAATGCATCAGTTCTAATAGCTTTATGTCTTTCATGCCTTTGCTTGTGGAACCAGCAGTGTGATTTATTCTAGTGTATATATGGGCACAAAAATGTTCTCATTTATGATCCTAATAAAACTTAAGGTGTTGACACGCATTGTAGTTATGCAGACATAAATATTATGGAAAGTACCAATATTTAATTAACATGCTGCTCAAGCACCCTAGAACAAACAGTGTACATTTGCATGTGCTCTGCAGTCACAAACCATTACAATATATATGTAGGTCACATCTTTTTGCATTTCATATTGCCAAATTGTGTTTTTTTCAATTTCTGATGCAGTCAAAATTTCTGTTCCAGAGGGCACCAGTGTAAAGCAACACACTGCACACATTAAAGAGAAGCTACTACCTGCTACAAGGCCATCGTGTGGACTTTTGCTGCTACTACAAGGTAAACAACACTGGGTTCAGAAATAAATATGCTTGATATATGCTGTATTGGCTTGCTAGTCTTGAGATACATTGCCATTTGTTTGTAGCAGATGATATGAATGTTTGTTCATATTTACGGTGTAGCCTAATTGGTTCGAACATAGAAAACACTACATGAGTTTGGCTAATCTGTGCTGTATCTCATTAGTTACTGTTCTGCCCCAATATAGTCTGCACCAAGCACATCTTGGTCCTCATCACAGGAGCCCTCATATATCTACACCAACAGGAAGGGGCTGGAGCCGAACTCACAAGGCTCTTACACCATGAACAAAGAAGCGGATCCAGAAGTATTTGGATGAGATACCAAGTCTACGTAGGACTGTATCAAGACTGAAAAGCGCCTCAGCCATCATTCCACCAGCACGCATATTGGCAGAGTCATCCAGGTACCTCAACAAAAGAAATTCTTCGTGTTCAGATGCGCCTGCAACCTCTGAACAAGCATGGACGATGCTGGCCAAAAGAGTTCCATCAGTTGGCCCTTCCTTAATCAGCTTCCTGGCCTTGTCAAATTCAATTTGTGCCAAGTATAAATTTTTGCTATGAATGCAAGCTTTTTCATTCCCCATTCTTGCTAGACATCATTCTTCATCCTTACCCAAACATAAAGGTGAACCGATTCTTTGCTCATACTTAATGCCTGTCATTTTCTATTAGCATAACATCTTTGTAGCAGTATTTTCTACTGTACGTTGCCATGTTAAATTCCTCTCCTGAAATAGCAGATGCGGCATCGGCATGTGTCTTGCATTAACCTTTGTACCGTGTGCTATGTAGCATTTCACTTTTCTTAATGTTTTTGGCCTTCAGTGCTTGCAGAGCAGAATGGCTTCTTTCTTGAATGCCAGCTTTCTCATTCCCATATTTAATTCTTGGTATAGTTCAGAATTTCTCTTCTTGCTCAATAGCCTGAGTTTTTCCGCAAGCTACACTGAAGTGATTGATTGCAGAATCTTGTTGCAGAAACTTGGTCGTGGTCGCTGTGTTACGTTTCTTGGATTTGGGGGGCCTGGTAAGTTGCATTGGGATGCAGTCGCTCGAGATAAGCACCTGCTCCTGCAGTCCGCACAGCGACATAGACTCCCGATTTACACGAACCGTGATTGGTGCTTCCCATTCAATCCTTTCCTGCTGCAGCCGTGTGAAAGTTTTGCTTGTGGCCTTCGTTGGCCGCAATTTGGCTTCAACAGAGACCAGCATACATGCTTACATGGTCTGAAGTGTATGAAGTTGATAGCCAAATGGGTGGAAAGGCCCACAAAAGTGGCTGCCGAAGGTGATGCCCAAGAAACCGACTTGTCCATACTGAGACAAAGTGGGGCACCAAGTGTGAGCCACATATTAGCGGCCCCCGAAAGAAAAGAAACGTGCAGGCTTGAAAGGAGTTTATGTCATGCGCTAAGCATTGTTCGCCGCCACTGCGCGTCCATAGAAGGCTGCGGGCTCAGCTTTTCCGAGTCACTCGACAATGTTGAAAAGTGTATGCTGAACAATGCTTTGAAAATGAAAAAGCAGAAGAAGATCGGCGACTATTTCTTGTGCTAATATGCCCGCTGTACATGTATTTAGAAAGTAAAGAACACTTTTTTTAATGAGGTGCGTTTTGTACATTGTCAAATTCTTTAAATGCTCTATAACCAATTACTCGACATAACGAACTGATTCCAGTTTTTCTGCGAGTTCGATATATGCGGGTTTGACTGTACCAGCAAATCTCCTCCCGTGTTGTTGCATGCCGAATTCACAGCTATCGCCGCCAAACAAATTGCGATAAGCACCTTCAGCTGTCTGTTTTACAGTGCGTGGGCGTAGTGCCATTGCTAGCGTACTGCACGCCTTTAGTAGGTGATAATCTAAATGCGCCGTCGTTCCCTGATGCAGGCAGCGCGATGTAAGCGTCTGTTTCACTTCGACGGCATCTGGTGTTGCCCACCAGCTTGATTTTGTTTCGTTTTCTCATCACCGTTTTAATACACTACTCAATATGAGAACGACAGAACAAGTCTCGTGCTGCCGAGGCCCCACAACTTGACACGCGTCTCATGTCTCTTGCGCAACGATTCGCGCAACGTTTCGCCATGTCAACTACAGTTGAGTCTGTCAAATTTTTCAGTAACTTCGGATCGTTTGTTTTTCGGTTAGCCCGTCTTTTTTTTCTCACATTTTTTTCCAGAACATATGAACGAGGTTCTACTGCATTTGATTCGTTATTCGAAAATTTCAAATAATTGCACACCCCTAAAAGATGAACCTAAAGCTATATGAATGGTAAAACATTTTAGAAAGCTGGCAGTGAACTGCACCCACCAGTGTCTTTCGTGCTACAACTTCAACAAGCAAGGGGTAGACAGCGGATGAGTCTGCAACATCAGGAAGCTGGGTTCCAGTGCTTGGGCTCTCTGGTGAGCAAGGCCCCTCAATGCAGGGCCGAGTCTCTCTGTCCAAGCTTGGTGGTAGAAGGCAGGTCAGCTGAGCAGCAGGGGAACAGAGTGAAGACAGCACAGCCGCCAGAAGTCGGTCACCAAAATCTTGACTGCTGCGCTGTGCCTGCGAAGAGATGAGGATGCATGAGCAGCGAAGTTGCAAAAGCCAAATTGTCAATTAGGCAGTGAAATAATTATGCCCAAGGCAGGGGAGGAACAGAGGCTATCATCTGAAGGAGCCAAACAAGGGATACGAGCTCATGACCGAGCTCCATGCGGGGTGGTGCATGCCTTTCAAGAGATGTTGCGTCGGAGGTAACACAATGGCCCAATTTATTTTTTTGTTCCTTCTTTGATTGTGTTAAATTTGTTTATGAGAAAGGCATGTGAATTGCAGAAATTAAGGTTCCCACAAAGTAATCTCAATCCTTTAAAAATTAACTATGTTTTTGCATGCTAATTAAACGCTTGGTTTTCCATCACAGGGTTAAGAGAATGCAGATGGACATCCTATGCAGAGAGAGTCCTGCAGTAACACAGAAAATTTTGAAAGTGTACACTTTCAGTAGATACTGCTTTGCCCTGCCGAGGAAGACGCAGGTTCTAGATGAAAGGTAGAAAACAGGTACAGACTTGGTAATTTAAGATAATGAAGATTTTTATAAAATAATAGATATAAATCTGGACATAATGTGGTAGTAATATTGACAGAAAAAGCACACATGTAATGAAGTTTAACTACACCACCTAACCATAGTGTTAATAAATATCCTTATACGCATATCACTACAGCTTTAACAAAAGTTAAGAAAGTCCAAAAACATGGCTGCCGATATGCATCACACCAAAGCATGAAGTCGGGGCTGGCCTGTAATGAGGGCATAATTGATTCATACAAGCTTGTGCATTTGAAACTTGTGAAGCACTCCTGTCCTCCTGTCAAATACAGTAAAACCTCGTTAATATGTACTGTAGTTGGCGGGGAACGTGGATCAGGTACGCTAGGCACCAAATGATGCCCTATTCAACCGACGACAGATGAGCGGCGATAGACTGACGAGCTTAAAAAAATTGTTAATTCTCACTCAAACACACACACGCAGACAAGTTTTATTTACGAGCAGGTAGCAAGACGTGTGGTTTTCACTTGCCGCCGCGGCAGCTTTGCAGCGACGATGGCATCCTCCAACTCGGCAAGGCCGCAAGACAGTTTCTCCATCAAGCCCAACTTCTCTGCGAATGCCCTCATGATGGTCAACGAACTAGCCGCTTTGGATACCGAAGAGCCATCATCCACGTCGACGACGTGAAAGCGCTAGAAGCTATGGGAGCAGGAAACATGTCATGGATACCATACTTTGACGTCACTATCAGTGGTGACTGCAGTCCACGAAAGGTCTTTACATAGCAAAACAGCACCGCTATTTTGCTATGTATGGTCTGCGCGCATGTCAGTTCGCCGACTGTACTAACCAAAAAATGCAGTAAATACTACGCACTAACCGTTCACATGCGTTAAGCGACTACGGCTTAAGAGGTCAGCCAATACGTTAGGTTTAACGGCGAGAGAGTGGTGGATTCTTTACGACTATATTTAAGCTAGAATTACTTATTAAGCAGGTACGTATTAACGAGGTTTTACTCTGCGAGGTTTTACCTCTTATTCAGACCACTAACTCTGACCCAAGGAAAAGGTTCAGATAAAAAAGGGAAGTACATCTCAAGCTATGGACTGATAACAGTGGCACACATTACAATGGTGGCACACAGTGAAGTGGTATACGTCGTATGTGGACATACAAGCAATGGACCAATATTGTTTCCATCAGCACCCCGGCTATTATCACCAAACGGGTAGCTAGGCATAAGTACATGTACTCTGGAATGACTGGCCAAGCTCATAGCTACATTTAGGACTAGTAGGTGCTTGGACCACAATAAATATCTGTCTTGTTATCAGTCCACTGAACCTCTCAGTTACACAACATAGTGGCAGCAGTGCCACTATAGCACAGTATGATTAGTGATGCGAAAGACAGCTTTGAGTAACTTTGGCCATGGCTCAAAATAGCCAAGGGATGAAAATGTCCTATCCACTCACAGGTTCAACAAGCTCGCAGAGGCCACGCCATTTGAGTGTGGTGCTTGGGTAGAAGGTATGGTAGCAGGCCATGAAGGCAGCTTCACATTCCTCCAGCAGGGTCGCCTGCATAGCAGCCCCTTGCCCAAGAAGGCCCTCAGCATCCTCTGGTAGGCTGCTGCCTCCTGAGAGGATGCAGCTTAGAAGGCTCTGCGTATCTGCCACGCATTCTGCCATTCGCGATGACTCAGGCTGCACCTTCTTGGACAGAGCTGCAATTAAAAACATGAGTTCCTGTCAGTATTTAAAGAGTTAAGGAAGTAGGAAATGACACAATAGGAATCCGAAAGAAGTGAAAAAGAAAAGCCCCAATCGTCAACTTTACCCTTAATGTTAAAAGAGAGTCCACGTGTTCAGTCACTATTCAGACAAGCAACTTAACACAACTAAGGCAAGAGAACAGAAAGCTGAGAATCATGACAAAAGCTTTTCATAGACTGTTCTATTTACTCATTGAGCAATGAAGGTTCGTGATAAATTTCTCCATAGATTGTCCTACTTACTGACTGAATAATGAAGTTTACATAGCACACACCACAAAAATTTGTTCGTGAAACTTATAAATGTGAATACACTGCATTTATGCAGCAAAACAAGTTCAAAATCTCGTCTGCCTTGTTGCAAAAAAGAAAAAAAAAAATGACAGCGTCTTAGCCACCTACTTTCATCTAGCCGAGGTAAAAAAGTCCAGCCAATATTAAGCAGCACTACGTAGTTTCTGCCTTCAAAAACAGACAGAACAAAAGCACATCACATAAAAAAAAATGCACATACCACTTTCTGCACATTTTTCCCGGCTTTGGATTTCACTTCTCAATTTAGTTGCACTATGTTGTCATGTGAGGAATGAAATCCGAATAGTGCTACTGTATATGTTGTGTTGTAGTATCAGCAGCTGCGTCATAGTTCCCACTACACACTGCACAGGCATGAAGTTTTCTTTCTAACCTGGCTCTGTTCCCTTTCCATTCTCTCTATCCTGGATTACTATATAAATGCCCTTCAATTGATAATAATTGTTGGTTCTTGCTTGTCTTGTTCCAAGGCATGTACATATGTTCCGTTCCTGCTATGGCTTGCTGGCTGCGGCTATGCTGCAAGTTCTTTGGATAGTGTCTGGTCTATTAAAACAGTCATAATCACAGTGTGAACACTGCAACACGAAGGTATATGGGCATTACCACTGATAAAATGTACAACTAAAGACACCTACTGCGACATGAAAATTTAAATTAGGTTTACTTCATCTGAGTAGTACCAGAAACATTTGTATGTGGCAGATACCAAAATACTTGCAAAATGCCTCCACAAATCACACTCTGCCATGTTTCATGCATAGCATAGATGTCTCTATGGTCGAATCAAATTTATGACGATCTTGCGCATAGTGATAAATCGATAATAAAAACCAAAATTAAGTTACCTAACTAATTCAGGGCCCAGATTATTGAAATTCAGTCCAAATACATTAACCACTTTTCACTGCATAGTACTGACACAGCATACAAATCAGACCTGCTTTCTGGTGATGGTGCAGTCGGGGGACTCAAGAAAAATAAGTAGGCACACTAATACAAGGTGATATAAAGTACCCCATGAATTACTGGGACTCAGTAGGGATTGCCAGAAAGACCGAATAATCGAGAGTCCATGAAAAATTCACCAAGAAAAAAAAATTATCTTAATTATGAAAATTACCAAGAAAGCTTGTGACATGGTGCTGCTTACACACATATTTACATGCGACTACGTCCGCCTATATTTCAGTCATTTCATGCTGTCGTTATAGACGGAAGAAGTAAAGTACAAGCATTTTGCACCAAATTTTCAACTCCTAGCAACTTGAACAGAGGTGCAGCACTTCTCTCGCTTCATCGCAGCCTATGTCATCAGCACAATTGCAGGGTGATGAAACTGAGCAACACCAATTTGTAACAGAAGTGAACAAAGACACCCAAGACCATGTCATTATTTAATTACATTAAGTAAAAAACATTGAACATGCAAAATGTGCACGGTGTATACTGAAATCTGCAAGCTCGCAAGGTCTGCCTTGGCTTGTCCCACTGACTAGGCCAGTGACTACTAGATTAACTAGGCTATGAACTAAGCAAGAAGAGCAGCATTTTTTTGCTAGCTTCTGTTTCAAGGAGGCACTAGCAATGTAGCAAAACAAGAACCTCTCACTTTCTGTTCAAAGCAGTGCCAATTTTCATGCAGTGATGCAGGTGTAGTCAGAAAAATAGAACAGCATGCTGTAGCTATGTGGAGGAAGTGGTGGTGCCGTGGTAATACTTGAACAATCAACAAGCACATCTGAAAAATCATTCAGTGACTGCAACTGACATGGAAAGTTTAGTTCATTCCTAATCTAATGCATAAATGAAAACACCTCATAAACTAAGCATATCCTGGTAAATATTACCTTCTGGCATGGTCTATAATTGCTCTCCGCCAGCTGTCGAGGTGGCACTTTATTCTCTCAATGGCTCATTGATCACAACGATGATCAAAAGGCATTCCCCCATGTATCGGCTTCATGTCAAATAATGGTTTGCCTGCCAAAGTTTATTGGTTGCAAAAATTTGTACTGCCATCTAAAAACTGGATCGCCATAAACATGACACTGCTGCCACTACACTGAAACAGTAACTGAACCTATCAGCCTCACATATAAAGCAGGGGTGACTTCGCATCAAAAGATTCTTTGGGGAAAATCTCACCTCACATTTGAATAAATACAATATCTTTGCTGTGCCTTCTTTTTTTGTTTTTCATCTATGTGCTTCCACTGTCTACATAATGCCCTCTGGGTCCTTATTCATAAAATGAACAATGATGACGATCACACATCCCAATGTGGAGGAAAAGCACTTACGTCCAATGGGGTACACCTCGTTAATGTATATGCGAAGCAGATGCAGGGATGCGGCACAGATGTAGAGCAGCCTTCGCAGGTCTAAAAGCAGAGCCTTGCCCAATGAAGATGATGGGCTGTCAGCAAGCTCACACATGCCTGCCCTAAATGACTTCCAGCCCCAATTCAACAGCTTTAGCAAAGACTGAAAGCATTCCTGCAAAAAAAAAAAAAATAAGCAGTAATCAAGGCTCCAACCCAGTTTCCTCATGGTTAGAAACCTCACTAACAACAGTACAGTTGAAATTCATTATAATAAAAACATTTACAGCAGCTATTTGGGTAAACCAAAGCAACCTTGGTACACAACACCTTCCATTGAGAGTACCTTATATAAGGAACTAATAACATGATATTCAGCATTCTATCTGATGCAGCAAATGTTAGCAAGCTTAAACATTTTTTTTAAAACCCGACCAGAACTGATTGAGCCGTTAAAAAGATGTGCGAAACTCAAGCTCTCTAACCAATGTGACCGTTTTGGAGAACTTGTGGCTCAGGATGGTAACAGATTCAGACTGGTCTGCAGGCTGGCCTGAAGTTTGCACATCTGGTGTAATGACCCTGAAAGAAAAAAAAAGAAGAAGAGGCAATGATTTAAGTAACCAGAGCACAAAATGTACTTTGTGGAGACCAAGAACGCCACACAACTGGCACTGCAAACCCAAACATAAGATAGCTTTGAGCCCGCCCTGTCATCACCACTTCTGCAGTGTAGCAAATAGCGAAATATTGTTTTCAAATCTCCAGTGCAGTAAGTAGCAAGAGTAGCATTTGTGCACATATAAATCAGCCAACCTTTGATTATATGAACTCTAATGATTCATAAATCTAATTTATTCGAGCAAACATCAGCCTTTCCACTGACCTGCTATGTTTCTTGATGCATTTAAGAAGTACCATTAATATAAGCATTAGTGGTCAGATTGACCAAAATGATGCAACTCATAAAGATTGCAATGATATGACCTGCTAAGAAAATTTGTCTAGAAAGTTAAAGGGGTCCTGAATCACCCCTCAGGCTTGGTGAAAAAATTGTCCGCGAATAGCATATGCTGATGTGAACATCTCAGCCAAGTTTTGTAGTTGTGCGCCACGTCTGGAGCTCGCAAGTGGAATGCAAAGTCCGTTTTCTGAAATGCTCCCTTTTTAACAGAAACCTGCTCCTCACTCTTTTCTGAAGCCTTATTTCGTAATACAGTCAAACCTCAATATAATGAACCTCAATTTAACAAAATTTGCAATGTAACGAACTATTTTCACTTCCCAATCTTAGTTACATCGAAAACTGTGTATTGAAAACCTCACGATTTAACGAAGTAACTACGTAACACGGTTTTCATTTAACGAAGTTTTCGGCCATTTCAAGCTTGTACTTGGAGCTTGTATGGCTAGTAAATCTAGCAAAAAACTATGTCGGCCGAGGCAAAAGTTACATCAAGTGTCCTTCAGCCTGAAACATTGGAGCGGCAAAACCGCTGTCAAAGCACACTTAGCCATTAAACGTCTAAACTTTGCAGTAAAGCCAGCCTCTCAGTAGCAAGGGGCACGGGTTTGAGGACAGCAAGGGTGCGCTTTTTTCGCAGCGCCACTACCAATTCTGAGAAAATTGCTTGACAGCAAGGGCGATGAGTGACGACTAGCACAGTTGGGCATTTAATGCGGTATAATAAGCACAGGCTGGATAGGAGAGCTAGAGAGAATTACTCAATTTTCCGAGTTAACATGAGCAAAATGCACATTTTAGTATAACGGCTTACTTACTAGTCTAGTTTATTAATATTGATAATGCAATTGCCATGTTCCAACATAAAAAATTAACCCAACTTGCTAATAAATGCATGTGCATATCATTATTCGATATTCAATTTGAAGCTAAGTATTCATATTCGATTCGTATTCGAACATTTTGATATTCGTACACCCCTTTTAATGTCTTGACTTAGATAAAAAGTGGTTCAGAGACCCTTTAAACACTGGTGAATCACTCATCCATGTGAATTAAATTTGTAAAACCTGCTCAATGACAAATCTTTTTAGTAAAGTTTTCAAGAGCTTTTGTGTCAGCACATGCCATGCATTACTTGAGATTCTAAAGCAAGCATAACAATGTGCTTTGTGTAGGTTTCTAAATTCTTTTTCTTCAACTGTATTTTGTACAATATCAGGCAATTCAAACTCCTCAAAAGAATTCTTAAGGCTGTTTCACATGCTGCGATTGGGGCGATGAAAATCGATGCAGTCGCACGCGTCGCAATGCTATTTTTAGAGGGCTCATTTCACATGATTGCGATTTCAACAATGCGCCTGGTGCGACGCCCAGGGTTGCTTGCTTGCTGCCAAATTTTATGGCATACTTTGCATAATTTTTCAAATCTAATGAAAAAAAACCAGCGAGTTACACAATTATTGACCAGTCTTCATTACGAGCAAAATATTATGTGTGTTTTGTGATTTAAAAATGCTTCAAAGTTTAATTTGTTTTTGGAATGCGCAACGACTGTTTCTGAAGTGCAGTGCGAGGAGACATGATGGACGTAAACAGCTGTTTGCAGCTGGTCATTCAGCGCTGTGTGCTGTCTCGTGTGTCTTTTATGTCCGTGTCGTTCTGCCTGCGCTACAACAAACTAAAAGAGGACCTATCACCAAGCCCATATAGCTGTAATTGTCGCATATGCAGTATTTGGAATTCAGCTGCAGTGAAGTCATGATGTCGACGCAGAAAGACCCTTGCGCTGCCCGTACTTAACATCAGCTTCTGAAGAAAGGATGTGTGTATATTGCTTGTAATTGCGCACAAGCGGTTCCTGCTGCTAGCAATATTCTTGCACCAACCCTGAAAGCTCACATCTGCCCTTGAAGCAAGACGCAAATGATCTGCGTGTGATTACTGAACGTGCAATGGAATTTGTGTTGTGAATTTCAGTCTTAGCGCCAGCCTGGTTCATCCATCGCAGCGCATGTGCTGTAATTATGTACAGAAGTCCTCTCTGAATATTTCGAAAGGCGTAAAGCCGACACCACATTTTTTAGGAGCTGCAGTCACTTGTGTACGTAGCATCATAGCATTCTAACAGACATGGCCATCGTCTACTTTCTCGTCCTATGTCTCGCACTGGTTAGTATACTGTGAATCTGTATCAAGAAGCTTAAGTCAATATGCTGCAGTACATAGTGCAGCGGCATAGCCCCACGGAAAACATTAAATACCTTGTTAGGAGTATGTGTGTTTGTTTAATAAAAAAATAGAACGCTAAAATTTTGTATTCGTAGAGGCAAGCATAAAGTATGAAGCTATCGAAACTACCCGCCAATGACATGTGTGTGCTTCTGCCTGCTTTAGCACATTATCTAAAAGTGGGGCTAGTCATGCTAGTCATGTACTTAACCTGTATTAGACCAAGGAAGGAAGGAAGGAAAATAAGAGGCGAAAGGCAGAGAGGTTAACCAGGTTAAGTGTCCGGTTGGCTTCTCTGCACGGGGGGATGGGGTAAGGGCAGAAAAGATGAGAAAACCAGAGAAGATTAAAAAGAAGAAAAAGAAAACAAAAAAGAACAAAAAAACAACACATCTGTCCGCACAATTCTATAGTTTTTCATGTAGTCCTGTTTCTTTCAAAAAGCGTACTAGCGCTTTTAAAGCAGTTCGTTCCGACGTCGGCTGGGACCATGGACCAAGAATTCTGGCTTCCGTAAGGGGACGGCTGTCTATCTTGTCGAGCGTGGTTCTGAGGACTTTCCTTTGTGCACTAAAACGACGACAATCACACAGAAGATGTGCTATCGTCTCTTTGCACCCGCAAGTTTCACAATCTGGACTTGTGGCCATTCCCATCAGGTAGGAGTACGCGTTGGTGAATGCTACGCCAAGTCTTAGGCGACAAATGAGAGTTACCTCCCGTCGTGGTAAGCCATGTGGAAGGCGGAACTTCAAATCAATCAGGATCCAGGGAACAGAGGCGCTGGTTTTTAAAGTCCGTTGAATTCCAGTGGGCTAACGTAAGCTCGCGAGCAAGCGCACGGAGCTTTCTTGCTGCGTCTGTTCTGGACATAGGGATAGCGACGCAATCGGTACTGGTATGTGAAGATCGAGCGGCTGCGTCCGCTTGCTCGTTTCCAAAGATACCACAGTGACTTGGCAGCCACTGAAAGAAAATGTCATGTCCTTTGTCAACTGCCTGATGGTAAATTTCGCGTGTGTCCGCGACAAGGCGTTCGTGGGGTCCACGGCGTAGTGCAGAGAGCAAACTCTGGAGGGCGGCCTTGGAATCGCAGAAGATAGACCATTTCTGGGGCGGTTCCTGTTCAATAAATTTCATTGCTGCACGCAGAGCTGTAAGTTCGACAGCCGTCGTCGATGTCAAGTGCGATGTCCGGAATTTTATTACTGTAGATTTTGCTGGGACAAATACTGCAGCTGCTGAACTGGAGTGCATGACCGACCCATCTGTGTAAACATGTAAGCGGTCACTGTGGACCTCATGTAGTAGCAATAATGCTGCCTGCTTCAATGCTGCTGACGGCATTTGTGCCTTCTTATTCACGCCTGGAATGGTGAGGCATATTCGAGGTGAATGCAGAGACCACAGTGGTAACGAAGGCCATGCTGCAGGGACGTAATTAGATGGTAGCGATGCTCCGTGTATAGTCAGGAGACGGCTAAAACTCGTATGCGGCCTAGTTGTTGGCAGGCAAGCAAGATGGTGAAAGGGCGTCCTTGCGGCATGTCGAATGTGCACTCTTAGAGCGTCGACTGCAAAGTATGTTGATACAGGGTGGTCACATGCTATGGCGATTGTGGCCGCTGTGGATGCACACTTAGGGAGGCCGAGGCACGTCCGTAGAACTTGGGCTTGCATACTCTGGAGTGTTCGGTGGTTCGTTTTACTGGTGCTTCCCAGCACGGGCAGGCTGTATCTTAGGAAGCCCATAAATAATGCATGGTACAGATGTAGCATCGATTGCACAGACGCACCCCAAGACTTTCCGCCGACAAATTTGAATACATGTGCTATTGCAGTCAACCTCTTTTTCATATATGAAATATGTGGCGTCCAAGACAAATCACGATCGATGATGACTCCAAGGAAACGGTGTTTTGTTTCGTAAGCAATTCCTTGTCCATTTATGCGTATAACATATGGAGTCATTGATTTGCGCGTAAATGCGACTAATCGGCACTTTTCGGAGGATAATTCTAGGCCTTTCATACGCAGATAGGACGACGTTTGTGTGACCGCCTTCTGCAGTCTCGCTCGTATCTGCGGACGAGTTACGCCGTCTGCCCAGATGCAGATATCATCTGCATAGATGGATATATGAACCGTCCTTGGCAATGATCCAACAAGGCCTAGCAGTGCTACGTTGAAGAGCGTGGGGCTTAACACTCCGCCTTGTGGCACACCTTTGCTGGTGACATGGTGGGATGTCATTCCATCTTCTGTAAGTACGAAGAAGGATCTATCCTCCAAATAGCTGTGAATCCAGCGCACTGCACGGCCACCAATGCCCACATCGATCAAAGCATCGAGGATTGCTTGGTGCGCTACAAAATGTGCATCTTATTATGTGCAAGTGTTTGTATCATGTATTAGACCAATGTTAAGAGCCTGCTAATAGGAGCCATTTCAAACTAAATTATTTGACCAAAATAAAAAAGTGCAAGGAAAGCATCAAGGTACAATCTAATCTGGTATGCTTGAACGGATTGTATTAGCAAAGCTTTATGGCTCCCTGATTTGCCTGCATTAACCCAATGCTGAAAACAGGGGAAGCTGATTCCCTTTCTTGCTGTTGAAAAGTTGCTTGAATGTCAATAACATACTACATATGTTCTGAGGGAAAGTGAGGGGCACTGACAATATGTCTAATCTTTTGTATAAGCTTTCTTCAAGAACAAGAATGATATAAAACTATTTACCTTTGCAAGTCTTAGAATCGAAACATTGTTAAATTTTCGAGGAGACCTAATTAAATTTTTATGACATAGTCAATAAAAAGTGTGCCTAAGTAAGAGTACAGACTGAACACACTTGAGTGGTTGAGTGGTCAGCTGTGGAATGCAACAGTCTCCATTGCTGCTACCTCAAGGTAACTGCTAGGTTTCATGTGTGTTTCTCTATAGACCATGTATCTGGCAAGGGAAATGATTATGTATGGTCCCATTGCAGCGTTGGCCTGTCCTTTTTTTTTTTTTTGCAATAGGTGGCAGCCAACTGATTCTGTCTGTTCATGTATTTAGCATTAATGTGCATCTTATTATGTGCAAGTGTTTGTATCATGTTCTGATTGTTGCATTTGGAGTGATGCAAGCATCTTTTTTATTAATATATTGCACCACAGTCATTTATTCAACTTTGTATAGAAATGTACAAAATGTGGCCACCCAGTAATGGCCAAGATAGCCAGCAGCATTGGCAAAAAATATGATGCAGATCCAATGCACTTGCTGGAATCGACATGAGGCGAGCCTTTCACACAACGGTCATTAAATTCTATATAACTGCAATGTGTACAGTTGTCCTTATTTCATCCGATGCAACACATACTCATATGGAATGCTTGCTTGTGCATCGCACAGGCCAAATAATGTAGTGTATACATAGCTCAAAGAACTCACTCAAACGTCGGCTCACTAAGACTTGGACCTTGAGGCTGAGTTCGTGTGAGCATGGCTGAGTAAACTTTTGGTGAATATTGCCACGTGATAGTCAGCTATAATTTTGATTAGTACGAATCAAAGCAAGCTCAGCTGAGTATAATTTTGGTGAACATGTCAGAGCAAGCTCAGCTTGGTATAATTTTGGTGAATATGCCTCAGAACAAGCTCAGCTGAGCATAATTTGGTGAATATGACTCAGAACAAGCTCAGCTGAGCATAATTTGGTGAATATGACTCAGAGCAAGATCGGCTAAGTAGAATTTTGGTGAATACGACTCAGAGCAAGCTCGGCTGAGTAGAATTTTAATGAATGTGAGTCAGAGCAAGCTTAGCTGAGTATAACTTTGGTGAATACGAGTCAAAGCAAGCTCGGCTGAGTAGAAATGTGGTGAATTTGAGTCACAGCAAGTTCGGCTGAGTAATGATGGGATATGGTTATACGAGTTTATGCAGTAATACATGTAATTGCAAACTCATTAGCAACATTGCCTCCATCTTGTTGGGCATGGCCTATGCCTCGTGATGCATCTGCACACTTTATGAGCTGTGGACATGCAAGAACCACCCACACTTGAAAAGATATCATTCACAGGAAGGGATGTAACCGGCTGACTTCACTGCACAATTTTGATCTGCTTTTTAATGTGTTATCTACTGCTTATAAAAACAAGGAGTTTGCCTGCTTTTCACATTGTTGCATGCATTTTACAAGAAGTAGAGAGAGGGAAACAAGGAAAGGAAAGGATGTTTATGGCGAAGTAGTTTCTTAAAATACTGCGATATGTTACGACCAGCATAAACAAAAGAAATTCGATGCACTGAAGTAAGCGCAATATGCCTTTTAATGTGAGGGTTAATACAGGTAGAGCACTGCACAGGCCGATTTTTTCAGCCCGGGCCCAGCCTGGGCTTGTTGGGCTGCCCGCCCGAGCCCGATCAAAACTTTTATGGCGAGACCTGGGCCTGGCCCGCCACCGCTTTATTTAAGCCCGAGCCCGGCTCGAAATCGGCCCGAACTTGGCCTGAGACCGAAAAAGACCACTGAGCGGCATTAAAAAAATAAAATACAGAAGAGAATGAAAGGAATTTATTCTTAAGGCATAAATAAATGTCCTATGCAATTATGAACACCATTTGAGCGGTCTGAATGCAAATACCAGCGCGAGAAGTAGTACAAATGACCCTGCCGAGCAGTATCGCCAGCAGTTTCCAACGGCGCGACCTTGATGCGGCCCAATCCACTTCGATCGCAGCGCCGCCACAGTATTTTTCCACGTCGGGCGCCTCCCTGCAAAGCACGCGCCGCCCCAGCCGCTCATCCACTCAACCGTATTCTACTACACTCTAGCCGAAGCGCAGTCACGAGCGGTCGTGAGCACAGTGCGTGGATGGAGTAAATGGAGAAAGAAAGCTTCTCGTTCCTCCATGGTGCAGCGTAATGCATTGCTGCTAGGCGGCCGGTTGAGAACATGCGTGCAATCATTGATGGACGCAGCGCCATATTTCAGCCGCGAGACGAATAATCTTATCTTACCAGGCATCGTTTTACCAATTCGCCTTTGAAGAATCAGCAAGTCGCGAAAACGCTTGCACTGCGCTGAAAGCATTAATTGCATTGATTTAGATAATACAATGGCCTCTTTTGGTTTGAGGCGACTTCGGTCTTTCTGGACATTCTGTGCAAACAGCGCAAAATACGACTGAAGAAGAAAAGGGAAGTACACAGCAGTAGCACTGCTAGCTCCCAGCTGCGCCGGGGCAACAGGTTTTTCTGAGTTGAGACGCGCGAGGAAAACTCGCTGCACGTTACATGCACACCACCAGAAAGTCCGAGAACGGCCCGGGCCCGTGTCAAAATACCGGAGCCCGGCCCAGGCCCGGGTCAAAAAGCACATGCCGTGCCCAAGCCTGTGAAAAAACTGCCCAACCCGGCCCGATCCGGCCCGCGGGCCGGGCCGGACCCGGGCTTTCGGGTAAACCCGAGCCCGTGCAGTGCTCTAAATACAGTTTAGCAGGGAAGAAGTTTGGGCGTGTTGGTAGGTCATTGCAATTTTATCTGGGATTCATAGCGCTAAAACGACACAAGGACGAGGAAGAACACGGGACGAGCGCTCATCCCGTGTTCTTCCTCGTCCTTGTGTCGTTTTAGCGCTATGAATCCCAGTCTAAATACAGGTGCAGTATACATCCAAAGTCTGCAACACATTAAAGGTTTATTGGTTTTTGTGCAGAATAAAAATGATACATCAGAAAAATGAGATAGAACTGTTTAAATAATGTTTCTAAAACCAATTGACGATGCTATTAATTCCCAGTCAAAGCGTTAAATATGCTATTGTAGGACCTTCATTATGATATATAGTTTGCACGTTCGCTCTGCAAGCTTGATAAGCAGTTGCGTCTCGCAGCGGAAGTAACAGAACCTTGAAATGAGATACAGTCGAATCTCGTTAATTCGAACAGGCTTAATTCGAACTGCCAGTTTTTTGAACTGACGCTGTGGTCCCGTCAAAGTTGTGTGTATTTCAATAAGCGAAAGCGCTCAGTAATTCGAACGCAAAAGCATTTGCGACGGTTAATTCAAACATACCGCGGACCGACAATACTCTCAGCAACAAGCCAAATAACACGGCGGCGCCTCCGACCGGCATTACTCCGACACCGCCATAGAGCAACAGCTTAGGAGAGACCCCTTAATGCAAAGCGGAGGCCCAGTCCGGCCAACGAAACTGCCCATGCCGGCAAACGCTCGCTTCCCGATAACGACAGACAACGAAAATTCAGGGAGCGGTTAAGTTAAGCTGGCGCCGGGCCGGCTGGACTGGCGGCGCCGGCACCCACGCCGGCACACGCTCGCTTCCCGATAACGGCAGAAAACGAAACTTAGAGAGCGGGCCAATCTGCGTCGGCCGGCTGTACCGGTGGCGCTGGCACAGCAGCGGGCGCGCACGGAGACAGTCAAAGGGGAGGGAGCTGCGAGGGAGCTGAGAGAGAGGGCGAGGGGAGCCACCGAAGCCACTGCCAACGAAGCGCCGGAGTTGCCGAGGCCACATCCGCTTCCCTGCCGCCCTCTTCCCTCACCTTTGAAGGTCTCCGCGTGCGCGCACCCTTCGCCATCCAGCGCTGTCCGCTCCTTGAAGTAGTTTCGTTTGCTGCCGTTATCGGGAACCGAGCGTTGGCCGGCGTGGGCGGTTGCGCGCCGCAATATTTCACGACTCGCAACGTTCGTGCATCGTGCTATGGTGCTCGAATACTTCAAAAATACGTCCTTTCTTTAATTCGAACTTCTTTTAATTCGAACAAATTTCCGGGCCTTCGTCGAATTATCGAGATTCTACTTGTAATCTCGATAATGGGACGAATGTATGCTCAAAGCCCAAACCAACTGACTGCAACTAAATGGTCACGCGTATAGTGGGACCATTTGACCGCAGCACTTGTCCATAGTTGCATATTCTTTAAATTGTTCCGTCCGTTAAAGCATACCGTGCTACAAATGTGGTGTTTTCGTATATCACGAATAGCTTGTACAACCAGAAAATTGGGACAACATCCGAAGGTCATGTCTTCTTGTGAGGGACACCTTGTAATATTTACCAACCCAAATCTGACCTACGAGTTTTTATCTGCCTTGTTCGCGTGCCGGTGCTGATGGTATGTACAGCTTGCGCAATCCGTGGCTCCACTCAATTAGTTGCACTGTTCGAGGCTTGTTGAGCCAACATTTATAGACAAAAAAGTATCTATAAACGTTGTGTTGAGTGATTGATGCCATTTCCCAAAACGAACCACGAAATAGCTCTCAACATAATTTTGACGGAAAATCGCAGCGATCGCTGCGACATGGCAACGCTGCGACCAACCGGTTGGTCGCAGTCGAAAATCGAGGGGTCGGCTCTGCGACTTGGATTTTCGTCGCATGCGACGGAAATCGCACTTTTGGTGCGATGAAAATCGCATCATGTGAAACAGCCTTTAGTTCTTGGTTGGCATTCTCTTTTATTCGTCAAAACTCCTGATAACTGCAAAACATATCCACATGCTTGAGTTAACCTTGGTCTGAGTTAATTTTTGTGAGATGTACTGTCAAAATAATTTATCTCTCTGTACTAATCTCAATGAGCAACAATTTATGTGTCCTTGATATGGCCACACTTTCTGCATGACATTCCAAATGAGCGACACATAAGCTAACATAATTCAGCACAATTTCTTGTCGTGCAAGTAACAGCATATTATGTGCCTTGTTGTATCCTATGGGCAGTTACAGCTTTACAATCTATGCACACAAATATATTCAAATGTCTTGTATTCTTCTTCGCTGCCTTATCTCCTACTACACCCGCTCAAATGCAGCACAAGTGGAAGCAGTCTGAATGAAAAGTCAACATGGTACCATGAGCCTTTACAGGAGAGTCCTAGCATGGATGAAGTTCACAGGAATTTTTAACTCATGCTCTGCCAGTTACACTAACTCTTATAACCAAAAACAGCAGTGCTTCCTTCACTGTGCCATTAATCAGTAAGTGCTGTGACAAGTACTTCCTAAGCACTGAGTGCAGAAGTGCCATGAATTTCTTAGAAACGATTCCTCTATGTATGAAATCATAGTAAAGACTACAGTGCAGTCAGCATGCTGCGCTGTCAGTCTGAGTACCAGTTGCTGCATGCAATTTCTGAACCAGTGCGGTGAAGAGCAGTCAAATCAAGGATGCCTCATAATTTCCACAGATTGTGCTTTTTATGCTCCACTCTCATGTTATCAGGAAAATCTGTACGTAAACTAAAGGTAAAAAGACCACAAAGTCATTCCTTCCAGGTTCATCAGCTTTATAAAACTCAAGCTAACATCTATCAGTTCAAAGAGCCTTTTGTGATCACAAGGAGTGAGCTTATAAAGGCAACAACAATTTCTTCTGCAGAAAAACAAGCATGCAAAGCTAGCTCACCGGTAAAGAAGTTGCGGAATCTGTCCGGCATTGACGTCTGTTCCATTGTTGGACTTTTTGGAACTCTTGAAGTAAAAGACAACTCTGGAAGGAAATGTGCATTATGCATAACTGGGGTGCTAATTAAACTAGTGCTAAGGAAATAAAAAATGACGATTGTCAGCATGAAACGAGGGCTCATTATTGGCTATGTTTAAACAAGCGCATTTTTCTGAAACATTTAAATGTGCCATAAATTCAGTAAATCCACATTATTTTCAAGAAACTGGACCCTCAGGCAGAGCCGTAAGCAAGACTAAGGTCACACTTACTGATCTTCAGTTGTGATGACGGACTGACCACTTGAACCGCAGTCACTACTTGGCCCCGAAACGTGGGCCCACACAACATACCACCTGTTGGCTTGTAGCAGAACTGGCTCCTCAAACAGTATGGGGTACTTTTGCCTGGTGCAAAGGTATAATCAGGAAAAGCCATCACACTCAAAGCATGTGCACATGAAATCAGTAAGAATTACCTTTGCACAAGACTAGCCATGCCAATACGACATGTCCACAAAATAACTGGCAAACATTTCAATTCATAAACATCAAAAAAAAAAAAAAAAAGTTGGCAATGTGGAATGCTTGAAATAATGGTAAACAACAAGCACTAGAGACTGCAGACCAGTTTGGCACGCTAAGTTAAATATAAATGCTGATACATTGACAAACGAATAATAAACTAATATGCTTAAAATGCTGGTGTACCACAGGTATTTTCTTAGCACAAAAGTATACTGACACTATTCATCACAACCACAGCCATAATATTTTTGCAATGTACTATGGCAAAACAATGGCCTTTTGTGATCACACTTTCGCATGCTAATTATACGCTGATGAAGTTCTTAATTTGCAACAGATTATTTTCTTCAATAAAACAGCCTGATTACATTTTATAAAACTTGTAGCTTTTAAAAAGTTCACGATTTCGTATGTTCATACTTCAGACTTCCTTTCTATGAGAAACGTTAATGTCTGAACATAATGTTACAAGCAGAATACCAGAAATCCTATTTCTTGAAATTGACACAATCCTTTGAATAGCATCTTCCCCTAATTCGAATTTAAAATATTGTTTATAGTCGGAACCAAAGTTTAGTCGGAACCAAAGTATTTGGACATAAGCATAAACCAAACAAACAGAATAGAATTAACTACCAGCTTATTACATGAGCTTCATAGAAGAGTGTACCAAATAGACCGACGTGTCACACTTGTAGTCTCACCTTGCACCACACTCATAGGGTATCTCCTCAGTCTCAGTGAGCATCTCACCATCTGTTTCCTGGTCCCCACCATCTGTACCAATGTCAAAAACCTGCCAAACAAGAAAGTGACATGCTTTCTTTTAGATACATACACAGCCTAGGAAGCACAAGGCTTGCACCATGGTGCACTAAATAACACAATGTTAATCTGTCCTGAAAATCTGTGCAGAATGCAGCAGTTTTTGGCATCAAGCACTCCCATGAGGTTTTAAAAAAGTTTCAAGATAACTTTGAGAGCATGTGGGGTCGCTCAAGAGGCGCTCGACTCTCTCATGCCTCCTGATGTTTTCCCCGCATGGCTTGAGTCTCCTGGCATCTGGCTTTCCCGCATAGCAAAAATGCGGCAGAGGGAGTCTGTTGTAGTTACGCAGTACAATGAGAGATGGCATGAGTGTTCCGATGCCTGTGCCACCTGATGGTGTATATACTTCAGTGCAAGGAAAACTTGCTTCCTCCTCTTACGCTGTGGGATGGCATCAAACGCTGCTCCACGCAGTTCTCAGAGCTCTCCACAGGACAGAGCATCACTGATATGGCTGAACGCGATTGCTCGGACGCACTCCCGTTCACTGGACCACACCCACGAAAAACTAAGGCAAGGGTGTCAGACATAGGCAAGCATTATTATTGCGATAGCAATTATATGGACACTTCAACGGGATTTTTGCCGTAGGCGTCGGCGTCGGCGTCGGGTTCCGTATAGATTCCAAGGGCGATAAAATCGTCGCCGCGCGCCGTACGAGTAAAAGCGCACGGGGGACGCGCGCTATCATGGAGAGCCAACGCACGGCGGAAAGCAAAAGCGATTGTCGCACAAAAGGTCGTGGGGGTATGGGGGGGGAGGGAGGCGGGGCGACGCTGTGCTACGGCACCAAATGCTATCTTGCAAACCAGCGCAAGGAGAACTGGCAACGCGATCTCCCACGCGAAAGCAAAAAAAAAAAGCGGGGAGGCAGCGCGACAGGGACGGGGGGTGCAGCTTCTACTCTGCCAACAAATACGCTTGCACTGGCTGTGGTGCCGTCGCCCGCACCGTCTCTTTACCTCCACCACGGCCGGGCTCGACTGGCGCGCGCACTTGCTTCTTAAGAAGCGAGCGAGCGCACGCGCCAGTCGAGCCCGGCCGTGTCTCCACATGGCTCTGACCTTTATCCGCTGTCCATTCGCCGCTCAGTTTCCGTTGAAGCGATAGACCGCACGATTCTTCGCCCGCTGCAGCGGCCGCACCAGCGTTTTGAAAGTCGTTGTCTGCGGTCATTCAGTGTGATCTATTCATGTTTGCTTGTGCGCGATGACACCACGCTTGTCAATTCAGTTAGAAAGCGAATGTGTCCAAATTTATGCGGCCGATAAAACTACTCTACTATCCCTACTCCGAATAGCTCTCTACCAATTTGCTATCGCAATTGATGCTTTGCCTTTCGGGCTAAACTGCGACATCTTTTTCTCAGTATCCTCCTTGTGTGGTGAGTAAAACTCAATTTCTCAACATGTTCCATTGAAGAACTATTTCTTGTATTTCGGCTAGCTGGCATCCTGGTAGAAAAGGAGCAATAAATGCTCTTTTTGTATTTGCACTACTGTGTTGTGTGGGGATTGAGGTATGCACCAGCGCCATTGCACGGGCATTCACCTGTTTAGATGTCCCTACACCTCTCCCCTTTGCACTCGCAACCGGTTCCACCGGTGGCGCTCCACTCTTGGTACTTTGCAGCGGGGGTGCTCGCGTCAGTCTGGCTGCCGCTGGTGGCTGCCCGCTTCGCAAGCGCAGGGGAGAGCCACTTCTTAACTCCAGGACAGCACTGGGTACATACATGCTTTCCTCTCATCCGCTGACACCTTTGTGACTAGGACTCGAGCTCCTGCACGGTGCCTTTGCCCGTGTGGTGAGTGTGTACTTGGTGCTGATCCTTTCCAACGCTAAGCCGAAGAGCGGTGCCTAGTGCTTGCGCAAGGTCATACCCCGTCGAGCCACACTTATCGGAGGCCCAAGCCGAAGGAGATTGCCCGAGCTCTTGCGAGTTGGCCCATTGGTTATCGCAAGAGCAAGTAGCATAGCCGCCGGGCTTTTCCTAGCGACGTGTCCCTGCTTAAGCCTGTGTTCCCGCAGCGACGTGCTATAGGTGCACCTGTCTGTATTTTCACCCTTGGTGCGAGATACCTTCGGTTCCCGCGTTGCCCCGGGACCGGGCGCTTATGCAGTGTTGGTTGCCGCTGGAGACAATAAACGGTTTCCGCTGATTCAGGGCAATACTGTGTTCTTGCATGCATCGCTTGGTAGCCCCTGGCGGCCTGAGCTCACGCGCAGTGACATGCTAGAGGCGACGACTGACATGGCCCTGTCAGTCGTCGAACCTGCGATGGTCGGAAGTCCAGTGAGACCCTAAGACCCCAAAGTTGTCATTTACTTTGTTCTATTAAGTACTTGAGACCCCCTCAAGTCCCATTTAGCCTCTTGCCAATTTAGAAGATATTGTCAAGTCTCACAATGTCTTAGAAAATAATGTTCATCACTGGTGATAAGACAACAAAAGAAAGCAAAGTACAGAAATCTCTCCAATATTGATTGAACTAAGAATCAAAATTGGGACATCTAGATTCCTAGAGTGGCACTCTATGAACACATTAGTGCAAGCTATTGAAAAATGCAACACGTGCTACAGCAAGTCTCGATGATATGGCAGGAACATAAATCTTGTTACCAGGTGTCGAGATATAAGCAAAAAAAAAAAAATTTTTACTTTAAGTTGTCGACATACAGTAGTAATACTAAACCACTGCTGTCACCTTTGTTTCCTATATAGAGAAGACCTACTGACTCCTCTTTATCCTCCGGTCCTCACAAACCCTGCATTTCCTCTCCATCATCAGTATTCTTAACCCTTGGATATGCACTACAAGGTTTGAAAGAAGCAGTGTCGTCAGAGGGCACACAAGCACTGATGAGCTCATGGATAAGAGAGCAGCGCACAGGTTTGATAAGTGAAAAAAACTGGATTTGATCACTGGCTCAATCAGTGAATAAGAATTGTTTTTCCTTGGCTGTATTGTTGGATGATTGGTTAAATATAAGGGTTCGATCCCCAGCTTGACTGACAGATGGACAGTTTTCTGTACATCCTCACTCAATGAGTGGTAATAAGGCATAATTTAGAAGACTGCGATAACTGTGCAATCAGCAAAACTCCACAAAAACATGCAAGAGACTTCCCAAGGGACTGACAAAGGTCTGATTAATGCCACTAGAAGGATTCCGCGCCTAATTAATAAAGCTTTCAAAATGAAGATGCAGGGCATATGCCACAGGCATGCAAAAACCACAATCTCTGGCTTTTTTTTTTTTTCCTACTCACAGCATTAGTGCATTTAGAGCCTTTTAACCTGCTTGCTAAAGGTTTAGGCTGTTAAGGGCTGGTCAGCTTAAGCCACCTATCAGAAATTTACTTTTGCCAGCCTAACAAACACAGTAGACTTTTGTTAATTTGACTCCGGCTAATTTCAATACTTTTGTTAGTAATTTGATCCTGACTCGAGGTCTATTTCTATGGGCCAAAACTTTTGTTATTTCAACTCTCAAATTACCCCTACCAAAGAAGTCAAACTTGACTGGTCAGCACAATCGTGCCTAACCCAAATCGTGACCCCAATGGCTGCAGTGTCTGTTCTGGTGGCGCTAGGAGAAAGCAATACGGTCAGGGAGCAATGGTCGGGTATGTTTTGGTTTCGGAGACGAATCTAGTTCGTTATATTCAGTGGCAGGACAATTTAACTTTGTTAAAACAAAGTATTAAATACATGGGTCTCTATAGGGATTTCAAGGAGAATTCCATTCACTTCATTATAACCATCATTAAGTTATATCGCATTTCATTATAACGAGGTTCGAGTGTACTGCCAAATGAAAAAGCAATGTGCTTGGAATAAATTTTCTGCCAGATAATTTGGTCAATTTCATCCACCCATCAAGATCAAATTAACGTAAGCCAAATATACTGTCTACTGATTCTTTAACAGTACCGCGCGAGCGTCAACTGGCTGTCCTCTAGTTAACGCCTTCTAATGGCAGAAAGCAACAAGATGAGCAAGAGCAAGAGAGACCACCAAAAAATCACCATGTCTTGCTGATCTCGTTGCTACATGCCGTTAGAAGGCGCTGACCGGCCGCCTAGTCAGCCCTCGCGCGGTACTGTTAAAGAATTGGTTGACTGCACATGTGTGATGTGGACAAGCGAAAGGAAAGAAAATCACCGCCCAAGCACTCCATACTGACACGTATACATGTTTATCTTTCACCGGTGGCCGCTTTCCACCGGCTAACAAATGTTAAACGTTATCGCTCGGCGCAGGACGCGCCTGTATCGGAAGTTTCTAGAACATTATCGATGCTTCTTTCCATTGCCTGTTTTCACCGACGCTTCTGTTATCTGATTGCATGACTGACGCGAATTGTCTAGAACTTTCTGGAAGACACGCGGGCATCAGGGATTAATCTAGAACCTTCGATGACTCAGGTATAAAAGCCGACGCGTTTCGCCGCTGATCAGATTTTCGACGATCGCCGACTGTGTTCGCCGCTATCGTTGTGCTTTGAGTGTACCTTGCTTTTGTGGGCACAGGTTCGCCCAATAAACAACCCGTTTCGTCGTACACTGTTTTACGACTGTTTTCTTCAGCGTCACTACTACGTGACATCTGGTGGAGGTGCTTTTGTGTCCATGCAGCGGACGCCCCCGCAAAGCCGCGACCCAAGCCCGAAACCGGAGGACGAGACCAACGTCGCCAAGGACCAGCGAGCTAGCCGTAGGCAGCAAGGACTTTTGCCAGAATACGGACTTCTTCCCGAGAAGACCACATCGATCAAGGCCAAGTCAACGACCACAATGGCAGCCCCAGCGTCCCCCATCCTGCTGCAGCAACCTCGGGAGCCACCGACCTTCCGTGGATCATCAGCTGAAGACCCTGAAACATGGCTGGAGACGTACGAGAGGACCGCGACATTCAACAAATGGAGCGACGATGACAAGCTGCGCCATGTCTATTTTTCGTTGGATGACGCTGCTCGGACATGGTTTGAGAACAGAGAGACCACCCTGGTGACTTGGGACCTATTTCGCGAGAACTTCGTGAGGACCTTCACGAATGTCGTGCGAAAAGAAAGGGCCGAAGTTTTATTAGAAACCAGAGTGCAATTGCCCAACGAGAACATCGCAATCTTCACGGAGGAGATGACTCGCCTCTTCCGCCACGCCGACCCCGATATGTCCGAGGAAAAGAAAGTTCGGTTCTTGATGCGGGGTGTCAAAGAGCAACTATTCACCGGATTGATGCGCAACCCGCCCAAGACTGTCGCCGAATTTCTTTCCGAGGCCACAACGATCGAGAAGACGCTTGAAATGCGCGCCAAGCAATACAACCGCCGTGCCCTGACCAATTACGCCGATGCTCAAGCGCTAGGCGCCGACGACCTGCGCGACACCATCAGAGCAGTCGTTCGCGAGGAGCTGCAGAAGCTCTTTCCCAGGTCGCAGCCTCAAGTGGCATCTATCGCCGACGTCGTCAAAGAAGAAGTTCAGCGCTCACTTGGAGTTCCTGATGTGCAGCCGCAATCGCCGCAACCCCAGCCGGAAGCGCTGACTTACGCCGCCGTTGCCCGTCGTCAAGGCCCTCCTTCACGCTCGCACCAGGGCCCCATAACGCCGCAGTTCCGTCGTCCACCGCCGCCGCCGCCAGCACGCCCGCCCGTCGCCCAGCGCAGCTACCAGCGGAAGACGGACATTTGGCGCGCCCCCGACCACCGCCCGCTCTGCTATCACTGCGGGGAAGCCGGCCATGTCTACCGCCGATGCCCATACCGCGAGATGGGCCTACGAGGGTTCGCCGTCAACGCGCCACGTCCACAGCTTGGCGAGCGACCACGTGACATCGCCGACTACCTTGCCGGAGCCCAGTGGCAACCACGACGACCCTCACGCTCGCCGTCACCAGGCCGCTACATCTCGCCGCATCGCCGCCTGTATGCCGGCCCAACCCGGGGCCGATCTCCCAGCCCATACCCGGGAAACTAAAAGCAGCAACCGATGGAGGTGCGGTTGCTGTACGACGCAATGCCGAAGATCCTCCGCCGCCGACGACGACGACGATTCGCGAATCATCACGACGAGATATCAGCACGCCGCCTAGCAACAGCCTTGACAACACATCGCCGCCGAACGAAGACCTTCCGACGCGACGTAGCAGCAGCAGAGCAAGCCGACGCAGCCGTGATCCGACGCCACGAATCAACCGCAACGCCAGACGCCGGTCTACCGATCTAGACGTGCTCATCGATGGTCATAACGTCACCGCTCTCGTCGACACTGGCGCCGACTATTCAGTTTTCAGTGGCGCGTTCGCCGCCAAGTTAAAGAAGGTGAAGACGGCCTGGCAAGGACCCGATATACGGACAGCGGGAGGTCACCTAATAACGCCGGCTGGAATCTGCACAGCGCGAGTCACGGTAAACAACCGCACTTACCCGGCGAGCTTCGTAATCCTGCCGCACTGCTCCAGGGACGTCATCCTAGGCATGGACTTTCTAAACCAACATGGTGCAGTCATCGACTTAAGGTCCAAGTCGATAACGCTTTCAACACACAAAGCGATACCGCCGGATACAATCATCAGTTACCATGCCTTGAATGTGCTTGAAGAACAAGTCACCGTTCCGCCGCGCTCCAGCGTAATGATTTCCGTCGGTACCGAAGTGCCTGCAGACATGGAAGGCGTCATCGAGGGCGATCATCACTTACTGCTCGACCGTGAAATTTGCGTCGCTAGAGGCATAGCTGAGCTACGTGCAGGGAAAGCAAGGGTGATGCTCACGAACTTCAGCCCCGAATATAAGCACATTAACAAAGGCACCACGGTCGCCTACATCGACGAAATAGTACAAGCCAGCAGTGCTTTCGCCTTCACGGATTCCAGTGCACCTGCAACGACGACTATAATACCTGAGCCAACTTTCGACGTCAATCAGAACCTTCCCAGGCATAAGAAAGAACAACTAAAAGCTCTGCTCCTGCAATACAAGGACTGCTTCTCGTCGTCGTCAAAAGTTCGACAAACCCCTGTCGCCAAGCACCGCATCATCACCGACGAAAATGTCCGCCCACTCCGTCAGAGCCCGTACCGTGTTTCGGCGCGCGAACGTGAAGCCATAAGGCACCAAGTCGACGAAATGCTACGCGACGACATCATCCAGCCGTCCAAGAGTCCGTGGGCGTCCCCCGTGGTGTTAGTGAAGAAGAAGGATGGAACCCTACGTTTCTGCGTCGATTATCGTCGGCTCAACAAGATCACGAAGAAGGACGTATACCCCCTCCCACGGATTGACGACGCCTTGGATCGACTCTACAACGCAAAGTATTTTTCGTCGATGGACCTCAAAACCGGCTACTGGCAAATCGAAGTCGACGAGAGGGACCGGGAGAAGACTGCCTTTATAACACCAGACGGACTGTTCGAGTTCAAGGTCATGCCGTTTGGTCTTTGCTCGGCACCTGCGACTTTCCAACGCGTCATGGATACAGTACTGGCAGGCTTGAAGTGGCAGACTTGCCTCGTCTATTTGGACGACGTCGTTGTGTTTGCCTCAAGCTTCGAAGAACACCTGCGGCGCCTTGAAACAGTTCTTCAAGCAATCAAAACCTCCGGACTCACGTTAAAGCCCGAAAAGTGCCGCTTCGCATATGAGGAGCTCTTGTTTTTGGGCCACGTCATCAACAAGTCTGGAGTGCGCCCCGACCCTCAGAAAACTGCGGCCATCTCCAACTTTCCTCCGCCCGCTGACAAGAAGGCAGTGCGTAGGTTTCTTGGACTGTGCGCCTATTACAGGCGCTTCGTCAAGAATTTCTCACGGATCGCTGAGCCACTGACGTATCTCACGAAGGCCGACGTCGAGTTCAAGTGGGAGACGCCGCAAGTCGAAGCATTCGAAGAACTGAAGCGACGCCTGCAATCGCCGCCAATACTTGCGCATTTCGACGAAAACGCCGATACGGAAGTCCACACCGACGCAAGCAGCGTAGGACTCGGCGCCGTGCTTGTGCAGAGGACTGACGGACTAGAAAGGGTTGTAAGTTACGCTAGCCGGTCGCTATCGAAGGCAGAAGCAAATTATTCCACAACAGAAAAGGAGTGCCTCGCCATCATCTGGGCTACATCAAAGTTTCGCCCCTACCTCTATGGCAGGCCCTTTAAAGTTGTGAGCGACCACCACGCCTTGTGTTGGCTAGCTAACTTGAAGGATCCTTCAGGTCGCCTCGCACGCTGGAGCCTGAGACTTCAAGCATTCGACATCACCGTCGTTTACAAGTCCGGGCGAAAGCACTCTGACGCCGATTGTTTGTCTCGCGCCCCCGTCGAACCGCCGCCACAAGACGACCAGGATGACGACACTTTCTTGGGACCCATCAGTGCCGACGAATTCGCCGAACAACAACGAGCCGACCCGGAACTAAGGAGCCTTGTAGACTACCTGGAAGGCAAGACCGTCATTGTGCCGAAGGTGTTCAGGCGAGGATTGGCGTCGTTTTTCTTGCAAAACGACATTCTCCTAAAGAAGAACTTCTCGCCTCTCCGAGCCAACTACCTCCTCGTGGTACCCTCAGCATTGCGTTCAGAGGTTCTGCAAGCTCTCCATGACGACCCAACGGCTGGACATCTCGGTTTTTCACGCACTCTCGCGAGGATACAAGAAAAATACTACTGGCCTCACCTCTCTGCCGACGTCGCCCATTACGTAAGGACATGCCGAGACTGTCAGCGACGCAAAACACCGCCGACAAGGCCAGCCGGACTTCTACAGCCAATCGAGCCACCTCGCCGACCGTTCCAGCAGATCGGGATGGACTTACTGGGGCCTTTTCCGACGTCGACGTCCGGGAATAAATGGATCGTCGTCGCTACGGACTACCTCACCCGCTACGCTGAAACAAAAGCCTTGCCCAAAGGCAGTGCCGCCGAGGTAGCCCGATTCTTCGTTGAGAACATCCTCCTGCGTCACGGCGCCCCAGAAGTCCTCATCACCGACAGAGGCACGGCCTTTACGGCAGAACTAACTCAAGCCATTCTGCGGTACAGCCAGACAAGCCATCGCCGCACCACCGCCTACCACCCGCAGACGAATGGCCTTACCGAGCGCCTAAATAAGACCATCGCCGACATGCTGGCAATGTACGTCGACGTCGAACACAAGACGTGGGATGCCATCCTTCCGTACGTGACCTTCGCATACAACACGGCCGTGCAAGAAACGACGCACATGACGCCGTTCAACCTGGTCTACGGAAGGAACCCGGCAACGACGCTTGACGCTATGCTACCAGACGTCGCTGACGAAGAAAATCTCGACGTTGCCACTTATTTGCAGCGTGCCGAAGAAGGTCGACAGCTCGCCCGCCTGCGCATCAAGAACCAGCAGAGGACCGACAGCCGACACTACAATCTACGACGACGCTACGTCGAGTACCAGCCCGGCGACCGTGTTTGGGTCTGGACTCCGATTCGCCGACGAGGACTTAGCGAGAAACTGTTGCGTCGCTATTTCGGACCCTACAAGATTATCCGACGTATTGGCGCACTGGACTATGAGGTCGTGCCAGACGGCATTTCGCAATCACAGCGTCGCCGGGCACGACCTGAAGTCATCCATGTGGTGCGTCTTAAACCTTTCTACGCCCGCTGACGAACTTAGGTACTTTGTTACTTTTTTTTTCTTTATTACGCGTGGTTTTGTTTATATACGCTTTCACATTTGTTTGTAGCATCGGGACGATGCTTTTTAAGGGGAGGGTATTGACACGTATACATGTTTATCTTTCACCGGTGGCCGCTTTCCACCGGCTAACAAATGTTAAACGTTATCGCTCGGCGCAGGACGCGCCTGTATCGGAAGTTTCTAGAACATTATCGATGCTTCTTTCCATTGCCTGTTTTCACCGACGCTTCTGTTATCTGATTGCATGACTGACGCGAATTGTCTAGAACTTTCTGGAAGACACGCGGGCATCGGGGATTAATCTAGAACCTTCGATGACTCAGGTATAAAAGCCGACGCGTTTCGCCGCTGATCAGATTTTCGACGATCGCCGACTGTGTTCGCCGCTATCGTTGTGCTTTGAGTGTACCTTGCTTTTGTGGGCACAGGTTCGCCCAATAAACAACCCGTTTCGTCGTACACTGTTTTACGACTGTTTTCTTCAGCGTCACTACTACGTGACAATACAGATGGTTAACCAGCGAAGCTTAAATGTGTGGCCCTGGTATTTATGACTAGGTTAATCCTGACGGTTCATTAAAGTATTTCTCAATTATTGGTTACATCTTTGTATTTCCTAATGAGGTTACACACACGTTTGACGTTGGCACTTGCGTTCGATGTTTCGAGTTTGCTCGGCAGCATGATTAGCAGCATTCGCCCGCCATTGCCGCTTGCAATTCTTCAAAATTAAATTGCTTCAAAATTAAATCTGTCTGTTACATAAGGCAATGAATGGCTCATGCCCCCTTAACTCTTTCCCTACAATGGGGAAAATAGGTGTTTTTTGTATGTTACGGCAGAGGTTTTCTTCTGAAGGAACTACTGCACTCAATATGTAATGCATAAACAGAAAGCAAAATGAATGCACTTTTCACGCATAAAAGTTTTATTAACGAGATGTATGTCATAAAAAAGATATAAATTCATAAAATCAAGATTGTGCGATAAAACTGAACAAAGTTTGTAAGGATACGTTTTTATCTACTAAGAAAAAATGCTACGAAAATTATGAGATATACAAAATGTATTGCCGTCTATTGGGCACTATATCCAAAAAAAAACAAAATTTTTCATTGAACAGGTATTCTCTGCTACAAAAATTTTAATGCGAGCACTACAGTTGAGCGTGCCAGGCTGCGGCCGCCAATGTTCCAGGCTGGTTTGCGTCGTCGTCACTTTCAGACTCAAAAGTCCGACGAAAAGTCAGCGTCCTCTGACTTGCTGTTATTCGATGTATTGAGAAGATCAGCCACAGAGGCAGCGAAATCATGATATCTGCGATCTCCCGATGCGTGCGCACCGTTTCTGGGGCCATACATTTTTCGCGCTCTGCTTTGACGATCGCAAAACTTCGGAGTGCATTTAAAAATCACCGCCTGGCAGGAAAAAAGCGAACTGCTTAGAAAACTATAATATAGTTCTCCTCCTTCACGTCCGATAGCGCAGTATGTCTGTGAGTGGCGCAGAAGGCCTCTAAAGAGGCATTTCAAACCATCGATAGAGGGCGGCCATTTTTTCGTTCTCCTTTGGCGATCGCGAAACTTTGGAGCACGTTTAAAAATCACCGTCTCGCGGGAAAAAAGCGAACTGCTTAGAAAACTATAATATAGTTCTCCTCCTTCACGTCCGATAGCGCAGTATGTCTGTGAGTGGCGCGAAAGGCCTCTAAAGAGGCATTTCAAACCATCGATAGAGGGCTAACAGTGACCAATGGGCGTGGTAAGGAAAGAGTTAAGCAATGGCTCATACCCCCGTAAACGCAGCCTCCCCATTACGACATTCCCCAGTTCGATTCCCAGACCAGGTTGGCTTTTTCTTCAACTGCAAAGCTTTCTTTATGAGAATTTCCTTTGCAGTTTCTTTCCACAGTCGCGTTGATGTCAATTTTCCCTTTCATGAATTTCCTCCACCTTGGGAATATCCACAGAACTCATTTACCATGATGTGAATACCTGCTCTTGCCAGTCATGTATGATGCAAGCAACAAGCAGCTGCTATAGTAAAATTTTTAATTAAGAAACTAAATGAAGGTCACTGCATGGAACTCACCCTGATAAGGGCAGTGTACTCTCCACGGCCACCAAAAAGGCCCACTCCTCCAAGCAGAATGTCAGCGTCGGCCATAACACGAATGGCCTCCACAGAATGTCCCGAATAGCCCCAGCCTCCCCCATGGCCTGTAAAAACAAACGATGATTCTAGTCATGTACAGAGAGAGAGAGACAGTATAAAGAATATGCCGGATCACAGCAAGACAGTGACATAAAGATGAGAAAGATTAAAGGAAGAAATTTTTTTTTCTGCTTTCATTGATGTCTATGATTTCTATGTTCAGTGGCCGCTGTGTGTGGCACATGAACGTTACAAGCAGGGTTCTTCCCTACGGTGGGCAGTGAGAAAAATGCAACCGACTGACTGTGTTATTTATGTCTGTCTGTCTGTCTCTGTCTCTGTGTGTGGGTGTGTGTGTGTGTGTGTGTGTGTGTGTGTGTGTGTGTGTGTGTGTGTGTGTGTGTGTGTGTGTGAAGCGCACATTATTTATTTATGTATGATTAATATTACTAAGAGCATAAAATTTACAGACAACCATATTTCATACTAGGATACAGTAGAACTGCACTGTTACGTTCCCAGGTGCTGCGTTTTCCTGGCTGTTGGGTCGTTTTCGGCTGGTCCCGGCATAGCTCCCATAGCTCTCAATGCATTGCTAACCCTGCTGCTGTGTCGCAACTTGTGGACCGTTCCCGCATCATGCTTTGCGAACTGCCACCCCACGCCGGCTCGAGCGACCATGTTGACTTTTCATGTCACGTGGCTTGGTGGCTTGACAATGGGATTGGCCGCCCAAAGTGCCGGGGGCAACCCCTATGACGTATTTTCGGTTTCCGCAGGCAAAAGCATGGCCTTTGAGATCCGCATTTGCTATCTAAAAATGATGTCTATGACGCGTTGGGGCCGTAAAATTGGTTTTGCCGCATAGATGTTCCGCATAAAGTCCAAAGGTGATAACGAGGTCGCCGTGCACCGTATGCTGTTTGTGCGAGTCACAGCGTGCAAGGGGATCCGACGACAGCAGCTACATCTTGCGTACACAAGAAAGAAAAGCGCGGAGGAAGTGCACCTTTTTTCGTAGCGCTCAAGGCACCAGGGAGTGGGGTTCGCGGCATTGTACTCTGGCATCAACTGCGTACTGCGCGGCCACATGTTGAAAGCGATCTGCGTTGGGGGCAGAGTCTAGGCAGCTTAGGTGCGTCACCGACTCGTAGCTTTGAGCGTGCTGTGTGCTCTCGGCACTCAGTTTGCGTTTAAGCGATTGACAACACGGTCACATCGCTCACTGCTGCTGCCACGCTTATAGCTGTCCACTAATTTGCCATCGCAATGGATGCTTCGGCTTTCGGGCGAAACTGCGATTCTTTTTCAAACTTTAGAATTCAAATAAAATTGTGTGCAGTTCCCAACTACTCTCATTTCTCACTTTTTCCTTTTTCTCAGCTCTTGCATTTCCCGGCTCCTAGGATTTTTTTTTTCGGTCCCGTGAAAAACATCAGCGGGGTTCTACTGTACCACAGGACTGCGACAGAACCAACAATGAAGGTATACTAGAAGTTTGGCAGAAGGTAGTACAGTGGAATCTCGATGATACGAATCTCACGGGGTCAAGAAAAATATTTGTATTAGCTGAAATTCGTATCATCGAAACACAATTAAAACTAGCTAAATTAAAGAGTCGGAGGTGAACTCACTCAGGCACACGCACGTAAAAGCATTTACAGTATAGATTACTCATAACGTAACTGTTTATAGTGCAGAACTGGCTACAACGCGGCCTTTTCCGACTCCCGTTTACCCTCCCATAGAACTCCATGTATACGCATACCGCTTACAGTGCAGCCGCGTGAGACGAAATACCGGTTATAATGCGGCTTCCGCTGGAAAATCTCGCCGACAAGGGCGGTAGCGAGCACGCTTCTCAACGATCGAGGTGCGCCCACCGATGGGAGAGGAGATCAACGAGGGTGATGCGGAGGAGGAGCATGAGGCGTGGAGCATGAGTCCAAGGGCGATAAAATCGTCGCCGCGCGCCGTATGTGCGAGTGAAAGCGCACCTTCACGCACGGAAAGCGAACGCACAGCGGAGAGCAAACCACGGCTGGGCGCGCCAGTCGAGCCTGGCCCTGCTTCCGTCGCGCGAAAGGCAGGGGGGGTGGGGGGGGACGCTGTGCTGTGGCGCACCAAATGTGTATCTTGCAACCGGGTGCAAGGGTAACTGGCGACGCAATCTCCCACGCGAAAGGAGCAAAGCAGGAAGGCAGTGCAGGAGGGAGGGAAGGAGAGAGAGGGGGGGGCGGCTTCTACTCTGCCAACAAATGCGTTCTTGTACTTTGCGCCTGTGCCAGCTGTCGGAGTTGTCGCGCGCACCGTATCTTGAAAGCGATCTCCACACGGCTCTGACCTTTGTATGCGCTGTGCTTACGCCGCTCAGTTTCCAGTGAGGCGATAGATCGCACTTCCCCACGCCTGCGTGGGGAAAAGCACAAAAGCAAGAAAAGCGCCACCGCGTCAAACTCTTCGCACCCAGTCGCGTCCTCCGCGCTGTCCGGCGCCGCGTCCGCGCCTCCGCACCAAAAGAGAAAAGGAGAAAGCGCGTGACTGCGCGCTGTTCTCTTTCGCGGCCGTCGGTGGGGCGGTGTTTATTCGTATAAACCGACGCGGGTCGAAAATCTATTCGTAACAACCGTTCTCTACCACGTTGCAAAGTAATTGGGCTCGGCCGGGACCACATAAAAATTCGTATCATCCGAAAATTCGTATTAGCCGTGATCCTATCATCGAGATTCCACTGTAGATGCGCACATTGCAGATATGGTGTACTAGAATATGTAAGAGTAGATCGAGCGGCGGCATGGTGCATGCTGTCCTGTAAAGGTGAAAACATTGGTTGCGCTACAATCAAACTATAAATTCCTGCGTCGACGCTCATGATGATAGTGGAATATGTTCTCAAATTATGCGGTCCAATAGACGCTGTAACAATTTTTAGGTCACCATATGTCACCACAGACCCAGAGAGCCACAATCAACCTCGGGCTGGTATAACATAAAACTACTCCAATCTGTTTTTATTGCGATAGCAATTATATGGACCCTCAAGCTGCATTTTTGGCGAGGTTGTCGCCGTCGCCCTGCTCTCGCTGAACCCAAGGGCTTCAAGGAGGTCAGAGGTGCCTAAATCGACCGCTGGGCAGATACCTTCACATTCTAATAGAACTTGCTCCATTGTTTTCCTAGCTTTACTGCAACAAGCACACGCTTATTTTTCTTTATTGTACCTCACTTTGTAAATGCGCGTTCTAAGGCATCCTGATCTCGCTTTGAAAAGTAAAGAGCTTCCCTTTGAGTTATCGTAAATTGTTTCTTTCCTGATTTCATTTTTTTCCTCTTGAGTAGTTACTCATAGAAGATTTCTTTTCTATTGCCGCCACCCATGAGACTGTCTCAGCCTCTGTGACTTTGCGCTTGACATTCTTTGTTGCCATGTAACTTACTATACCGGCCGTGTACTTGCTGGTAAGCTTCCCAGTTCTTTTCCTCTACTGTAAATCAATGTTCTTTTTGTACAAATATCTGAACACTATCCCAGCCCATTTACATTCTTCCATATTTCTCAGTCGTTGTTCATAATCAATTTTACTCTGCGCTTCCCTTACTTCAAAACTTGTCTAGCCCATATCACCCTGCAGAGCTTCATCTGTAGTCTTCCCGCGAGTGCCCAATGCGAGGCACCCCACTGACCTTTGGTTGCCATTGAGTCCTGATTGTACCCCTGACTTTAAGCAAACAACCACATTTCCAAACGTAAGTTCTGTATGTATCTAGTTCGCTTGCAGTGCCCTCAGCCTACTTTTCATTGTTTTGCGCCTCAGCTAGGTAGCACCGCACCACCCGGCCCACTCAAGCGTATTTTAGTACACTCTAAACACAGCCGCCCTGGCCATTCCGACAGCAGCGACAACAGCCGGGAGTGGCCACATGCACGCTGGCCACTTGCCGGAAGCGCCGAAAAGCCCAGTGTTACAAGTGCGAAAATTACCAGAAACTCTGCGGGAGGCACCATGACGCAGTGTGCGGAATTGCGGCGCAGCGTGGCACAATTTCGATCAATTTTCTGCGTTCGGCACAGTTTGGCGCAGGAATTTGCGCTTGTAATAAAATGGCACAATTAGCGCAGGAGTCCCACCCCTGAGATTTGAACCACTGGCAGAAGTTTTGCGCGTGTTTCGACAGCAGCAGGCAGTGTATTGCATCCGGGCGACATTTGGCGATCACGGTGGGCTGCGATGCTGGCTCGCGTTTATTTTGTTAATGCGTCCAAAATTTAAAAAAATTTTTGAATGCACTATTTAAAATAGCAGAATGGTCGTATTTAAAAAAAAGTTTAAAAAAAAACTTAGTTTCGTGTATACCCTTGTACACAGAGGTAATAGCTACGGATGACAAGGCCATGCATGTATCATCTACTCCAACAGCTACCTCACTAACTCAAACAAGCATTGCTTTCTTTTGATTTCAACATTGCATTAGTTCTAGTTCTTTTCTTGTTTTTTTCATAGCTTTTTTCTTTTTTCTTTTTTTCCCTCTCTCTCTCAATCGTCAAGCAGCTTCAAATGGCGCCAACTTAGCTCTCAATGTCAGCACTAAAGAGGGTGTTGTAAAGCGAGGAAACTAAATGCTGGACAATTACTAGTTGCAAAGACACCTCCAATCATTTGGCTTTCAGAGCACAGTTGACCTCTATTTAATGTTGTCAAGGGATGGAGATTTGGTGCATGCATTGACTAACTGCATGAAAATTGTTGAAAAACAGAATTACCAGGTCATATGCAAGAGTATGTACATGCAGCAACATCTTGACAACCTTTTCTGGCCACTTGTGGAATAAAGACATTTATCTTATGCTAGCGCCATTTTCGCAGAGCTAAGCTTCCCGATAGATGAATGCAACTTCAGATTTTTCATTTTTATAAGCCAGGCAAGTAATTGAGCCAAGTGTAACATTAAACGGACTAGACCATAAAATGCTACCTTTTTGTGAAATTTTAACACAACATCTTTTTTCCAAGTTTTTAAGCGAAATATACACGTCCCTGTACAGTGATAAAGAGTGGTCAAACAAGTGGTGTCTGTGGAGCCAATGTTTCAACAAGAGGACAGGTCTTCGTCACAGTCCTCTTGTCAAAACTTTGGCTCCAGCGAAATCCTTTGTTCAACCACTGTCGATACCTTCGGCTCCATCTTACTGTGTATGTCTGTACTAATAAGCTGGAATATAGGTCATTTATGCCTCGTGACTGTAGCACACCCTAAAGCTTCCAGCAACCGATAAAAATCTTGGCACTCTTCAAACCAATACGCTGCTACACCGAAGGCAGAGGGGCTTTACACTGCTCAGCAAACAAAGGTACAGAGATTCTTGTTGATGCACTCACTCTCAAAGCGGTTGACAACAGAGAAGTCTTCACGGGTGTATGCTCGGGCAAGGCTTTGCTGACGTGCCTGCTCGATATCTTCTCGCACGCTGAGGTCCTTTTCCTGGGCAGCCGTCAGCACATCGAGAGCTCCGAGCAGGTTGAGTGCTGCTTGGCAACGCCCCACCGGGTGTCCTGCAACACCTGGCAGGCTCAGCTCGGGGCTCAGGAACAGTGGCAGTGGCACAGCCTGATCCGACAGACCCTCAGGTGACGTCTGCAGTGGCACGGCCTCACTCCACACAACGCTGTTCCAGCTCACCTCAAGTGTCTTTTGGTTGAGGCTAGATGGGGAGGTTGAGAGGAAGTGGGGGCGCAAGAAAAATGGAGAGACAGTGAAAGAATGCTAGCAACTTTCTCACATCCATAGATGTTCACATTTTCTGTACAAAAACAGATGTGCGATGGTGAAGACCAGCCACACTGCACAGGTACAAATGCAAAATGTTACATCCTTTTCACTATGGGCACCATCTTACAGTGAAACCACGGGGACATGTGGAAATGCACTTCTAGCCCTTAGCTTTGACAAATAAGCAGGCAGGGCAAAATTTGGTGCACTTCAGTTCACGGGGCCTGATCTCATGAAACGTGCACCAGTTAGGCCTTGAAGCCCAGTATAGATGAACTTATTATCAATATTTGGTGAGCTTAATGTCACTGAGGTTTTTAAACAGTGATTGCGAGACATCTTTTTTGGTCATGCCTCTGCAAGTGACACAAATAGATGTGTAAGCACTTGCACTGTTTTCTTTGCTCCCACTACAATTGAACCTTGCTCATAAGTTTTAGAAAAAAAAACTAGAGAGAAAACGTACTAACCAGGAAAACACATGCTTTGCAGTGACTAAAACAATTTCCAGACTCAACTGTAGTTGACATCTACGTAATTGTGCGAAACATTGTGGCACGAGACGACTACACGTGCCGAGATGGTAAGGCACAAGTGGCTCGAGGCACCTCATTTTTGCTGCTTCGGCAAGCTAATGTTAGCACTCCTCTAATTCGGCCTGGGTCAGTGCATTCCTTGGGTGGGGCACTTTGGCGGTAAGTTCTGATGTACTCGTTTGGCGCAAATCATTGCGGCACGAGACACTCACACACGTGCAGCTGGTGAGGCCCGAGCGTCCAGAAAAGAACAGTGTCGTTTGCCTAATGTGTAGTTTCTGAAACAAAATCATGCTAGTGGGCTTCTCCAGAATACGATGCCACCAGAGCAAAAAATGATTCTCACTTTACGCTGGATACAAGAGGAACGGCCTTTTAAATGTGTACAGTACATACGCTTCCAACTACACTACGTGCGCTGGCAACACAGATAGGTGAAGATGCTTACTGCAATAGTGGGGGGGGGGGGGGGCTGAAATAGCTGTGAATGCAACATGTGATGACCTGTGAGGAGATTAGCTGGTACCGGAATAGGAAACAAAGTGCGTGCCGGCGTTCTCATGTGATATGGGCGGGCGAGTACTGTGGAAAAGCTGCTGCGGTGAGTGACAACTGTTCTCAATTACGTGCACCTCGCGCCTTTTCTTGTTTGCACAAGATCTAGCGGCCGGAAAACGTATTGTACAATCGTAATTTGGCGACATATTGAACGTCAGTGCCGTAAGATAGTGATTTCCGGGAACATATCAACCAGCAAAAAAAAATGCAGCGAGAATTACGATACTCCCTAATGTGAAATTTGAGCACAGCTCAATATGTGTTTTCATTTCGCGATATATTGGCTGGCGCAGACAATCTCTCTTGGTGCGGCATTTTGCAAACACACCAAAGTGTGGCGCTTCACTAGTCTGGAGGTCGCGAAAGGCAGCGCATGGGTGACGCGTGGGCACGAATCACAGCAGCCGCCGCAGACAGACCTACCAGACTCTGGCGTTATCTCGTAGCCATCGTTGCCACACTACGCTTTTCTTCTCAAGCTTTCGCCATACCGTCCTCCTCCGCTTTCCTCCTCGTGTCTTCCATCCCACGCTGCGCCCTGCGTTCACTCCTTCATCTTTTGCTGTGCTCGTTCACTCTGTTACGCCGACACTGACACTTGCTGCAGGAACGGGTGCCTAAGAGCTGCACTCTAAATGATTCAAGGTAGGTTGACAGTGCAAGGGCAGCAGAGGGGACAGAAGAGAGAAGAGAGCGCTGAACTTCCCAACAGTTAATTTTTTTGTATTTAGCGCTCTGTTCAGCGCTCTGTTCTCTCTTCTGTCCCCTCTGCTGGCCTTGCGCTGTCAACCTACCTTGAAGCATGTTTTACCAACAAGCCCAATCTTACACCCTTCTTACTCTAAATGAAGCATACCTGTATTGGGTCATTCTTTGTGTTCTCGATCACGAACGTTGGCACCAGGATCGCATCAACGAGCTTCTACTGCATATGTGTGGCCTGTTGTTGTTGGCTTATATCACATTACTGTTGTGATCATAGAGTAGACATGTAGGCTTGTGCAAATATAAATTTTTTGGTTCGAAGCGAAGTCGAAGCGAATCATTATTACTGTCTAATAATTTCAAAGCAAATAGTTTGAATAGTCGTGGGATTTGCATAAAACCTTGACGCAAGTGCCAGATGTTGACATATCTTCGGCATCGCCAGGGGGGGGGCAGAGCCCCGGAACCCCCCGTACTCGGCGCCTATGTCATCAGCAATGGCTCTGGCCCCATGTGCGTGGTGGTTTGGCTCCATGTGCATGGCGGTTTCCCGCCAGTTGTGCCTTATTCTAAACGGATGATGGATGGCCCATTGTTATAGCCCTCGCCACCGCCGATGCCACTTTCACAAGTGTCGCGATACTCGTTGTGCCCCTTTGTCCCGTGACGTAGAGATTGCGCTAGCGCTGTTATCAGCAGTTGCCCTTTGGACTTGCTATGGGACGGATGCTTCTTTAACCACATCTTCCAGGATCCTGACGATGCCGTGCAGTGTGCCGCAGCTGTGTACGCTGTGGCTCATACGCTAGTCTATGACGATGGGGCGGACTTGGTGCAGCAAACGCACTACTTGGCCATCGTGCCGGGCAAAAACAAGACGCCGGTGTCCTTGCTCTTTGACGAACATGCCAAAGACGCTCAATATAGTCAATAATGATAATATATAAATTTACTATAGCTATATTCACTACAGCAGACTCACCATAGTCACAGCTTAACTGGCTTCCATCTTCATAGTAGTGGAAGTGCTCTGAATTTTTTACAAGGATTTGGGCATTGTATGCAGTTAGTTCCACGAGTTCTACATGTAGATCTTTTCAGTGGGCTATATATGTGGATTAATTGGGGGTGTGGCTTAACATGAAAAAATACATATATTCATTTGTTTCTAATACTTCTTAAACCCCAAATACTAAAATTCGAGTTGAACTGAATATTACATACCAAACTATTCAATTATAACAGCATAATATTCATTGACAGGATTGTGTCAAACCCTGGATTTCATAATGTTCAATTGAATATTCGAAAATATCAAGTATTCCGCACAAGCCTATAGATGTGATTTGTGGAATAGCCACAACCAGAAACCTCCCAGGTGAGAGAGGAATTATTGCGGATAGAGTGTTGTAAGTTGGCATACATTAACCTACACTGTCTGTGCACTGAATGAAGGTGAAATGAATTTATGCGATTAAAATGCTATGTCATGCAATCTTGTAGGAATCGAGCAGCCTATTTTATTTGTGCAATGCACACAAAGCCACAACTGCACAGGAGCTCATCACACCTTGCAACTCCCAGTATAGCGCTCATCACAGCAATCTGACCTCTGACAAGCTGTTTTTAATGCTCCTAAGGCAAAATCAGCTGCAGAGCCTTTTTGAACGGAATAGTGAGCCAGCTCAAATCATCTCCTAGTTCAGGTTGCATGCAATCCAGGCAAGAAAAGCTGAGAAACACAGACTAAAAACAGGCTTACATAACTGACTGCGTGTTCCAATTCTAGCCAGCAATTTAGACAGTCTACGTTGACAGCCAGGAAGACTGCTTTGAGCTAAAGTAACAAACCGCATGTGGAAGTCATCTTTGCAACTTGACGCCACCTAGTGTTGACAAGAAAAAGCTAACAAAAGCACATGTTACCGCTTTTTTTTTTTTTGTTGCTTTTTCGTGTGCGAATCTATGAAGAGCAAAACATAGCACAACAGCAAATAGGAAAGCATGACTATGTTTTCATGTATGCAGACAACCTTATCGTAGAGTTTCTAAGCTTCCTGTTCAGCCACCATCTTCTCTGTACAGCAGGGGTTCTCAGGTACGTTCATCCCAGGGAACCCTGCTAAGCTCCATAAAGTGCCAAGGAACCCCCCCCCATTTAACCGAATTATCGAGGGTATCAAGAAAACAAACAAATGCTGCACTACGTCAACACGCTTTTATTTACTCAATGAATCGTCAAATCTTGTTTCAGCTTCCGCACGAGACCAGTGCGGAAGCTGAAATTCTCTTCATCTCATGACTGATTAGCGCTAGCAGCGGCGAAAGCCTCGCGACATCCTTCGCGGCGCGCATTTTCATCTGAGACGCGCTTTGCACCAACGGGCGCACATCCCGATTATTTTTTCGACACTCAGCTGCTCGCCAACAAATTGTCCGTCCATCGCGATGTAGCCGGTGCTTTTTATCTTCAACAGCTTTGCACTGAGTAAAAGCGAAGCTACTGCTTGCCGCAACCGCTGTCGATGAAACCGCGGCCGCTATCGACGCGATCATGCACGGCGACCTTGCGGTTCAGAAGGCAGGCGGCTGACAGACGCACCAAGTCAAAACGAAGCTACCTTTCGCAGCAAGAAGTGCGGACGAAACTGCGGTCGCTATCGACGCTGCCATGGGAGGCGACTACGCAGTTGTGAAGGCACGCAGCCGACGCGCGCATCGAGTGAAAATGAAACTATTTGCCGCAACCGCTACGGACGAAACTGCGGTGGTTATCGACGCGATCAGAGATAGCGACTACGCACTTATGGAGGCACGCGACTAGCCGCGAACGCGGTGTTACGCGTGGCGATAAACCCAAGAATAGAGGCTTTAAAGGCACAATTAGGCACGAAGCGCTTCGGCGTTGCTGTCAGTCACTTGCCGCGCACGATTGCCGCTGCGGACCACGGTGCAAGCTGAGGACCACGGCGATGCGGACTGCGCCGCTTCGTTTCGGTTGGACGCTACGCCGTTCTTGCTCTTCTGCAGCGCGCATTTGCGGTGCTCCGCGTTTTTTTTTTTTTTTTTTTTTTTAATTTTTCTCCAACGTATAGGTCATTGCGCACGCTATCGGCACCTACCCTATCTACAAATAGGAGAAAGGCGCATGGTGGTAAGTTACGGCCTCCGAGATTCAAGTGCGAAAGCTTAGGCGCGCTGCCCGTTCTCAGAGGTTGGGTGGCTACAAGCTGCTTGCGTATTTATTGCGCAGTTCGCGCGTTGCTGTTACGCACTGTGATGTGCTTTTTGACACTCGGGCACCATAACTCGGACATGAGTAATGGAGGTTCTTTGGATCCAGCGCACCTCATGTTCGCCGTTTTAGACACTTGTCGAGAGCGGGACCAGGGAAAATTTATCAGTGGCTCGCGGAACCCCGAGCAGGGGCCTGCGGAACCCGTAGGTTCCGCGGAACCCACTTTGAGAACCCATGCTGTACAGCAAAGAAGCCTGCATTGTTTTTTACTTCAATGCTGTTTGTAAAACTGTCTTGTTTGGCGACTTCATCAGAATTGGAACGAGACTTAAGATGGCCACTGTCTGCTTAGCTGTCTACTTCGTCGTCCATGGCAAGTTTTAGAACACAGCCTTAGAAGGAAAGTTTGTGAGACCGAGACTCTACAACTCGAACTAATAAAGGTACTAGAAAGAAACAAACACAGGACATGATTGCAGATCACTGAATACCTCATGTTCTGAGACAACAAGGCTACTGTAGTGCAGGAAATGAGGACCACATAAGACAGCTTTTCTGATGCAAATGTAATAACTCACCTCCACAGTATGTTGTAGATGCTGTCAAGGCAGACAGCATGGTTCTTGAGGTCTACTTGGTCTGCCGAGTTAAACCTAGAAACAAAAATGTTTGGTTCTTATTGAAGTGAATTTGAATAACTGCAGAGGGAAAAAAATAGCAGCTGTGAAGAAGTCTGAGCAATCTTCAATCACCACAATGCCCACAGGAGGTGACGCATGACAATTTAACACCAGCTTAACACCAGAGCATGCAAGACGAGTTACACAATGTCTAGTTCTCTTCACAAAGCAGTGTTTTGTAATGGTATAAGCCAAAGAATACCAAGACCCTTAAACCTCAAGCCAGATTCTCATCCCACAGAAAATTCCAGCACTGTTTAGCTACGTGCTCAGAACTATGAACTATGGGGGTGCGAATATCAAAATTTTCTAATACGAATAGAATACGAATACTTAGCTTTGAATATCGAATCGAATATCGAATAATGATATGCACATGCATTTATTAGCAAGTTGGGTTAATTTGTTTTGTTGGAACATTGCAATTGCATTTTCAATGTTAATCAACTAGACTAGTGAGATGTTATACTGAAACATCAGGTATTTAGCTCATGTTAACTTGGAGGAAGCCTGGGAGGCCCTCTTAAGGTCAGAATACAAGACCATCCAAGAAAATCTCACGACCTGGGCTCTGCAGGTCGCCTCAACCGAGGCCACCTAGAGGCAAAGGCCTAAATTTTGAATAAAGTTTTTTCCTCCTCCTCGGAAAATTTAGTAATTTCCACTAGCTGTCCTTGCCATCCTGTGCCTTATTAAACCGCATCAAATGCCCGTAAGCTCGGAGGCATTTGACCCTGTGCCAGTCGTCACTCATTGCACTTGCTGTCAAGCAATAAGCTCAAAATTAAGGTTGGCGCTAAAAAAAAAAAAAAAAAAAAGAAGAGTGGGGGGGACCCTTGCTACTGAAAGGCTGGCTTTCCCGCAAAGTTTATACGTTTAGTGGCTAAGTGTGCTTTACAGGAGAACTTTCGCTAGCAGCACTACATTATTGCAAAATTGAGCACAAAATCGCCCCAATATTCTTAGATTAAATAAAAACAAATGGTAAGAACCGTGTTTGCTCCCACACAGCCAGCAATGTATTAGATTTGATTCGAATATTCATATCCAACCGAATATTCAAACATTTTCGAATATCTATTTTCGAATTGAATACAAATATTAAGAATACAATATTCAATAACATTCGAACTTTTCAAATATTTGCACACCCCAACTCAGAACTCAACTGTGACTGCAATTCACTTACATAGATTGCACTCTTGTAATTTAAGTAATGATGGAATTAACAAAACATGTGAAAGAATAGTGTATCAATACTTCCCTTTGAAAAAAAGAAAGCACTCATTTCATTCAAATTATAAAAGAGTCCTAACCCTTTGCAGCTGCCATCGGCACGATTGATCATTAGGCACTTGAACTTGGACGCTTGTTCGGAGTCTTTTGAAATTATTCCTGAAATGATAGTCATACACAACGATTAGTCAAATCATATAGTACTACTGGTAAACATAGGGCAATGTAAAGGTTGCCTGCCAACTAATAAGCAAATAACTGAGTTTACCACACAGATGAAGATCAACACTAAAAAGTCATATTTCCAGCACAGAAAACTTAGCTGAATAAGTGATCTTATTGCGGCAACATTTGCCTTGTCAGTGCAAATAAAACAATCACTGTGTGCAAGCTTCTGTTGCTTGACAACTTATAAACCAGCACAAATGTGGCCCATACCTTGGCAATAACTGTGCAACTTATTTACTTACTATTTACCAATGACGATTTCCCACAAGGGTAGTGACAGAAAGACCAAGTAAGTTGGTGGTTTGAAATGATGGCATTGCTGTAGTGTGCAGGTGCATGGCCACCCTACTGTGAGCAGGGAAATAAAGTACTATTGAATAAACTAGAGGAAGCCCACTGGACATGCTCCCACTGCTCACAGCTGCCATTAGATGGGCACACACAAAAGGGCATAATAAATGTCATTCTGCAAGGGAAAGGATGATCCCCTGAGGCCACTTTCTAGGTTGATCACATTGAAGCATGGCTTTCAGAGGACCCTGATTGGCCTAGCCCATGGGCAGAATGCTTATCATTCCAGTGAGGCAATTAGCTGGATGCTACTAAAGTGATAAATAATCACCAAGAGTGATCATACAAGCATATGATACAATTTTTGACATAACAAATCTTAAAAATATGCTTCCCAAAAGTGCCTGATCCCATTCTTGTATAGCAATACAGTAAAACCTTGTTAATTTGGATTTCACGGCACCGAAAAAAATGTCCCAATTAACAGAATGTCGAATTATTGAGGGTATCCAGAAAACAATAAGCAAATGCTTACTACGTCAAAGCGCTTTTATGTAGTGAATGAGTGAGCAACTTCTGTTGCTATTTTGCACGAAAGCAGAGGGGAAGCTGAAATTCTCGTGACTCATTGGCTCTCACGGCGGCAATTGAGGCCTCGCGACTTTCTTCGCAGCATGGCCGCGGCACGCGCCTTTATTTGCAACATGCTTTGCACTATTGTACGCACATCCCGATTATGTTTTCGCCAGTGAGCTGCCGAAAACACAATCGCGATGTAGCCGGTGCTCTTCTACCTCGACAGCTTTGCACCGAGTCAAAACGAAACAACTGTTTGCCGCAACCGCTGCGGAGAAAACCGCAGTCGCTATTGACGTGATCGTGGATGACGATTACGCAATTATGAAAGCCTGCGACCAACACGGTGTTATGCGCGGCGGTAAACACAAGAATACAGGCTTTAAAGGCACAAATAGGCACGAAGCGTTCCGGCGTTTCTGTCATTCACGTACAATTTCCGCTGATGACTGGCAATGCAGACTCCACCGCTTCGTTTCGGTTGGACGCTAGCACTGTTCTTGACCTTTTGCGGCGCTCCTCGCTCGTCGAGCTCCGAAAGTTGGCCAAATGAACCGATGTGCGGCCAAATAAGTCCAAATGAAAGAGAGTTTGATTGCATTGAATAATTCATACGCCGGCCGGGACCAGAGGACGAGTCCGAATTAACTATAATCAAATTAACGAGGTTTTACTGCACATTTTTGCTCTAGATTACATGTGCTCTCATTATAGGTCATGTAAATTCCTAATTCAAGCAACAATCTTGGCTCCAGAAAAGTTCCCAGTTAATATGACCAGACCACAGTTAGTCAATGCAAGCATGACTGTACGATGTACGGTTGCGCTGCAGAGGTGGTATATACAGGGAAACTAAATGGAATAGAGACTGTGAGAATCCTTGGGTCTCATAACCGCTGCACGCACAGCGAACGTCGCGTCAGGCTTATGCGCGCCAGGGAGAGTTGGGAGAGGGGAAACTTTCCTTCCGCGGGCGGCGCACAGGAATCGCAAGCGCTATCAGCGCCACCGGGTGGGTCACGTGAGATCCAGCTGATATCGCCCGGGTCTCTTTGGTCCCCAGCAAGCGGCGATGGCGGAAGTCTCCGCCGCCGCTCCCGTATGCCCGCACGTGGTTAGTCAACCGCGTTCTTGCCGCGGTTGACTAACCACGGCAATCGCCGCGGCCGCCCGTATTCCCCAGTTGGTAAGTCAGAAATCCTTCTTTACCTAGTGTATTATCATTCGCACTATCATTCTCTTCGAGGGAACCCTCAGTGATGTCAACTAAATCTAGCTGGCCTGCTCGAAGTGTTAGTTGCAGTCGTAATAAATGCTTTCCGAGTGTACACGTGGTTGTCGTCTATTGTTTCCTCGGGCTTGTACCGGACCGTGGTTGATGCGCAGGCATGCGCCAACCGCAGGGCTCGGTATGCCGAGGCAGAGAGCCGTTGGCTTCCCCCCCATATGCCAACAAGACAAACATAGAACACAGCTTGTTTATTCCCTTATGCTCATCATACATAAATACACATTTAATAGATAGTAAAAGATCACGAGTACAAAGATGCAGGTAGCAAAGGTAACAAACACAGAAAAGGTAAAAAGCATAAACCACATTAAAAAGCACATATGATACACAAAGCACATGTTTCAAAGACATGGTGCAAGTTATCATGTGCAAAATCTTTCTTTTTAAAAATTTTAAGGTGCATAGAATTAAACATAGACAAGAGCCCTGACACATGTGCAACTAAATTGGTCAGTCATAAAAAAAGATTCCATCATTTATCTTTTCATTCTGCCCTTTACTGCATAAGCAAACTTTTTTGTACCTTTCAAGCAATGGGCGACACTGGCATTTTGAACAGTGCACAGCTAAATTGTCCAATATTGGTATCTTTCATTTTTCTTGCGCTAAAATGAATACAAACCAACTAGCCCAATTCATAGCTCTTCTAATTGGTATCTTGCCTACGGCATTCTCATACTGCCAAAATCTTTTTGTTCAGGCATTGACCCGCTTTGTCTACTATGCTCTAACGCAGGAGAGTGGAATTTCATCAACAAGCTCTTGCTTTCCTGTTAGTGTCCCTGTGTGTACCATTTTTGCAGCGCACCCAAACAATATCATTCATGCCATACCAACTAGCCCCCATCGAAGCAATTCTGATCAGTGCAAGCAACCTGGTCACTGGGAAAACAGTGCGGATGCAGGACTTGAAGCTTACCAAGGCAGCTGCGGTTGGCAACCACGCTGCAGTGGGCCAGGCTTGAGGCACTGGTGAGGAACTCGTCAAGCTTGACAAATGTATGGTCACCTGAGGCACCGACCCAAGTGGCCCTGCGGCCACACTTCACACCAATGCCTGGCATGGCACCTGGTACAGCATGCCAGAGGCTGTGCCCCTCTCCACTGATGCTGTGACGTCGCCCGCTCCCGCTTTCATCCCACATGCCCCGGCCCAGCTGGCCTTTCTGAGATCAATAAAATGAGGAACAACATTATTGCAGAAAGCTGGGCAGGCAACGTTGCTTCATGCAATCGTAGGACATATTAATAATGTTCAAAAGATGAGACAAAGTGCACATAGTATTCCTATCTGAATCTTGAAAGATGAAAATGATTAGTTGATTAGTAAAGTTGTTATGGCCGTTCGTCTCTTTGCCTTGATTTTTTTCTTAAGCAATTTTAGCCTTGCTACAATTGTAATCCTTTTGTACAAAGCAGTACCAGTTGATGTCAGTGCATATACTGTATACTCTTGCGTTTATCGTCTTGTCCTTTTAGTGCTGTTGACATAAACATTCTACATTTCTGAGAAACTGGGCTTCCTTCAATAAAATTGAGCACATTTGGGCAAATGCATTGCGACTGTTGTTGACTTCCTAAAATGTTAAAAATAAAATAATTGCTACATTATTATGATCATAATGTCGACTGATGTCTCATTAAGCAATCAGAGCCAAGTACTTAAGAAAAGAAGGAAAAAAAAGTGACACTGCTATTTTCATAATCGCTGCCTAGAACTATTCATTCATAATCGGTGCCAACTATTCATTCTATCAATGATCTTTAATTCTTCACTCCTCTGAGCACCTCCACAAGACATTCTCTCATCAACCATGCTTTCTTCAGCTGTCGTACCTTGTTGCACCACTTAGCATAATAGGTAGGTGGGAAGCCCATTAAATAGAACACAATCTCGCGCTATGGTTGACTCTTTTGATAGTCAAACGTTTGGTGCTCAAGACAAATACTACAGTGAAGGAAGTGATGTTATATACACAACACAATTCTGAATACAGTGAGAGGGCCCCTTTTAGGCTGGTAAATAGAAAACAACACAAAGCGACAACTTTCTGTGCCAGCACAGCCAAAGCTACGGAGCCGAAGTGCACATTTTAAAATGAAGCTTTCTTTGCCTACCATCCCGTGCTTTCACCTGGGACGGCCGTCTGACTGTCTGTTAGTCAATCAGTCGGTCGGGTTTTCGCACAGTAGATTCCTCCTCACTCTTCATAAAAAAGAAAAAGAAGTGTGTCCGGCGGAAGCACTCAAACCTCTGTCCCCCAGCACAACAGCCCGATGCTCTAACCATGAGGCCACAATCGCACATATACTTCTATTGTGCGAACGCAAACTAGCTCTTAGAAATGATCGCCGCGTATTGATTATGATGATGCTTTCGATGCTATGGCACATACCCACAACGGGGATTGGTCGAGAAGCGGGCAGTACGTCTTTGAAATGATCGTCGCATGTTGATAATTATGATTTCCATACTATGGCATATACCCACACGAGACAAGGCCAAGAAGTGGCTGGTACATTTAAAACGAATAAGAAATGAAGAAATACAAGCCAATATAAAAGTTGGCACATTGCATGGCACAGGTGCTCAAGAGCACATGCACGCACACCAATTTCCTTTACGCCAAGGAGGCAGGAATTAATTGTGCAAAATTATAACCTTTCAATAACGAATTCACAATAGCTTCACTTCACATAGATTCCAAGATGCGAGTTGGATTTGCATATTTTTTTTTTACTACATACACGCCTGCATGTAGTCCGTGAATGTTAGCATACATAGACTAAATAGCGTAAAACAAAACATATTACCCTCAAACTCGTTATAATGAAGTTGAAGGGGAGCCGTAATTATTTCGTTATGTCAATTATAACAGTTTACGCAATGTATGCTCAGTTGGGTGCACAACTATATGCATGCAAAGAAGGAAACCGCCTCGCAGCCCACTGTACCACTACGTGACCACGCATGCCTATATTATTGTTCGCTAGACATAGCTGGAAAAAAGTCCGTGATATTCCTTTGTTTGGGACATCACAAACGAAAGAGTTCCTTTTCCACGGTGGCTACCGTGTTGATGCCGTTTTTCGCCGTAGCCATGGGCGCTGAAGAAACGACGTAGAAGGTCAACCGCATCGAGTGCCTGCGATCAAGTCCGTCTTCGTGGAGAAGGCACAGCACACAAGGCAGACTAAGGCCGAGAAAGCACGGTGTGCAGCGAACGCACTCAACTGATCTCCGTCGTCGAAAAACACGTGCACTGTGCAGACGCACACACAACCCTCGACTAACCTCGACCAACTGCCTTGACTGCACAGGGAGCCTGGTGAACCGGTTCTTGAGAGAGAGAGAAACCACCTTGCGCCGCTTGGCCACTTCTCACTGCCGTCACGTGGCCTGCCCGTTCGCCCACTCATTTTGCCCCGCTGGTTGAGCGAGGAGGATGGCTCGCTCGGCCACGCGTGTCGTGGCTGCGCATGGCCGCGAGGTCGATGCGAGAACTTTAAATCAGCCGCGCCGAATGAGTGTTGAACTGACACTCCACGGAATACACTACGCACTGTGGTCGGGGTTTTTTTTTTTTTGGTAGACTAATATACTTCGTTATATCCATTGACAGGTCAATTTTACTTCTTTACAACGAGGTTTCAAATGCATGGTTCTCTATAGAGATTTCAAGGAGAATTTAATTTACTTCGTTATATCAATTATTTCGTTATATCCTGTTACGTTATAACAAGGTTTGAGTGTAATTATTTTCTTTCGTTCAAGATTTGTTTAATAAATAGAAACTTGCTGAACAAAAAGAATTTCTGTTTGTTGCCATTTCTAGTTTTCTGGTTTTTCTGGTGTCCCTGGTTCTCCTGGTCCTGTAAACCAATATGGCGTTGGCGAGTTGCAGCTAATATGAGCGACTGTTTATAAGCTTATCTGAATTCATTTGTGAGGAGTAAACTAAGACAGCAGTGTGTTGCCAAATGTTTATTGGCTGCTTATCATTACGAAGAAAGGAGCTGTCTTGTATGAAACTGACACCACAGCTCAAGTGCGTCACTGGTTCTATATGAAGGTGATGGTCACCTCGACGCAGGCAACCTGGCCGTGTACAGCATCTTTGCCAGGCATGCAAGCACAACTGCGCAATTAGAAGCAGTCTATAAAATACATGGCCCATTTTAATTCCATGGCATACAGGTTTGCCATTCTCGGTTCTTCACTGCCACGAATATAATCACTCTTGCAAGATTTCACGTGTACAAATGGACACGTCAGCATCTATGGGCAAGGGTGTTCCTGGCCTTTTGCGATGACAGCGATCAACTTCGGGTATACAATCACCTTCGCAAAGTTCTGCTCTCACCCTCACCCATGAGAGCAAAAACGGTGCAAGCGCACCACTGAAACAAAGTGGCAGAGTCCGCATCGCCACAGGCTTCAGCGAAAATTGTATGTCAATGACAGCAACACTAGAACGCTTCAAGCCTGTTTACACCTTTAAAGACTTCGTTCTTGTGTTAACCGCTACGCATAACACTGCTTAGGCCGCATGTCTTCACAAGTGCATAGTCGCCATCCATGACTATGTCAATAGCTACCATCTTTTCATCCACAGCGGTTGCGGCAAGCAGTAGTTTTGTTTTGACTCGGAGCACGGGTGGGCCGCGTGCCTTCAGATTGCGTCAAAGTCGCTGTTTCTTCCGCAGCCGTTGTGGCAAACAACAGTTTCGTTTCGACTCGGTACATGCATCCTCTGCAGGGCTTCATAACCGCACAGTCATCATTCATGATCGTATTGATAGTGACCGCAATTTTATCCGAAGCATTTGCGGCTTATAGCAGTTTTGTTTTAACTCTGTGCGTGAATAAGCTGCGTGCCTTCAGAACTGCAAGGTCACTGTCCATGGATCGTGTCGACAGCAGCCGCAGTTTTGTCCGCAGCGGCTGTGGCAAACAGTAGTTCTGTTTTGACTAAGTGCAAAGCAGTCCAGGATAAAGAGCACCGGCTACATCGTGATGAATGGACATTCTGTTGATGACCAGCTCACTGGCGAAAAAATAACTGGGATGTGGGCACGGTAGTGAAAACCATGTCTCAGATGAAGTCGTGCACTGTGGCCGTGCTACAAAGGCAGTCGCGAGGCCTTTGCCGTTGCAAACATTAATCAGTCACGAGATTACGAGAACTGTAGCTTACGCAATACTTTTGTTCTGGTAAAACTAAAACCGAAACCACCTGCAACATGTTGGCGCTACTTGGCATAGTAACACAACTGCAGAAGCTCTGCCCACGTAGCTTTGGCTTTGCTGCCATAGAAAGTTATTATCAGGTATAGTTATTGTGGGCCTCAAGTAACAAATACCACACCATGCTGATTGAGAACTTATTATATGAATTCATCACGCCAATGTCATCAGGTACAGGGCTTACTAATAGCATTCACGTGCACTTTCCCTCGTGTGTGCTGTTATCATAATGCATTCACTATCAACGCACCAACTAGCCCCCTTGTCTGCGTTTACAATACGCTGACAAGAGCATACCCTTTACTCAAGATGGCAGCCCTTAATGGTGAAATTGTGCTTAGAACTAAACATGTCATTATAAAGATAATCTATCCACACAATCCTTTGCACTGGTTCTGTTTCTGAATAAAACAGCCTTTTAAGACATATATAGAACTTACAACTAGTGAGACTCTACAGTAATAAATTTAAAAAAAATTAAATTATAGGATTTTACGTGACAAAACCAGTTCTGATTATGAGGCACGCCGTAGTGGGGGACTCCGGAAATTTGGACCACCTGGGGTTCTTTAACGTGCACCTAAATCTAAGTACACGGGTGTTTTCGCATTTCGCCCCAAATTAAAAATGATTTAGATCAAACTGTATTTGGAACAGTTTATGGATTCTTGAGGGAAAACAGTAGCCCCTTTAGACTGATGGCATGATAAAAAAAATTTCTGCCTCCATTCCACCCGGTGAAAGTGGATGCACAGCAAAGCTGATGTGGACGTTAGACAAGTACCACCACCCCAACTGACCTTAGATGACGTTTCACAAGCACCACCACCACAAGCGAAGTACGTCATCACGGCGAAGTACGTGTGCAGAAGTACAGCACACATCTTCATTCTTCTAGGTCATCCACGAAATGCAAGTGCCTTATTGAACTTAATTAATGGTTAAAAGTCAACTGCGTCAGAAAATGCGTAAGCTACGACTTACACACACATGACAGTTTTGGATGTTATTCAAATATACGAGAAAACATAAATCTGTCACACAGAAATTGAAAGACAAAGCCGTTTTCGAGCTGCCGTTCGAGGTCTATGAGTGGCTGCGGCCGCTAGGTGGCGGTACCGTTAGTACAGCATACATCCTCATTCTCGTAGGCCCTCCGCCTAGCGCAAGTGCTTTATTAAATTAACTGAATTTCTCAAAGTAAAATGCGCCAGAAAATTCGCAAAATATGACTTACACACAACCTGCAGACATGATAGCATGGGATTATAATTCGAATATACGAGAAAACATAATTCTGTTATGCAGAAACTCAAACACAAAGCTTTCCAGCTTCCGTTTGTGTTCGGGCCCTGCACCTGGCGCAACTGCATTATTGAACTACCTGAATTTCTCAAATGTAAAATGTATTAGAAAATTCGTAATGTACGATTTACACACAACCTACGGACATGATAGCATCTGACTGTAATTCAAATATACAAGAAAACATAATTCTGTTACGCGGAAACTCAAACATAAACCCCTATTCCAGCTGCAGTTTTTTGGGTAAGCATGCCACTTAAAAATCCCGACCAACTAGAGGCCTAACAACTTCGCTGTAAATCATCAGTCATGTTTGTGACATACGGCAGACAGCATGTCTTCTACCCCTTTCGGCATCCTCCCCCCTCCTTGCAGTGTTCTTTGCGCACCTGATAGCTCCCACATGTGTAGACTTGTCCGCACACAGTTAGGAATACTGAGTGATTGCTTCCCGCTGCAACTTGTGTGACCGTTGGCAATGCGTAGACTAGTGTTGGTGAGCCCCTGCACAAGACAGATAAGGAGGCCTTGATTTCACAACACTGTGTCTACAAACAATATCAGCAAAACACGATCCCAGTTCACAAAGTAAGAATGTGAAGCAAGATCAATGTGAGAGGCAGATGTGCGAGAATAAAACTCAGTGTTGAAAAGAGCACCGTGTCCTTTGACAGCAATGAGCCAATTTACAATGGATATTAATTGTTCTGAAAACTGTAACTAAAAGTTACAGTTTCTCTAGACATTGCAATGATTGTGGTGCCAAAAAAGAAAATATGGGCATTATGAGCAATTACAATTCACTTCTTATTCATAATGGCAGACAAGGCCGGTATGAATGTGTATGCACATCCCCATGTAAGCAAGGCATCTATGCTTCAAACTACCTACCCTTTGCTGTTGAAGCAAGGCCCCACATAATAAAGCATTGCAGATACGGAAAAGTACAAGGCTCCTTCTGGCAGTCATAAAATGAAGGTGGGTGATAGCCTGCCTCCAAAAACTTGTGAATGTTTCCGCAAGCTATATTCTGTTTAATTGCTTTGATAGCCATAACAATACCCCAGTGCTTACATTGCTCTTAAAGGGGCCCTGGAACACTTTTTGAACATAAGAGAATGTTGTCGATCTGTAAGCGAGGTTCCTGTGAACATGTGACCCAAATATTATGGCACTGCATGCAGGAGGCAATTTACAATTTCATGTAAAAAACAGAAAAACATTGATTGCTTTCTCCTTCACAATGTCATCATACAGCTACGTCGCAAGCAGCCAAGCCAGCCAACATTTATTAGCTGATTTTCTAATTGCAAGAACATTCTCAGTAATACCATCATTGCTAATTGTCAGTTAAATACAGTAGAATCTCGTTGATACGATCTTCACGGGAACCGGAAAATAAAACGCATCATCCGAAAATCGTATCATCCAACGTATTAGCCAACCAAATCATATTAACGGGACAAGAAAAAGAAACATATTGTCCCGAAAAATGTATTATGCAGAATCGTATCAACAAGATTCCACAAGTATATATATGCCTGCAATCTCAAAAAGACATGAAAATAATTCCAGCTTTGCACTGCCGGTCTACACACGACAGTTGTGCGTAGCTGCATCTGCTGGAAGAGTAACCAAAGGCAGTGAAAAGCACTGATTTCCCATTTAAGTACTCTCTTTTACTTCTTTACTGCGTGCTCCATGCCTGTGGTAAATGCTGCTGTCCGACAACCTGTTTCATCTTATTCTGCACTCCTCTTTGCTTCAGCATCATCGTTACTTGATCGTGCCATATCTGCTTGTGACATTGCAACTGGTAAGCATTTTAATTTCATAAAGACACCGACAGAACTGCACAAGCAGTTAGTTAGTAGACACTGCTGCCTACTAACATTGCAGGAAGCCTATATGTGTACGGATTGCATAAAACCACATTTAATGTCGCGGCTGAATGATTTAAAGTGCTGATGTTCAAGTCCAGTGAATATAAAATTGCTGGAGGGAGCCACAATGTGCTTTCTTTTGTACTCGTTACTGTTCGATTTTCAACCAACAAACACACACCAGCGCCAACACAAAGCTTTAATATGCTGATTACAGCTTACAAAAAATAATAAGTTTGATTCATAGTGAAACCTACCGAAGAACGAGATCGCCATGCCCCAGCTGCCCATGCTGATTGCTGCCGAATGTGAACACCTGTCCATTCTGCAGAAGCACCACTGCACAAACATAACGAACACTTAGTTGCCGTGCTGTGCCAGGAAAGTGAGAGCAATGACAACAAACAGAGTTAGCCTTACCTGTGTGGTGCATGCCACAGGCAACCTGCACAGCAGGGCTGCTCACAGGAAGCACTAGTATAGCTGGGGGCAGCAGAGTCACCTTCAATGCTTCACGCTCGTGATCACTGCTGACAGCGTCCTCTGTTCATAATGCACAGGAGATAGTTAAATTCTAGTAACTGTAAGAAGAAATTTGATTTAGGACCTCATACCTATTACGAAAATTCCAGAAATTGCTAAGCTTCAAAGAAATTTAAGCACTAAGTTTATAAATCTGCAACTATGCCTCAGAAACAAGTATTGCAATTCTACAAACTGCATCTGCTGAGCATCTAAAGCAGACAAATATGATATACGAGTTACAGCTTATGTGGAATTGTTACATTCCTTACAAGACTTTTGCAAAAGTTATGCGTATAAATTAGTGTTTTATTTGAGTGCTGTGTAATGCACAAATTTTTTATGCTTTTGATGGATGTCTGAATAGATGCAGTTAAAGCAATTGTGACATCATTATTTATTACTGAGTTACAGAGGTAAAAACTTGAAATATTTGAAATTTCAAATACGGATCAAAAAGTCCTTCCTATTCTAGTCTATTCGATTCGAGAATTATTACGCAAAATTATCAAATATTCGTTCTGTTTGAATATTCGAGACGCTGCTACATTTCAGAATGTTAAATGAGAGAGAGAGACTGATGCAAGTGATGACTGTTCCAAATGATTTTGTTGCAGGAGAGTCATGGCTGCTGCGCACAAGAGCTCCTGAGCAAATGCACAGACATACAACTTCTGCTACATAATTTGCTGTCATTAAATGAGAATGCCTTACTTTTAAAATGTCTCATACATATGAATTCGTGGTCTCAGCTTAGGCAAAGCACTTGATTATTTGGCCAGTGTCACCAGTGTGCATATCATTGAAACAATGCGGGCTGCTGTAGCATCACACACTCTCCTTTAACAAACACAACATTTAAGTGTTCTGTTCATTACTTGTTTCATTACTGTAGTCATGGTGCTTCAAATAACCGAAAGCCATTGTTTATTTTTCACAAGCTCCTTATTGACTAGGTGTCCAGTTGTGAACATCATTACATGCATATATCAGGGTGTGTTCAGATAAGGACAGTCAGAGGTGGGTCTCAACAATTTTTTAAAATTTTAACGGAACTTTTCTATGACATAGCAAAAACCCTCCACATATTGGAACCGAGCTTATTTTTTAAATTATGGGGTTTTACGTGCCAAAACCACCATCTGATTATGAGGCACGCCGTAGTGGGGGACTCCGGATTAATTTGAACCACCTGGGGTTCTTTAACATGCACTAAAACTAAGTACACGGGAGCATATTTTTTGAGCCCACGCCCTTGTTTCAGCACGACAATATCTTCACACAGACAAGGTGGAAAGTACGGCTTATGCAGTTGCACTTTGTTCTGAATTTGAGAGAGTAAATAAATAAAATAGATAAATAAATAAATAAATAAATATTACTATTAAAAATAAATTTATTAAATATAATAGTAATAGAAATAAAATATAATAATATTAATAACATAATCAGAATAAATAATTAGCTTTTATACTTTTTATACCTACCTATTTTACACAACTTTGTTAATGAACATAAAGGACACTCAGTTGTTTGGCCAAGTCATAACAGAAACAAAAAATGGCAAATACGGCTGATAAAACTGCTATCCTTACTTCGTATAGCTGTCTAATAATTTGTTATTGCAATCGATACTTTGCTTTTTGGGCGAAACTGTGACTCTTTTAGCCTCCTCTACAGCTGCAATTCCTTGAGCCTGTGCTTCACTTTATTTACGTAAGTTGATAGCCGTCCCCATAACACAATTGTTAGTGCAACGCTCACGTAATGCAGAAGTTGTAGGTTTGGATCCCACCGGCAGCATGTTATCTTTTCGTCCACATTAATTTCTTTTCTTTGTTCCTTTCCAGATTTCAATTTTAACTACAGCAGTTGATTTCATCTATGCTTTCCTTAGCTTCATTGTCTGTTGGCTTTTTGTGGCCGTGACTAACAAGATTCGAGCCCCTCGGTTTCCGTTCCAGTCGTGCATATTATATATATATGGTGCGCGCGCGTTATAATAGGCGTCGCCCTATGAGGGCCCCCTCTCCACTGAAGGGAGACTTAAATCCCTGCGTGTAGTATACTTTCATCATGTATGCCTTAGCATGATGGAAATTAGGCTTTACAGCATGAAAATGGAGTGGTGGTGGGTTGCGGAGGTCCTCCTCAAAGCACAACAAACATTGTTGCATCTCGTGCAGTGTTGTGGCATAGCAATGTCGTGTCTTATGGTGGCTGCTACATGATGCTTTAACTAAGAAGCTACTCGCAGCGGTACAAAGAAGAAGGAAGTAAATTTGAGAGGTGCGTTCACATGCAGCCGCATGTAATTCAACTATCTGACCAGCTGCGTCCGCGGCAGTTTCCATTTATTGCCTCGGTATTCCTTTGTGGCGGCAGTGAAATTTCTTTACATTTAACACATTTTTTTATATTGAAGATCGAAATGCATAGTGTTTTCTTTAGAGAAAGACGTTTATTAAATTTTTTTTAAATGTACGCGTATTAAAAGGCAACCACAGTGGTTTCTCCGGTGAGGTGCCCAGATTAGGTTAATTGTTTCGCTCCTTATAAAGTAGATCAGCAAGCTGTCATATATAGCTTTGCGGTGTTCAAGGGTCCCTCTTGGAAGGATCCAGTTAAATACTTCGTTATATTGAATTTATTTATATCAAGGTTTAACTCTACTTAAAATATGAGCTCCCTAGGTAAAGCTACCCCTAACACAGCTTCACTTAAATCACACAATAAACCACAAGCAGAGCTGAGCAGATGCTTATTCAAACCTTGTAAGACCAGTTGGCACTACTTGTGTGCGCATGACAGTTAAGATGGATTAGCATTGACATATGTGTTAGAGAAAGTGGTCATCTCACTGACAAAGATATAGAAGCCTAAAACTATCTTTTGAAGTGCTTCAGCAGTGCAGAGCAAGCTTTTGCATGGGCTCACTCAGTGCTTACTAACAGCACCTCACTTTAGCAGCCAATGCTGGCTTTGAAAGTGGACAACTACTATAATTAAGTAATGTACTGGGTGTCCCAGCTATATTGGACCAAGATGTTTTTAAAAACCAAGAGCTCTAGAGAAATCATACCAACTGCATATTAGCGGTAATTGTGCGTACTTATAATCAGTATTTTTTTCACCAGCAAATATTAAATAATTATTTGTTTTTATTTGGTCAACTTTTTAATTGTTGCTTGGATCTCCAACATTCCAATTATGAAGTTGTAGAGAGCCTGGAATAACCTCGGATTCTAGCATTTTTTTCGTGCTAAAACTTGTCTAGTTGTCTCTGCCAAGAAAAAACAAAAGCCCACAAAATACACAAAACGCGATGGGGCGCTTGCCCGACTGCTATTGTGCTGCGCTCAAGCATGCAATGGGTAAACAAGCATGGCCGCAGTCAGACTGAAATTTACTCTCTCTCGTTAGGATGAGCTCACCCGATGTAGAAACTTAACAGGCCATTTTTATCCAATGGGCAAATTACTGCAGCATTCATCGCCTTCCATCGTTCTCACACACTTCATCCTTTTCTTCCTTGAAACAAAATAAAAAGTTGTTTCCTCTCATTTGCAGTCTTGGATGCTTTATCGCTTTGCCAGTGCTCGGCCAGTAGCATGCATTTGCACCATTAGGTGACAAGAGCCAGAGGCCCAGATGCCTACAACTGGCGTAACGCCCTGTCACTTCCCCGTGGGCACAGTCGGGCTGCGGCCATGCTTGTTCACTCATTGCATGCTTGAGCACAGCACAAGAGCAGTCGCGCAAGCGCCCCTTCCATGGCTTTCTTCATATTTTGCGGGCTCATCTCGGCAATAACAACCACGAAAACTTCAACACGAAAAGAATGCCTGAATCCAAGGTTAGTTGAGGCACTCTACAATTTTATAATTGACATGTTAGAGATTCAAGCAATAATAAAAAGTTGACCAAATAAAAACATTTAGTTAATATTTAGCGATGAAAAAAATACTGGTTGTAAGTATGCATGACTACTGCTAATACATACTGCAGTTGGTATGATTTCTGTAGAGTTCATTTCTGTTTTTTTCTTTAAATCTTGGTCCAAGTTAGCTGGGACACCCGGTATATAGCAAAGTATGCGCGACACCTCGTACAACTCTGTAATACTAAGTAAAATGCCATGAAGTGCCACTACATTAAATCACAGAAGCTAGCAGAATACAACCATCTAAGCAAGCCTTAGAAATTAAAGGAATGTAGCCAACTAGAATGCCATGAAAGTGACAACATCTAAAGAAAGTGGCCCGTGGGCGATTACCAACCTGTTTGCAGCCCTCCCAGTGGCCCGTCTTGGACATCAGTGCCATCACCTAGTGAACTGCCGACAGTCTGGTATGGGTTCAAGGAGCTGCCGCCAGGGGAGCTCTTAGCTGCCTTCAGCGAGTGGCTGCCCTGTTTTCGTCGATGGTGAAAGCGGTACTCTTCTATGCTCCTCCGCAATTTGTCTTCAAGTCTTGCACCCACCCGTCCTGTACAAGATTTCGAAGCTCAAATATATTTTCAAGCTCTAACATGGTGTTGATACCACACAGGCAAGTTTTTTAAAGCCAATGCAGGAGCTATTTTTTCAGTAAGCATCATTCCCTGGTTAAAAGTATCAAAGAGGTTGTTTACTTAAAGCTCTGCATCCAAAATAGCCCACTTAAGATTTTCAGAAATACATTAGGCTTCTGTTAATTCGATCACGACCAAAGAAGGGCTCAGTGGGCGCCCATACATTTTCATGGGCCCAAACTTCAGTTATTTCAATTTCCAAGTTAGCCTTCGACAGATAATTCGAACTTAAAGGGGCGACGTGGCAATGAAAACATTTTTTTATTTATGGGAACAAATTGATGAAATTTGGCATGCAGGTCTGATTTGCTATGCTGATGTCATAACTGAAATCAGTTTTGTGCTATCTATTATAGTTTTCGAGTTACAACACTTGACCAGCCTCTAATGGTCATCCCCAAATTAATTAATCACACATAAGTTCGCCAAGCTTTCAGATCAGCATGTTCACAAAGGCCCATTCTGTGCCATTAAGGTATTGGTTTATTTTTTACGTGCCAAAATGAGCACCAAATTGATTTCTGAACTTTCCTATGCATATTGTCTTACTAACTACCTTTGCATAAAAAAAAATTATGAGGTGCAGATAAAAATGGACAGCTTTGTTGCACTCATCAATGTTTCAGGATGTAAGTGCAAAAGACAGAATGATTTTGTCTTCATTCGTTGTGAAATGGCACTGGGATGACTGAAAGCAACTGCACAAAAAAATTAAAGCTGAGAAAACAAAGCTCAAAGCCCGATTTTTTTCGCAATTGTTAATTTTTATCGCCTATTCTGTTATAATATTTCACCACGAAGTAAATGAAGGTACGAGGATCGCGAAAAAAATAAAAATAAATCAGATAATCGAAAATTTTGACCAATTTGACCACTTCAATTGTCACGTCCCCATTACTTGTCAGCTTTGCCGCAAAACAGCGGTGTTATGCAGTGAAGCATATGCAATTAATTGCATTGAAGCATACCAAGAATGCAAAGCGGTTACTGTACCGGGAAATAGTATGCACTTCTTAATTATGCAGGCATGCACTTCTGGTCACAGTACAGTACCTAGACATGTAATAAGCATACTGGCAGCTATTCAGAGCTGCTTATGACCTTGCTGTAGCGATTTCAGCCCTCATTTTGCCCACCATTCGTGTCTCATATATGAAACCATTACCAGGGCCTACTTCCTTGATTATACATGTGCGCACGGCATGCCGTACACCAAGAAGCAGAGAAAAACCATCTGTGTTTTGGGAAAGCTAGCGAAAAGGCAGGTGGTAAAATAACAAAAGCTCAGAAAGTCAAGGAGATGTTTAAAGCCAACAAAAGAGCAGAGGTCTATCTCAAACTCTGAAGGCCTGCCAGTAAATTTATTAGGTGTCTAGGTGCTCGTACTGGGACCAGAGATGGCGCATGTGTGTGTGTAAATGAAGGAACACATGCGATGTCCTGTAGCAGTGGCACCTTTTCCCCGCTTGGTACGATTCACCGCAAAGCACGCTGTATTGCAGCAAAGCTCGTTAATTCAGAAAATCGGTTAATTTGGTCACGTCCTTTGGTCCCGGCAGGCGTATGCATTATTCAATGCAATGAAACTCTCATTAATTCGGGCGTATTTTGCCGCACATCGCTTAATTAGGACAACTCTCGGAGCTCGGCAAATGTGCGACGCAAACGAGCCATAACGGCGTTAGCGTCCACCAAAACGAAGCAACGGAGTTCGCATTGCCATAGCCATCAGTGGAAATCATACGGGAATGACAGCAACGCCAGAATGCTTCATGCCTATTTGAGCCATTAAAGCTTTTATTTTTATGTTTGCCAGCGCACATAGCACTGCGTTGGTCGCGTGCCTTCATGACTGCGTAGTCGCCATCCATGATCGCGTTGATAGCGACCGCAGTTTCGTCCGCACTGGCTGCGGCAAAAAGTAGTTCCGTTTTGACCCTGTGTGCGTCGGCCGCGTGCCTTCCGAACCGCAAGATCGCCGTGCATGATCGCGTTGACAGCGGCCACGGTTGCGGCAAACAATAGTTTCGTTTTTACTCAGTGAAAAGCTGTGGAGGATGAAGAGCGCCGTCGACATCGTGACGGGTGGTGACCCAACGACATTGGGGAAAAAATAATCGGGATGTGCGCGTGGTAGTGAAAAGCGCGTCTCTGATGAAGACGCACACCGCGGCTGCTCTGTGAAGGAACTCGCGAGGTCTTCGCCGCTGCGAGCGCTAATCAGTCACGAGATGACGAGAATTGCAGCTTCCGCATTGCGTTTGTGCAAAATAGGAACAGAATTTGCTGATTCATTCAGTAAATAAGAGCGTGTTGACGTAGTAAGCATTTGTTTATTGTTTTCTTGATGCCCTCGATAATTCGACATTCGGTTAATTCGGACACTTTTTTTGGTCCCGTGAAATCCGAATTAACGAGGTTTTACTGTACTGCCATGTGAATTAATGGCATATTTCAGCAGTTTTTCTGCCTTTTGTTTAATTCAACCCGCCGTATAATTCGACCAGTTTCTTCAGCCCCGTCAGGATCGCATTAACGGAAGTCGACTGTAGCAGTGCCTGTGGGAAAGAACTAAACTGCATGAGAACTGCACCAAATGCCTTTTCGGGAAATGACATGCAATACTTGTGATACACAGGAATGGGATACACACCTCCATACCGCATATCGAAGATTATCACTTTGGCCTGCTTGTTGTCGAGTAATGGACCGCCCACTCCACCAACACCAGCTCCTCCAACTGCTGCTCCACCATCAACAGCTGGCACTGCCACTCGGTTCCATGCAGCCAGCTCAGCGTCATAGTCGTCTTCAGCCGCGCACACCCGACAGCAGCCACATGTCAAGCATCCACAGTCTCCCTTTCCACAACCACAGAGCCTAAACAACAGGGAAATCCATAGCGCCATACTGTCAATAGACCATCATACTGCTAGCATGACTGACTGAAGGTGCATATAGCATTCTATAGCCATGCTTTTTCATACTGAAACACAGCCTCATACAAGAATGAGAAATCTGGTGAGGTATTTTCAACACCCTCTCTGGGCAAAGTTGCCATTTTTTGTATAGTGATTCTAATAAAATCAAACGAGACTGATGTTGATCAGCTGCGCTATTTTAGCTGTCTTCTAATTTGGCCTGGTGTGAGCTGGCATTCAGGAACACTGATTTCATTGATCATAGATCATAGACTCCAAGAGACATATAAAGCACCAAAAACGTGTTCTATTTCTTGAGAGTATAACTTAACCCTGCACAAGGTAACATGTCCCACTGCAATCCTCAGAAGAAAAAATGTTGCATATAAAGCTCACTGAACAACACTGCACAATTATTGCGCTAAGAACAATCAATCTTACTTTGAATGTTCAAATCGCATCAGCCAGCTAAATAGTATTTGTTTGAAATATTCGCATCATATAAAATATTCAAGAAACTTTGAATACTTGGTTTTCGAATCAAAGTGAACATTAAAAATATTGTACTACAGTATAGACCATTTATAACGTAACCACTTAAAATGCAGGACCGGATATAATACGGTCTTGTCAGACTGCCGTTCATTTTCCCATAGCACTAATGAACGGCTGTATACACAAATCGCTTATAGTGCAGTTGTGGGAGACGCAACTGCACTATAAGCAGTTGTATGTATACACAGATCGCTTATAGTGCAGTTGCGGGAGACGAAATACCGGTTACAGTGCGGCTGCCTGGAAATTCGGCAGTCAACTAAGACCACGAACACTACCCTCAAGCCGCTTTTATACTCTGACGTAACACGCGCGCGCATTGAGCTCCGCAACGTCACGGTGGCGAACAACCGGTGTCTATACTCCGACATGACATGACAGAACCGGCGTGTCTGGCTCCAACGGGTGCGTTCCGTTCCGTTCCTATTACAGTACAACCCCGCTGTTACGTTTTTCACGGGACCGTAAAAAAAACCCGCAAGAGCCGGGAAACGCAAGAGCCGAGATACAGGAAAAATTGAGAAATGTGAGTAGTGTTGAACTGCACATAATATTTTTTTAATTCTTACGTGTGAAAAAAAGTAGTTTCGCCCGACAGCTGAAGTATCGATTGCGATAAGCTATACAAAGTAAGAATAGTAGTTTTATCGTCCGTATAAACTTGTAAACATTCACTTATTAACTAATTAACAAGCATGGTGTCAGCGCCCACGGGCAAACATGAACACATCACACTCGATGAGCGCGGACAAGCGCTGTCAAACGCTGGCGTGAGGAATTTAAGCGCCGCTGCAGAAGCGAGCGAAGTGATACTTCCTTATCGCTTCAACGCAAACTGAGCGCCGAGAACACACAGCACGCACAAAGCTACGAGGCGCCGACGCACCTACACTGCGTAGACTCTGCCTCAACGCAGATCGCTTTCAAGATACGGCACGCGCCGCGCACCGCCGTGCGGTATGATGCCAGAGCACAACGCTGCCCGCTATCCCTCCCCCCTTGCTCCCTTGCCGGTGCCTCGAGCGCAACGGAAGAAGGCGCGCTTCCTCCCTGCTTTTCTTTCTCTCGCGCGCGAGACGCGGTCGTCGGCTCCCCTCGCACGCTTTCACTCGCACATACAGCATACGGCGCGCGGCGACGGTGTTATCGCCCTTGGACTTTATACGGAACATCTATGAACCAAAACCAATTTTAGGGCCGCAACGCGTCATAGACACCATCTTTAGATACCAAATGCGGATCTCAAGAGTCATACGTTTGCTGGCAGAAACCGAAAATACGTAAAAAGTGTTGCCCACGGCACTTTGGGCGGCCGATGTCATCGTCAAGCAACCAAGCCAAGCGACATGAAAAGTCAAAATGGCCGCTCGGGCCGGCGCAGTGTGGCAGTTCGCAACGTATGATGCGGAAACGGTCCCAAAGTTGCGACGTAACAGCGGGGTTACCAATGCATTGGGTTCTATGGGAGCTGTGCCGGGATCGGCCGAAAACGACGTAACAGCCAGGAAAACGCAGCACCCGGGAACATAACAGCGGGGTTCTACTGCAGCTTCGTTCCTATTTTACGCCCGCCGCATCGCGCCGTGCCGGTCGCGCCGTGCTGGTCGCGCCGTGCCGCACGCATCCTAGCATTCCTTGCGCGAAGAGGGCAGAATGACGCAATGGCGGAAGCGTGCGACCGCCGCCGTGGCTCTCTGCAGATTAACAAGCATGGTGTCACGCGCACACAAGCAAACATGAACACATCTCACTCGATGACCATGGAAACTCGCTGTCAAAATGCTATAGTGAGGAGGCAAGGCAGCAGCAGCGAGCAAATTGACCTTCGTGCTGCGTCTCGCATCAACGCTAAGCCACGAAAACACAGCACACGGGTCGTCGCAGATGGCTTTCGCAGAAGGCAGATGGTTGCAGATGGCTTTCAAGATACAGCGGCACCGGAGAGTGCGCATGCCCGCCCGGAGTAGAATGTGCCCCGCCCATCCCTACCCTCACCTCAGAGCCTTGCGCGCGATGAAAGATGGCGTGCTTTTTTCCCGCTTTCCTCCCTTGAGTGCGCGAGATTGAGCCGGGATCGCCGGCCCACCCTCGCACACTTTCAGTCACCCATACAGCCTACGGTGCGCGGCGACAATTTTGTTGTCCTTGTACTATATACGAAACCTCATGCCGGCAGCGACAGCAGAAATACGCCTAGAGTTTCCATGTAATTTCTATCGCAATAAAGTTGTTGTTTTGGTTATAATGCAGTATCGCTTATAGTGCAGATATTTGCGACTCCGGCGACTTGCATTATAAGCGGTCTACATTGTAGTATTCAACATTTTGAATATTCATACACCCTTAATTTTTACTCAATGAAGACTATATTTATTAGCTGTAGCCGGAAGGGTTTACAAAGAATAACTTCAAGGGGCATACAGGATGCTCAAAAAAAAAGAAGAGAACAAAAAATCTATTAATGCGGCTTCATCAATAATTCCCAACTGTGTCACCTCCTACCAGTACATTTAGTGACACTCACGTGCCAGGGTTGCGCTCAGGTCGTCCACTAGCTATACAGCTGGCCCCATAGCCTGTGCACTCTCCACAAACGGTGCACACTTTGCACAGAGCTTCCTTCCAGCTGTGTTTGCCAGGTGGACACATGATGTCCTGTTCTTCAGATTCAAGGTCCTCATCCTCTTCCTCTCCTACGATAACGCCATTATGCTGAACAGCCTTGCCAGCCCGTGAGCCAGATCCTGGCGGCAGGTTTGCCGACCCAGCCACAACCAAAGCCATGGGGTGCACTGCATCAAGAGGCACAGAACATTGAGATTGACTGACTGACCAGACTGAACATTCCTAGCCAACACAGGGGCTATGACAAGCAGCTTAGTGAAGGGTTCCAGATTGACTTAGACCACCTGGGGTTCTTTATCGGACACCCAATGCTTCAGCCCGAGCGTCCTTGCATTCAGCCCCCATTGTAATGCAGCTGTGACGACCGGGAATCAAATCCGTGTTCAGCAGCAGAATACCATAGTCACTGAACCACTGTTGTGGGTTACAGGCACATAACAGTAAAAAAAGTTTCACTTCTGAAAGCATTAAAAGCATCAGGAACTGTTTAGGCACTTCGTTACAAAACTTTGAACATGCAAGATTGAACATTAGTATATGGCAAAGGCATTCAGACAATGACCACTGCCAGCACAGCATGCTCTTTCTTCTGCATTGCCCTACCATTGCAAACCTTTCAATGGGGTAAAGATGGTGTTGCAGCGAAGCCAACAATCTACTTTGCGCCAAAATGAGGCAGTGGATTAACAAAGTTTTAGTATAGCCTTTTAACTGTTTAGATATGCACATGCAAAACGGCTATGGCCACACTATGCAGATGTTTTTGATGAGACTTTTAGTATAGTGTTCCACATGGCGAATGGATGTATAACAGCAAATGCTGTGGCAGCAATGGCAGCACCTTTTGTTATCCCTGGCAGCGTCAGAACAGATCGCTGACCTTAATAATGACAAAAAAATGTCATCAATACTGTGGGGATGTGAGACTCTCATGCAACCCCGGATGTTGCTTTCCCTGCATCGCTTTCCCTGTAATGTTGCTTTCCCTAGATGTTGCTTTCCCTGTAATTCAGATTCACCGCGTGGCTTTACGGCGGCGATGGTCGGCGTGGTTGAGCCATATTACAAGAGATGGCGCAAGTTTGCGCTGCTAATGACACTGAACGGCGAGGTTACTTGGGCGCATGAGGGAGCAAGGTCTTGTTTTTTGGCTTGTGATCGGCGAGCTGTGTGGACGTACTGCGCGTGCGCCGACACGCTCTCTGAGAGACCATCTCGTGAGGCTTGGGAGCGGGGCACCTGAATGGATGAACACAATCGTTCGAATGCACCAGCGTTCGCGTGACCGCACACATGAAGGACTAGGCGCTGGTGTCCAGCATGGAGCAAACATATTTGCTCTCTGTGCGGTCGTGGTGAATCGGACTTACTTGATTTGTCGCGCACCTATCGGAATGTTCTATGGGTAGTAATTCGGCAAGCAGGAATTAGTGTATGACAGGTGCAATAAATGCCCTTTGATTGTTTGCACTAGTGTGTTGTTCTTTTGGCCCAAGAGCACATGTGACACCTCACAATATTTGGTGGTCAAACAGATAAGATTAAGCGAAAGCTGATCTCAACATTTTTGTTTTGCTGCTACGATGAAAAGCGAGTAATGAGGCCAAATTCAGATCTAAACAGGCTGCCTCAGTGCGATCGTGTCGTTATGCTAACCACGCCAACCACACAAAGCCAGCAACGCTAAATCCAAAAGTTAGCATGCATACGTAAATCGCGAAGCTCTTCATAGCGTTCTGTGTACAGAAGGGCTTTGCCTAGGCTGTACTCAACATCATCATCAGCCTATATGTATGTGCCTTTTTACCTTTCGTGAGGAGCATCGCCTCCTCTCCCGTCGGATACCTTCCCTTTTCCCGCGAGGGTACGCGTGTCGCATGAGGCGAGCGTGAACCGGTGAAGGGCAAGGTGCCTCTCTCTTGTGTCTACGCCGGCTCCCGATGCGGCCGCAAAGTGCTCACTCAACGACGAGAGTATGCGGGAGAAGATGGGTGCGTGTGCTCCCCACAATTTATGTCCACTGCCACCGAAGCCACTGCCACCGAAGCGGCGCCAAATCTGCTTTCCTGCCGCCCTCCTCCCTCACCTTCAACGGTCTCCGTGCGCGCCCCCATCGCCATGACGGCGCCGTCCGCTCCCTTAAGTTTCGTTTTCTGCCGTTATCGGGAACCGAGCGTTGGCCAGCGTGGGCGCCGCAAATTTTCACGACTCGCACCGTTCGTTCATCGTGCTATGGTGCTCGAGTACTTCAAAAATACGTCCTTCCGTTAATTCGAACTTTTTTTAATTCGAACAAATTTTCGGGCCCCTTCGAGTTCGAATTATCGAGATTAGACTGTACCATGAAATGCTGCTACCAGTGCAACCCGACTTCTGAACGCACCCTGGCCTACCGCTGCTGCTGTGGTTGCTATTGCTGCCTCAATTACACTCCCACAGAATACCATATATTTGTGAGGGAGAATTTAGCAGTAATGTTGGAATGTGGGCTATATGCGAATTTTGCCTTGAAGTGTGGCTTCACGGCAGCGCTGCGCGCACTGCCGCACCTAAAGGCAGACCTAAACGGAAGGTTCTCCACCATTCAAAGTTTTGTTATCTCCTAGGAAACCTCACCCTCTCTACACCCCTGTGTGTTGAGGGCGATTTAAGCTTGCAAATTCCAGATTGCTTATCATGTGATCATATGTCACCCACTCCCACAGCGCTTCCTCGGTCCGCACGAAGCACTTCGCGACACAGCGGAATACCAAATTATCATTGGTATTTTCAGCTCAACCCAGCCATTGCCCATGCGACAGCTGCTCCGTCCGCACTGCCATCCTCTGTCACGTGAATGCTGGGTGCAAAGTAATCTGATTCACGTCAGATGTTGTGACCGACTCATCTGTGATCACGTCCCGTCGTGTGAATCCAGCTCCATCAGCATTATCAAAGATGGGGGGAACAGAGCCACTGTACAAAGATATAATAACGTGGATGAGTTGTGCATCCACGAATTAGGACTGTTTTTGCAAAGATTTGAGCGTTGTTGTATGTAGTTGATTCGCTGGGCTATATGCACATTTTTTTTTTTCAGGGCTGTTGTAATGGGGGTGCAGGTTATACGCGATGAGGAGTCATACGTAGAAAAATACAATTGTTTTTGCCAGTGGCACCTCTTTTGACGTCTGACTTGCTATATTCATCGACAATGTTGTTGCTGTGCACCTGCTCATCTCATTGCCATAGACAACTGATTCCGCTAATGCTGTTCTTCTGAAGACAAATGTTCAGAATGGCAAGGACATCCACTCTTATGTTGCCCTGCTGTTGTTTTGTGCCGCAAGACTTGTCGCTCTCCATTCTGTTGCCTCCACTTTCATAAGGTCTGTCAATGTCTGTTAATGACTTAGATAGATAGATAGATTTTATTGATAGGAAAGAGAGAGAGAGGTCAACCTGAGATAGTGTGCTCTAGTCTACAACTCAATCATTTTGCTTTCTATTAGTATCACAGAAACTGACAGTAGTGTGTAAAGAACATTTTGTTATATGTACTTAAGAGAAACTACTGTTAGGCACAATTTTTCAAATGACCTGAGATGTCATAGTTTAAAGTGCTGTGTGTGCTACGTGTATAAGTAAACGAAAGTGTCTTTCAACTCAACAAACTTGAGGAAATTCCATTTCGTCCACTTATGTTTACATGCCTAAACATACCTAGGTACCTGCACATCTGATCACGATGACTAAGCAATAAATGAGTTTAGGCAAATACAAAATTTTTTGTATTTGTTACAAACCAGCCAGCGATAACCACTGACTTGAAAAGATATTGCGACAGCAGGTTTCTTTTTTTGTTTGATCTCAGGAAGATAGGCAATAAAGTTTACAGAAGATAAAAAGTGCACTTACCATCTTTGCTCGATGAATAGGCAAACTCACGGCCGCACTGGCCACGATGGTTGATGCCAAAAGTGTAAACACGGCCATCAGTCGTCAAGGCCACCACATGAGCTTTTCCTAAGGCAACCTGACTGACAGCCACGTCCTTCAGGCCTGTCACTAGACCTGCCAAAACATCACAAATGAAGTGTCAAACCAGTGAGGAATGCTACTGTACCATTGTAACTCAGTAATCAAGGTAACGATGCTAAGAGATATGAAAGTATGTCAGACCAACAATGCACGAGTTATACAACACTCTCATAGCAAGAGTTGAATAACATAAGAGTTGACGACTGCAACACATTCTAGTGATAAAGAAAAGCTACTAAATGTTTACTTCACTGTTGTCACCTTCAAAAGACATGAATGGTGCTTCACATCTTTTTACAGCGAAGCTGTAAGGGAGACTTCCACAACCATTTTCATGCAGCAATGCTATGCAGCGGCGTACTCAGTAGTGTATCAAGTGTCAATCAAAGAACCGCCAGCAATGCAACAAGCGTTAGGAGTTCCGAATTTTTGCTTTGAAACATAATTATCAAAGATTAATTATAAAATACAAGTTACCTTACGTATACCCCACTCAAATAGACAAATTTCTTTGCGCAGTTTTTTAGACAGCAATTCAAAAACATCCGAGAACACGTAAGCACTTCTTATGAGTTGTGAATGCGAAAGCATTAATGTCCAACTGAACGCCACTGAATGGTCCTTTGAGTTATGCACTCCCCAAGGGCAAGCGAGCACGTTGAGAATTTGATTTGGCCTTACCGAGGCACAGTTAGAACGCAGGAGAGATCTTGCGCGGACAAGCAACGCGTGGATAACACAGGCTTCCAAGAACTAGGGTGACGTGGCGTCGTGGCGATGCCCTCTGTCCTCACGCAACGCCAGGCGCATTACTGAAGAAGAAGGTGCCCCCTTTCGCCCGCTCTGCTCCGTCGAGGCACGCTCGTGACATGGCCTTGCAGACAATGAGAATTTACCTGCTGTTTTGCTGCTACAGATGACAGACACTGGCTTTTTCGCTCAATGGGCCATTTGACGCTTTCGCATCAATAATTGTTTCCAAGTCGCGCCATACTGTCTCGATGTTTGAGGTCAGCTAAGAGTTTGTACAGCTGCAGTGGTGAAAGCTGATGGCATGGTCTAGCAACAAAGCCTCCGTGGAATCCCAGAAGCAGCTATGTGGCCGGGGAGTTGGTGAGAGCATGCAGGCAGTGTCAGTGCTGAATCATAACTAAGAACAGCCAGCAAACAGACCCTTAGTACTTTCGACGAGGGGTGTGACAACTTGCTTATACAGTTTTCACCTTCATAGGTGAAAGTGAAACCATCAGTACACAACAACACATATAGAAACATCCCATCTCAACAGGTCTCAGGCCAGGTGCACCTTAAAATGTCAAAGACAACTAACAAGACATGAAAAAAATGGGGACTGAAAGCACTCACCTGTCATGCGATCAGCATGACTGCTGTCCTTCCCAAAAAGAAACAGCTCCCCACTGCGAGTGACCAAGGCACTGGTACCATTATTGCAGGCAGATGCGACAACAAAGCGACCCTCCATCTTCAACATCTTCTTGGGCTTCATAGGCTTAGGTTGACGCCTGCCTTTTCCTGCAAGGTCAACAGTTGGAATCTGGAATACTTCTAAGAGATGTTTTTTACATTCTTGCCTCTCCTGAATCTTACCTTCCCCACTAAAAGTCCTGTCAATGTAATAACCTCTCAAAATGTAGTTGCGATAGCTACAACCAGACATCACCTAGTGCTGCACTAGTGATATCCAATGGGGTTAACGGTAGCATCGAGTGCTTGAGGAAATGAGAAAGAAGGATCTTCCTCTTCAGCTTTGGAAAGTCAGCACATGCAAATGTACTTGGCATGCTTTGGTCCACCTTGAGACGACCTACTCACTAAACATGTTCAGCCCAGTTTCAGAGCGCAGTCTCAATGTCTGTTTATGTTTTTGCCATATTCTTGCGCATATAACCTACTCTGCACATAACCCAAAGAGGGCAGTCTTACCAACATCTCCATCTTCTCCTCGTCGAGCAAGGCCCACAAAGAACACTGCCCCATTCTCAGAAACCAGAAGTGCGTGGGTGCCATCATGCCCCACTGAACAGTCGGTCATCTTGGGGCATTTTGTGATGGGCAGCTCAGCCCACTTGCCGGCTGCAGTACCAGTCTGCTTGATGCCAAGGCTCTGAGCCTTGCCTGTGTACAGGATCTGCATGAACACATGGCTTTAACTCGCAGACGTACCAAGCTGGTGCAAAAGTTAGGCTACATGCACACGTTCATGGCATCAAAGAAGCCAGACAATTACTGCTCTCTCATGCATTGTTTCCCCACATCTGGTACAACATCGCAAGAAAATGATTTAACCTTTCCAGAGGCTGTCTTCACAAGAGCAAATTCTTTGCCACTGGTGATGATCACAGGCTCCTCTTCACATCCTAAGTCTGCCAGGTGTAGTGGAAGAAGCAGAAAGTGAGGAACCATAAAACAAACTCCTCATCCTTGGACAAACCAGCAAGTGCTTATGCAAAAAGATAGAACAAGATTGGAATGCCAGCTGTCACATTTATAAAACAAAAAGCAAAGATAAAAGAAATTTTAGAAGAGGAGCAATAGTCTCTACAGCCTTACCAAGAAGACAGTCTTCAGCTTCTTCATTAAAGACACCAGATCCAAATATTTCAACACATTTACGTGCCAACTTTAAATTCAGTTCTACCGAACAGGTCATAGGCACGGCTGATGGCCGAAATGTGCGGATCACGAAGCCATCCTGCAATAACACAACAAACTGTCAACAAAGCCATAATTATTAGATTTCAAAGATTTAGAAAAACAAAGCAAGGCTGAAACACTTTGTTAGCACTGTTATAAACATGCACATCTCTAAACGAAGGAGAAAAAAGAACACACAAATGGAAGAGGTAATGCAAGGACTTACATCTCGCATGGCTGTTATCAAACCTAAAAACTCTCCGTCACTGAAGTACACATTCTGGCCTGAATCTGAAATGTTTTGTAAGTATATTGAAGTTTATATGCAACCATTTTAATCACAAAATTTAGCTAACAAAACAGTGAAATAATGGGCCTGGCACACATGACATTATATGAGCCTCCAAGAGAGAGAGAAAAAGACTTTATTGTATGTGATGACTTTTGCCATTTCGCCTTAGGACCCCTATGAGCCTCCAATATGACCTGCAAAGAGCTGCTGGCCCTCAACATTTAACTTGCACAGCAAACACATATCACAGCAACAAACACTACTTGTGTCTTGAACAGAGTGTTCTGTGCAGAAGTTTAATAACTATAAATATACAATGAGATGGGTACACTTTTTTAATTGATGCCTTCAGCAGAGTTCTTGACACACTTTTAAACACCCTTATGCAAACCTCAATAAATATTTCTGTGAAACAAAACTCAATTCAATTCAACACAAGGCCTTATGCAGAAACACGTGCATGAATACTGGAGGAAGCCTGCTGACCTTCTTCAAGAGTGACAACACCTTCCACTCGAAGCGTGTGCTTGTCCACTTTTAAAAATTCATTAATTCGACCTAAGGAATGGTGGATGTAAAGGTAATCCTGTGGGAGATGACAAATGAATACAGTTAGCAAGCCTTCCTGCTGTGAGTACAGATGTACGCAGAATGTGGCAGAACTTTCATATTGTCAAAAGTAAAGTTTAATAGGTGATTTATGCATAAGAGATGTAAGAAGCAAAATATGCCAACTAACCTGTACAACGCCGATCCACCCTGTTCCATCCAGCTGTTGACTAGCAATGAGCTCCCCCTTGAAAATGCAGAAGTGAAAGTGCAACATTGAACAGCAGACAGCTCAGGACTTACCATATACCCTGCCCCCCTCCCCCCCTCTTGTCTCCCGTATATGTAACACACCGCCATATTACCAACCCTCACAAATAGAAAAAAGAAAAGAAAAATGGTTCTGTGCATATAAAGCACAGATAATTGCATGCATCTTTATGAAAGCATCTGCACAAGTGCTGACACAAGGCAGAGCTCCAGAAATGGTTCTGTTTTGCATGTACATTTTCACTTCCGCTCTTTGTCAAAGTGGAGTGTCAGCTGAAGGCAGTGCATTACCACAAAGCAACATTTGCAAGGCAATATTTATGGATTAGATGTACCACTGGTCGCGCACTTATGCATTTGTGGAGCCAGTAACACATGCAAAAATATCAAAAATATAACTTTCCCACCAGGTACAAAGTTTCTCAAGTACTGTACCTATTCAAATTTACCTTTTTCATTCTTTTTTTCATGCAAATAGAGACCCAAGTAGAATAACATGCTTAAATTTCAAGCAAATAGTACAAATGTGAAGTACAAGAAAAATATATAATTTTCCATAAGAAAACTCAGAACGAAACAGTACATTTTAGATATCAGAGAAAAACAGTGATTAGCTAGGTTTTTTTATTGATTATTATTATTATTATTATTATTATTATTATTATTATTATTATTATATTATTATGTTATTATTATTATTATTATTATTATTATTATTATTATTATTATTATTATTATTATTATTATTATTATTATTACATTTTCTTGTAGTCAACAGAGACGGAGCCCTTGATACTGCAACTTGATATGATATTCCCATTCCTGCCAGTATTCCTTAGCAAGCTGTCTTTTGGTTCCATCAAGAATGATACAGGTGCCCACACTTAATTAGACGAGACCACAACGTCAGCTTGTATGCTGACAGCCCACATTTAAAAGAAAAAAAGGTGATTACATTCATACACCTTTTCTTTATTCTTTGTCTCCATTTTTTTTTTTTTATTTAAGGCTCTCCTGTTGTGGGAATAGTCAGCAAGATTGCTTCAATATTGAACGAGAGGTTAATTTCATTAAGAAACAGCATGAAAACAGAAACAATGATGAAAATAAGATCGCATAATCATCACTGCATGCAAGGCAACAAAAGTGTGGAGGTCACACATTTCCCCTACTAGTGGTAGTTGAACTGGAAACCCCCCCCCCCTCCCCCCTAAAAGAAAAAAAAAAGAACATTTTGCTTCAATACTGAACAAAAGGTTAGCTTCATTAGTAAACAGCATGAACATAAAAACAAAAATCAATTAATGGGTGAAGATAACGTTTCCTAATTGTCAATTCACTAAAGGCATCAGCTGAACTGGAACCCCCCACCTCACCTCCCCCCCCCCAAAAAAAAGAACTTTAAGTGTCGTGGAGCATCCATCACTAAAATTTCAACTTTGGACATTAACCACCAACAATCACACCAAAATACTACACATCTTTGGCATGGAATGGTCATTGTTTACAGAGTATGTGTGTATGACCTGGCTCTTATGTTGAGTTTTCTTGCCACAGAAAACCTAGAAATTCAATCGTGAAAGCTGAGTGGAATTGATCAAACAAGATTCTGCTGTGCATAGCACTGTGACATAGGATATATTGCCCATTTTAAAGCAAAATCAATACTGAAAGCGGCCAGTTTGTAAGGTGAGATTATAAAACAATGAATATCAACATTTAGGATCCTAAAGTTTCACGATGTGAAACTTAAATCTCTTATAAGCAACGTTATTCAGCAAATGTGCAATGTGTGCAAAAGAATAAATTCCATGAAAATTGTATCATGCACATTCATTAAGATGGGACTGCAATAACAAAAATGTTGATGACACAATGTAATAAAATGTGCATACCTTGACAGTCCCTCCAAACCCAGTCCCCAGCTTGTACAAAATACCTTGCCTGAACAGATAAAGGAACTTGCCATCACATGCTATGGTACACTGACTTTGAAGCATGTGTTTAGCTGAAAAGAAGAAAAGAAAATGTGAGGACACTGAGCTGCATCATGACACAGAGCATGCACTATCCACAAATCTCTACACTAAGCTGCACATCAAAGCTGTGCTGTAAACTTATATGCTGCGTACTCTGTTAACTACACATATTTTAAAATAGAAATTTTGAGCAATATGGCTTATGATGAGTGCACTTTGAACATTACAGAATTTTTCAACATACATTCATCTTGAATTATTTTGAACTGATAGGGACTTCAGATTTTTGCTTGAATTAACTGAAGTTGAATAAAGCATGATCCAAAATGTACTTGTGGTTTCTATGAGGATAAAGTATAGACATCCGGCTATGTTTGAGCAGATATAGGACCAAGACAAGGATACAAACAAGCTCAGGGTTTTTCAATAGGGGAGCCAAACTATAACTTTTGTCCATAAAATTACGACACTGATTTATTTTATTTTATAGTAGTGATTCCACGAAACGTACGTTGGCATGTGGTATAGCATCATCTTTGGGACTAACCTGCGTTATTTATGTTACTTGCTGTGGCAGCCACTAGATGTCATTATGTTGCTGAAAAATCCACTGCCACTAGTCAACGCATTCTACTGTGAGTGACCGTGAAGATATGAACGTCCATCTTTATTAAACGACATGTAAACATACAATTCTGCATGAGGTTTAGCAAGACAGCCACACAAACATATGAATTTCTTCATTATGGCAATGAGAAATTACCATGGGCACGAGTTTTTGAGTGGCACAAGAGGTGTATCTTCGTCGAGGATGTCGTTGAAAGATGACACAAGGCAAGGCTGCCGATCAACTTCACAGAATCAAGATAACCTCGCTCGGATTATTGAAATTGTACAGCGAGACCGCACCATTACAGTCGGCATGCCAACAATTGTCCTCGCATCACTAAGACAATACGCTGTCAAATTTTGCATGACAACTTGGGGAAATGAAAGCTAATTGCCAGACTCAGCCAGCTAGTGTTGGACTCTCTCACACAAGACCAGAATGACACGCCGGCATCAGTTAGTGCTCATTTGCTCTTGGACAAGAATGCGTCAACGACAGCGTCATTGCTGAAAATGAAACAAGGTGCTTTCAGTGCGACCGCCAAACGAAAGAGGCTCAGTGCCAAATGATGGTTCGTAAGCTCTCCAGCGTCAAGAAAAGTGTGGCGGCAAAAGTCTAAAGTAAAGACGATGTTGACAGTTTTTTTCAATCCAGAGATGTCATACACTATGAGTTAATCCCATAAAAGCAGAGGTTGAATAGATGAATCTAGAGCTTTATATATGTGCGCTCAAATATGTGCTTGGTGCACTGCGACACTGTCACAATATAAATTATAGTGCAAGGCCCTGAGCATCACAAAATTTCTTGCCAAGCACAGCACAACTGTACTTATACAACGGCCATGCTCTTCTGAGCTGTTGCCACACAATTTTTTCTGTTTCCATGTGTGAAAAGAGCCCTAAAGGGACACTGGATGGAGAGCATTGAGGCCATTCAAGATGCCACGACAAAAGAGGTGACAGTTCTGCAAAACAAGGTTTCACATAACTGCTTTTAAGATATCAAAGAGCATTGGAACCTGTGTATAGACTGCAAGGAAGACTACTTCAAAGGGGAGCTGCACAAATTGTATTTATAAGCTGAGTGTACTTTTTTATGGACTCATGTACTGGAACTTTCCAGTCTAAGGTTGTATCTTGCAGCCTCCCAGCCGCATCTCGCCCCTCAATCCACTTTCTTTTTTTGCGCACTATCTACCCTGCGAGATTTTGTGGGCATGCAGGCAGAAATGAAAAGCCACCATAAAATATAATATTTATTTGATATCATTAATTACACTGGCACATTATAATGTGCTAGGCTGTTGTGCAATGTGTATTTCGCCCACAGCTCATTTTGAACGATCTGTAAACATGCACCAGGCATTATAATACAAACTGGTGCAAAGAAACAATATTAACAGCTTTCAACATTTGTACAAGAAAGTCTACAATGTGTTGATTGTTATTCAATCCTAAATGTGTAGGTTTGTTTTCAGAACCCTCTTTAGCATAAACACATACATGAGTTACATTTTTCTAAAAATGCAAAGCAACCTCCATGAATATCTTGTATTGTGCTTTTCAAGACAGTAGGCATTAATTAGCAACTCTGGATGCTAACAAACATGGATGCTCGTTTCAATAGTTATTAGGCTATTTCATGAGCTTTCTTCACACAGCAAAATGTGGATTCAAACACCACGTCTGCCAAAAGTGACTGGGCTCACTGCATGTGCGTTCATTCACTGTTTACTACATGTAGGCTGCATCCGTCCTATTGCCCTAGAAGGGACTGCCTTCCTTTCTTCCTTCCTTTGCATCACGTGCTCCAAACTATGATACTGCACTCCACACTAGGATGCTCCAAACTGCATTCATGAAACAAAGCTCCTGGATCTGCATGTTGTGAAACTGTTATTACGCAGATTAGAAAGCCCCAAGCGATGAAAACATGACTCCGCATCTCAGACTACTTGGCTGAGCGACCACACACTCGTCAGCATATTCACCAACAGACAAGACACCAGAGGACACATGCGGGCTGCAAAAACGCTGTGTTATGAATGGCTCATGAAATGACATGGCACACCTTCAGATCACAGCCACATGCATTCATAGCCCTTTGCATCTCTGGCAACCACATCGATACACAGTGGCAGAATTGCAGAGGACTTTGTAGTCAATACAGTGGAATCTCGTTGATACGATCATCACGGGAACAGGAAAATAAAACGTAACATTCAAAAATCGTATTATCCAATGCAAGCTCCAAAAAGTATGAAGATAGGCGTATTTAGCGACAAACTCAAAAGGAAAGGTTCATATGGCGTCGAGTAGTACTGCTCCGCATAACACATTATGTGGAGCAGCATCACTCGATGCCACACGAACCACAGCCAACGCACTTTTATTCAGCAACATTGAAGTAGCTTGTCAGTTTGCGCTGAAATTTCTTCTTTTCAATGTACATAAAAAGTTATTCTGGAAGTTAAAAAAAGAAGCCACCATTTCCTCACTCAACTGAGCAGTGACGCATCGCTAGTCGATGTGGCCGCACTGCCGCAACAGAATTTTACTGCACCGGCGCGCTGCATGCGTTTTTCCTCCAGTGTGGCTGGGGCTTAACACGTTCGTGGGTCGTTGGAATGGTATTCAAGCCAGTACACTGGAATATAAAGCTGTGAGTTTTAGAAATACCAGTAAAAGCCAATTTCTGCAGTTGAATTATCTAATTTCAGGTGAAAAAGCGATCGCAATAACCGTATGAAAATACATTGCTCCTATGGGACGTTGGCCAGGTTAAAAGAAAAAATGTATTATCCCAAAAAACATATTATGCAGAGTCGAATCAACGAGATTTCACTGTACACTATAAAAGCAAGCAGCCTTCACTCAGTTCTTTCAATAAAGTGGCATTTCATTTAATATAGCTGCGTCAGCTTCAATATTTTACATGTTTTTTATGGTAAGTCTAGATATAACAAAGTAATGATTAATCACACACGTTTCGTGAAATTGTCGAACTTGTTGTACATGGGTATGACCCTGTCTATGAAAGACATGGAAAGTCTCCGCTTGAAATCAACACCCTGGGTGAAGAATAGGGTTTAGAAAATGCTGTAGATTACAGCAACACAGCACGTCAGCATGGCTGAGCGAGTCCTCTGTTTGCAAGAAGCAATGTGGTAGAATAGAAAAGAAATATTGCCATGATATTACGTCATTTCACTAAACTAGAAGTTTCTGCTCAATGAGTAATGAATAAATAGGTTTTGTAAGAGACGCTGTTACATAATGCAAAAATCACACTGCAGGCGATTTGTATCTCAGTCTGTGTGACTTCATACATTCTTAAAACTTGACCACTTGGTGTCAAAGGAACGAAAGGTTGTATTTCAGGCTGGAGTTAGGGTGAATTGGCCGTCTGATGCTTAACCCTTTCAGTGTCACTGACGTATCGGTACATTCCAGCATTTCTGTCCCGCCATGTCACTGGCGTACCTGTGCGTTATCCACTCTCTCCATTCAAATACCTTGACCACATTTTTCATTACCCTGTCATTATTTCCCCTGCTGTATAACCAAAATAAGCTGTTGTGTTCATTTTATAATATCCGAGAAAAAAAAACCATCGCTGGGGTGCCATCACCCTTTAGAAAAACCCCTACACTGAAAGAGTTATAGGGACACTAAAGAGAAACATTAAGTTAAGCTGTATTAGTAAAACGTGCTTCTATGACAGCAAAAGTACCATTGGTACTACAAGAGGAGGCTTAACAAGTTAGAAAAGACAAAGAATGAAAGATGAGTGCCGCTGCTGTCCTAAGGATCCTGCACCAGCTCTTCATGACGTCATGTAATTTGACAGCGTAAACTAGGCCGTATGTAATTATTCATCGGTAATAGAGGACTACAGCGTATTTCAAAGGAATGAAAGCCTGAAGCTAGCAAGTTTAGAGAACTCTTCCTGCACCGAAAACAAACCAAATATGAGAAAATAGTACTTCATTGCTGATGTTTTCGTGAGAAATTCCAACAAGGGAGTTTGGCCTTCATGTTCTCCAGTGGTAACCACGAAATAAAAACCTTTCTTTTTCTTTATTATTTTTTTTTTGCCATATGAATCAAGTGTTCTTAAAATGCTTTACCAGCCTAAAAAATAATTGTGGGGGGACAATACAGTTTCTCACGTCTCACGACGTTCGGCTTCCCCTCATCACACACAGGCGATGGTGGAAGTCAGTGTCGCAGTTATGCAGCTGCAACGAGAGATGGCATGATAGGACCGCCGCCCAACAACCATGGATAACACAGACGCCCTTTGTTACCAAGAGCAGTTCAGACCCCACATAATTTACTGCTACTCTTGAGTGTCCCTCAAAGAAGTTTAGTCTGCATTCTAGGAGGCAGTCAGAAAGTAATTCAATATTAAGAAAGAACAGCCGAGAATGTATCTCAACACTTACCAAAATGGGAAGACTTCGGCAAGTGCAAGGAAAATGTTCCACAGTGCGCCGTCCTTGGGATTCCGTGACTCAGCCAGGTGGGGCGCTGAACTTTTCCCAACAAAACTGCTTGGACACTTTTTTGCATTGCCACTAGAATGCTTGGCATCTGAAAGTTTATCAAGACCACACACATACCAGGATATTAGACTCGGTAAAAGGCCCACTCATATTATTGAAATCCACTTTTTTTTCTTTTGTGTGTGTGTGTGAAATTAACTGCTGCAGTTAGGTATAAGAGTTATGTAAACAAATTATTGCAGAAGTTTGAAAAGCATGATATCCCTTCTTTTCTTTTTTTTTTTCTTTCTTTTTTAACCTTGCAATTCATCAGCACATGAATGCTCTGAAGGCACTATTGCATTTGCTAACACCTACTGGCCTGTGTGATTGCCTTTCACCCATGTGACATTTCTCTCGCACTTAAAAACTAACTTTCAATTCCCCTTTCTCCCTTCCCCTACGTAAGCCAGCCAGGCAAATGCCTCTTCCAGTTTTCTGGTTAACATCCCCAACCTCACCTTTTTAAATTCTCTCCCTTTCCCTTTCTCTTTTCACAGTGTCCTTAATTTGACAACTTCTGTTGGCAGGTTCCATGCTCCTACAATTCCCGAGAAATGCAAACAAACTGACAATAGGAATACTCTTAATTCCATGCAAAGGAAAATTTAGCCATACCGGAATTTCCTCAGCTGTCAGACTCCGTGGACTCATGAGCAGAGCAGCAGCGGCAGAAAGCATCTTGGACGTGTCCCCTGTCGCCACCACAAGGCTGAGCAGGCAGGCACATGCATTCGAGGTCAGCTGTGACAGCACCTCGCTGTTGCTCGAGTGCGCCTGACCATATTGCACGGGCGCAGCTGCCTTAGTCGCAATGTCAAGCAAGAGATCGAACATCTTGTCTGGAAACAAAAACAGACAATTAAAATTTTGAAATTACAAACTGCAACAAGTGGAAACCAATACAGACACTAAAAATTGCATCTTCCAAGTCCAGACCCTGTGCCAAACCATGGGTGATGCAGTTTTCAATTACATACAGCAGTGAATATAATAAAAACTGTAATAAAGGGGACTGCATTTATAACAGTCTCTGAGCATACAATACGAAATACCCTACCACAATTTGCCCTAGCAACGTTTCATCTGCACAAGACTGGGCGCATGCAGATGCTACACCACAGAACATGACAGTACTGTAAGATACCGAGGGGTCGCAGCGGAGCGCCAGAGCCAGAGCAGCATGCAGCTCAGCAGGCTTTTGGAACGGACTGGCACGTGCCGTGCTTGCACCGTTAGCACGCGCCGCCCAACTTTATTCTCCTCGGCTGTCAAGCCGAGAGCGCCGATCTGGGGGTCGCTGCGTTGCGGCGTCGGTTGGCGCTACAGTACCATAAAACACTCAGATGGCTATAAATTACTAGTGATGGCTAGCATTCATGCCATTCACATAGTAAGTATGTATGTGATTAGATTAATATACTGTTTCTCTATTTCTTGAATCTATTACTATCTGCTGTCAGCTTAGAAGCACACATGTACTACAGTATGTGGTGCATTGTCATACTACAAGATTTCAACATGCATTATTTAATTTTTGCAATAGCTGTCTATAGACCTTTCCAACGAGCGGAGTGACACAGTCATAACACAACTCACAATACTGCATATAAACGAAAGCATACCACTCACCAGAAATAAAGAACTATAGCAAATACCAACTCCGTGAGCTAACTACTTCAAAACAAACTTTATCCTATACTCTTCCGCAATTACTAAACAAGTTGCATGAAAAATCCTTTGACCCATTTTGTTACTTCAACAAAGAAATCAAATTGTTTTTATCGAATCAGTTTGTGTGATTTTATGTTTCCCCTGTATATGTGCTTTCTCATAAGCAGCAGTTCCCGGATTTATATAAGTATTCGCAATGAGCTTGGGAAGTGCCGGTATTTGCGTCATGTGTATCGCGTGTATTCTCATTTCTGTTAAGCGTACAGAATATATGTTTAGGGTTGTTCGTTATCGGGTAATCGTTTTCGGGTAAAACCCGATTATACACCCTAAACGGGTTCCAGGAGAATCGGGTTAAACCCAATTTCTCCTCGAATTCCAAAACCACATACCAACCTACTTTTTTTTTACGCTGCACGGAGTTTGCGGTGCACACGCGCTAGCTACCCTGCCTCAGGACAACGAATTTAGATCCTGTTGGCTTAAGTGAACTCCAGTAACCTATAGTTTATTTCACAAACTGCGTGCAGCACTATGGACGCTACACATATCTCAAACACCCGCCCAATGAGCGCACCTAACTCTGAGTTAGTAACTCACCGTGTCATTCTACGGAAGTCGGCTGTGTAAAAAACCGATGACCAGCTTTTCTTGAATAAAATGTTTCATTTCCCAGAAGTTATCAATGCTCTTTATTGTCATTATTACTTCTTAATTTCCAAACAAACCCCAAACTTCGGAGTATTAGTCAGAAAACCCTGATGTCCCCCCGATTACCAGCTTGAAACAGATCCCTAGTTTTAACATGTTAGCATTAAGGAGCTCGTGATTCCCTCCTATAAAAAAAAAGAAAAAAAAAAACAGAAAAAAAAAACAATGTAATGTATTACTTAGTACATTTGTAAATTTAACCTGAAAAAACTTGAATTTCAGAACATTTCCACAAAAAAACCTGATTTCTCTCCAATTATCAGCTTGAAAAATAGCACCCGATTTTTACCCCTCGAATTTAAAAAATATAAAACCCAAAAACAAACACCCCTACATATGTTATGTGCGCTATGCCATCTGCTGTGTATGCCAAAACAAAGGAAGCAAGGACCTTCGTCAAGCCGTTCTCCCGGCTCCTCCTATTGAAAAGGAAATAAAAGTATTGATTTATTGATTGGTATGAGTTATCAGTTCATATCCTCACGGCAGAGAACACTAAGTCACTTAGCTAGGATCATATTATTACGGGGAGTTTCCCCAGATAGCAACTTCCTTGCATTCATTTCTTGTTAACACAGCAGTGAGACTCTACAGTAAATGGCATGAATGATTGCAAGTAAAAGATTAACATGTAAACAAACCATTCAGAGTGTGTTCCCAAGCACATCGACAGCTAGCCAACTCACCAAGTACTTCTGGGGGCTCAGAACGAAATCCTTCAGGCTGCTGGCCTTGCAGAACATCCAACAGTGCCCGAAGAACTGACAGGCAGAATGCTGGCTGTGCTGAACGGCTCTCCCGAATCAGCTCAAACACAGTGCAGAGGCCAACACCCACAATGCGTGGCACGGTCTGCACGGCATCCTTGCTCTCTGCAGCACTGTCTCCTTCATTCTCTGAATCAGAGTCGAGGGCGTGAAGCAGCGCTGCCGACTGTGGAGCAGTAATCCAGTAGAAGTGTCTGGCCGAGTCCTGGAGATGTTTCACGAGGATGCACTGCCGAACATTGGTGAAGACAGCAAAGGGAGAAGGATTTCCCTGGATCTCCAAGACTGGACTCCTCCACGGCTGGATGTCTGCTGCTTTGTTCTGCGCACAAGGGCAATGGCTTCTTCAAGTGGCAATGACCAGCATGTCACCATGAAAATAGTGCCCTATATAAACATACAACACATACGCTATGCCTTGCAATTTATACTCACTGTTGTTTAAAGCTAAGGATAACTTGCAACATATGATTGAGGCATAGCCTCCTATATTTTTTTCATGCCCTCTCACTGGCGAGTCCAACAAAGCACGCCGTCCGTACCACCTAGTTCATGCACTCGCCGCCAGACCGCGCTGCCTACCCATACCCAGTCTGAGAGCAGACAATGCGACGACGACGCTTGCACGCGCGCTCGTGGAGACACGTTTGGTGATCGTATTAGACTTCGAACTATAAAATAAATTCGCAGGCTGAACTGATGTTTATAGGCTATGTACATTGGAAGTAAGCAACACGAAACATGTTGTGGAAAGTCGGCCCTTCGCCCGCGCCTAGCTGTGAGATCAAGCTCAGAGTTTGTGGGTCTTTCGTGACAGCGATTTTATTTCAAACACTTTAGCCATGTCATGTTTGTCTGTCGCCTTCATTGCAATATTTGTGAATATTGGGCGAAAAAACTTTGTCAGCAACAGTTGGAGCAAGTTCTCTTGGTGTTCTGGCGTCGAGCAGATCGAGGCTTTGCGCTCGCAGAGTACTGCAACGGCATTATTCACAGCCTCCTTCAAAGGGTGATACATGTGCCTTCTTCTTGCAAGAAGAACTTGAATAAACTTCGCTAATGCGTAGAGAACCGCTAAAGGTTGTCCAGATGGGTAGATCTGTCCACCCATCTCTGTGTTTATCAGAGAGTCGGAGGGCACCGAGGCGTTTGGCTTTTTCAAACGGCTGATGCACCTCCTCACATTCAATCTCTTCTTGCACAGCTCTTGCCAGGTAGCCGCCGACCATAGCCAATGCTGCGACATCTGGAGTAGGAAGCAGAGGCTGTTCTCGGTTGAGTCGCTCTGTGAGCTCTCTACGTGTCTCTGCAGGGAATTCCTCGCTGGTTTCCTCCATCGTGTTTTTCTGTAGCGGCAGCGCTGACAAGCAATCATTGCCTTCTGCGGCCATTACGTTGCTCGTACTTGACGCAGACGCGATGCCGGTCTTCAGAGTCTTCTCAATACTTAGATAACAGCTCGGGCATCCGTTTGATCATTTGAGCCTGCTGATTTCCTCAGCCAGCTAAAAAACGGCTCGATTGGGTCAGACAATCTTTTCCTCGTTGCTCTTCAAGAAGATATCAAATGCACTCGACATTTGAACGAGTCATCACCAGGCCTTCGTAAGTTTCCTTGGTTAAGAAGTTCATTGCCAGGCAGTTGAGAAAGCTTGTTTCAAGCCAGATTAGCCGTTCATCGCTTGCAGATTCGAACTACTTGCAGTCGCCATTGTTCTGGTGTATGTGCTGGGTGCAATTGCTCACATCTATGAGCACAAACCAGAGGTGCGCGGTATCCATGAATTCAACCGTCGGTCCGACACCTGCGAAACTTGCGTCACATGTGTGGCCCGCTTGCTCTTGCAGGAGCTTCAGTGCAGCTTCACGGCAGGAGACAAAACTTGAATTGCCCCCCCCCCCCCCTCTTCACATTCATTTTTTCAATATTTGTGGGGAACACGTTTTCTTGTAAAAAATCCAACTGGTTTTATAAGGTTGCCTTGCGCCTCGATGCATAGTCTGGAATGCAGTGCGGCAAGCATTATGGCAAGTATGGGGTGCTAGCGCTTCTCGCGGAGAGCCAAATCGTAAATCAAGGAGGAAGAGAAAGGGAAACGAACGGTCTCCGCTGCACCATTGCACAGGCATGAAAAAATATAGGAGGCTATGATTGAGGGCTTGAACTGGCAAAGTTAAAGAGTTGATTTGAGAATTAATATGCAGAAGACTAAAGTAAGCAATAGCCTGGCAAGGGAACAAGCGTTCATGATTGGTCAACAGCCTGCACAGGAGTATGTTTATCTTGGCCATGTAGTCACAGGAGACCTGGATCACAAGAAAAAAAACTTTCGGATGAATAAAAACGGGTTGGGGGGCATATTGTGGGCACTCTATAATGGTGGCTAACCAATATCATTGAGAAGAAAAAATACAAATTCTGGAAAATCTATCAGTACTAACTTGCGGCACTGAAGCTTAGAGTATTAAAAAAAAAGCTCACTTCATACTTCTCGTGTAAGGGGATGCAAAAAGGGCTCTAAGAATTGCTAGGTCGCAGCAGAAGTGTAAGTTTAATGTCATTGGTGCTGAAAATTTGAAAATGATGCATTATTAACAGGAGCACATTTTGGCCATTGTTGACATCCTAAAAACTGTAATGGTAGTGTCAAATTTTCTTATCATTCTATTGAATATTTGTTGTTCGGACCCAATCAGCGCAGCTTATACATGCATTAATGCCATTAGTGGGATAACTTTCAAAGGGCACTGCCCAGTGCACAACAGCATGGAAAGAAAGTCATAAACATGTTTCGTGTGGCACGGTGTGTTCATTTAAAGCCACCACTCTCAGGAATGAGAACCTGCTAGCATGATTAGGAAACTTTTTAAGTTAGTGCTCATCTCAAAAACTAAAGTGGTGTAACAACAGTAAACACTGGTTCGAATTCTAGAATGTCCAAAAGAAAGTACATTCATCTTTCAGATTTTATTCCAACTGAATTCTTTCCCAGAATGAATATTTTCAGGCGAGGCACAAGCAGTATACAGCTTGGTTTGGTGCATATGGGTATGGATACAGCATTTCAATCACACCCACCTTTAGCTTTCTTCTTTCTTTCGGCGTTTTCTTCCTAGATTTCTTGTCGTGTTTTCTCCTGCGCAAACAACCATGCAACATTTACATAACGAGTCACAACTGCGAAGCAAATATCATATGCAGCTTTGTTCAGATGATCTCTCTTTCTGTATTAAGCTAAACGAGGAAGACGAAGAAAAGCTATGAAGTGGCGTTTAAACGAAAAAGAAATTGAAAGCCCATTACGCGAAACGAACACATTGTCTCAATATCATTATGTTCGTTTTAGCGACGCACATTATTTACGTAAATACATATCATCACAACTATGAAGTGGCACCCACACGCAGTCACGCCTCATGAAGTATACGTTTCGTTTGCGATCGAAACACAACAAACAGTGACGGTGCGCGACGCGATCGCATGGTCAAATTCCACTGCTCCAGCTCGCAAGTCAGGCGCACGCCGGGCGGCGTTTGACAGCTAGATAACAGCCACCCATCACGGCTTCAATGCGCACATTGCAGAGCTATTTTACACATCCGGATCGCGATCAAGCAACAGGTAGAGGGGCGAGGCAAGCCTGCCCTCTTGGCGGGCTTGGAACGATTGCTTACCGCTCCAAAGGAAGCCGGAACATCTCGTGAAACTCCCTCTGCAGCGCATCTTCGCTTGTGTCAAACGAACAGGCACTGGAAAGAGAGCGCTTCAGAGAGCGCGTCTGATACTTCGAGCTCGAGCACGGGACGCCGCTGACGGCAACACAGGCCATCACTGCTTTGGGGTGGGGATGCGAGAAAAAATGAGAATGTGTCTTGCGAGTGAACGCGTCCGCTTGTGAGCTCTAAGCAGGCATCTTGCTGCTGCTCGTACGAGAGGTGTGACCGCGAAGGAGGCTTCTCCTGATGCTTCTACTGCTACGGCGACCGGCGTCCGCTTCGAAGATGGAACTGCGGCCTCTGTTGTGCGCATCGCACACGTGCGAGGCACGCCGCAGGGGCATTTTCTACCGCCAGCATCAAGTTCCCGCGCCCGGACGGATTCACAACATTCCACGGGCAGTCGGTCACAAAACACCGCCGCACACAGTGGTTTTACGCAGGTGAGTCTGGAATCATCGCGCAACTCGCCCAAAAATGTAACAAAAATCAACAATGGCACAATGTTGCTGGACTAAGCTAGACTTATACCGCTTTTGGCCTAACTGTGGTGCCTGTGGTGCAAACCATAAAACATGTCATAAAAACCTTGTTAACTCACACAACTTATTAAAAGTTACTAAATAAAGTTTGTTGTTCTTGTTTAGTTTTTGTTGTAGTTTAATATTATTAAACAATGAACAATATATTTCTGCCATAGGGTTTCTCAAGAAACTATGATTTCTGCAGTACTTAACATAGTTGTTTAACAAGCAATTACTCATAATAATTTAACTATAAAACTAGTGTGCTATAGAAATATGTTGTGTTAAAGCTCTTCGCTCCACAAGAAAATGCTTAGCTATCAACAAACTTGTGATTTCTTATTCGTCCACTCTTTGCTTGTACCGTGTGTACATGCATTTGTCCATAGGCTTCTATCTTTTCTACTCTCTTTTTAGTTTGTCTGCGTGACACTTAAAAGCAATTACTTGTTGCTTAGCGATCGTCTGTTCTTTTGGAGATCGCCATTGGCCCAAAGCGATCACGCGAGAAGGTGGTGCTGGCTGGAAGTGGTGTTCAATGTTTTAGTTCTGCATAGTTGAATCGTTGAATGTTGAATTGGTTGTGCTTGGTTTCATGGGCCAGCAGCGGAGCGAGTGAGAGAGTCTCTGGGAGAGGGTGTGTGCGCGCGATCAGCCGCCAAGCGGTGATCGGTGCGAGTGGTGTGATGAACTGTGCGTAGGATCCCCGTACTCTTCGGCACCATGGACGTCCGGTAGCCCCGATGTGTGCAAGTAGTCGTCGGAGATTTCGTTTTTGTTATTCTTTGTCACCTCCGATACCACCTACCACCCCGACAAGAAGCGTTGTACAGTAGTACGCGCAGCGACTTGCAACAGGCCTCCGCTGGTGCGAGTGATTACACGGTCGACGACTGCTGAGCTACCTTGTCAACCCGGGAGGCAGGTAGGGCCGGCCTTCACTCCTCAGCTCGCCGGTTATCTCTGTGGAAGTGGGCACTGCCGCTGAAGGCGCAGTTCGAGCACTTATCTTTTGCTATCCACCAAGATTCTACATCTTGCGGGGCCGTCCGAACGCCTCACTCCCAAAAAGCGGAGGATGTGTCATTGCGCAAGGGTGCTTTTGCGCTGGGCGTTTCCTGCCAGCCGGTCCGTGATCGCTGCTTTCACACCACATTGTGCGCTTCGCTTGCACAACGGCCCGTTTTATTGAAGTTGTGCCTGTGTGGACAAAACATTTGTAACTGTAATTTGTAAGAACATTTGTAAGCGGTACGTGTGCCAACTAGACGGCGGACCGAACCTTGGCTAACACCGTATTTCTGCTCAACTGGTGGATTTATAATGTTGGGTCTCGCACTAGCTGGGCGATATGTTCCGGCATCCTTAAACATGCGCATTGATGGTGTCAGTTTCTCGTAGTACTACATTTAGCGCCTAATTTCTAGGCAAACATCTGACTATCTTAATGCCGTACGTTTTAGCGTTGGATGACACGCTCTGTTATATATGCCGGCAGAACCGGCATCCTTAGAACATGCACGTTAAATACAAGGCTGTGCCATTTCGTCGCTTTATGTTTCGACTTAATGTAATATTCAGGCCTAACTCCCGACGCAAGGTCCAGGTATCCGTGCCATCGGCGAGCTCTGCCAAATGTCTTAAGTTGTCAAACGACTCTAGCTTTAAATGGCGGAAAAGAAACGAAGGAAAGAAAACGTGAGGAGAGCGTACGTACACGCAATTCCTGACCTTTACTGTAGTGCACTGTACCTTTGGGTAATCAGCAGTGAAAAATATGCTGTGAGCCGCCGTATTTTAATAAGTGTTGTAGCTTGTATCCAATTCAGCATCTTGTTCCAGTTGCTTGAGCGCGTTTGTGACGAGTAACAACGCGTATTGAAATGTACTTCACTGCTGCGGGCAGTGTTTTACGAGTTCACATTTTCGCTTCTTATGTGTTAACACTGTCTCTGCCTACAGTAGAAACACCAGCCATGAGTGACACAGATGAATTGGCTGTCCAAGAATTCTACAAGGGAAAAAGTGTACTCATCACAGGGGTGACAGGCTTCCTTGGTAAGGTATGCATTTGAATTTGAATACCTCCTCTTCACTGTGCTCCTCTTGTTATGTCATCTACCTGTGACATTTATGTACAACTCGTGCTTCCCAGTACATGTATTATGACGTGTTTTACATTGAAGATGTGACATGCAACAGTACTGCTGTGTGTAGACTAATGTTTTTACGATACCGTTAGTTCATGAGCACAACAAATTTAGTGACATGTCAAAATTGCTTAATGTAATTGTTTTTAACACCAATGTAGTTTTAACATCAAAATTTATTATGTCATTAACTGACACAGCAACGTTCTGAAAATCTTTGCGTGACTATAAATGTTTATTCATCGAATTTTTTTTTACTGCTATCCAAATCTGTTATCAATCATTTTAGTACAAAATCTGTGGACATTTGCTTCATAGCTTATAAATTAACCGTGAGCCAAAGAGCATTGCACCTGTGTCAAATACAGTGGGAAGAATTTGCTATAATGTCTAGAATTTATAACAAGGAACATAAAATATATACTGTGTTATCTAATATAGCTTTATTATGTATAAAAATAACATGTTCTGTAAGATAAGCTGTAGGTACAAAACTGCGCATTATAGGAGCAGATGAATTATGGCAAAGACATTAGGCTGCAAATGACATTAAGGTGAATTGCATTTAATTGTGTGTGCCACCAATCTAATAGCATTTATTGCATGCATGTGGCAGATGTTATAAGACATTGTGAAAACCAGAATGTTGAGTGAAGGAGCAGACATGTAAACTGTGTGAGACGCAGTGATTGTTTACTTTTTGCCTTGGGTACTTGCCATCCTCATCTCTTTCATCATATGTCTGCCAAGGCTCGGATAGCAATACTTATGCATTGTAAGTGTAACATTGAAATGTTTAGTGTCTTCATAAAGCACTGAAAGGAGATTAGAGTGGCCAGGAGTAGGATACCAAGGCTTTGTGTGTCTTAGCTTCACTACTGATAAGGCAGTGCTGTACAAAGGCTGTACAAAATTTATAATTTCAAAACACTGCTGCCCACAAATTTTGCTACAACAGACATTATTCTTCATGAAAGATTAATATACCTAAAAAACAAATGATGCTGCTTTCTTATTATTTCTATTGCAGCTGATGAAGACAGGTAGAGCATTCCAGAAGCAAAACTTGCAGATAAATTCGTTATCAGCCATAAATGTTCTCTCATATTTTACTCGGAAGTAGTAGTCCCAGCCATTTGCATCTCATGTCTTTACCTGAGTTGGCGCACCGAGTTGCAATGTGATTACACAATTAGCACATTAGCGTGCATCCTATTAGCTTCCACTTTGAGATACAAACCTGTGCTGCATTCTACCACAAGGATGCTTCAAATGCTGTGGCCCATTTCTTTCTGCACATTGAAGGTTAAACCACAACTCGCTTCTCATTTCTGTTTTATAGAGCTTCTTGTAGAGAGCAGCTGCAGACATGAATACTGTCGAAACAACTCAGAACTCTGCAGCAGACAGTCTAGCAATGTCAGCTGTCCCATTTTTTGTCTCGCACAAGGCAGGTTGGAAACGTGTGCCGAAGTTTGTACATTTTATTGCTTTCTTATCACTTCATATGAAAGCACAGCTGTCAAGCAGGGCTGTTGTCAAAGCCATTGCAGAATCCTGGAACAGATGCTCATCTATTGTGGCTTTTGTAATATATGCCACAGGCTCATAGCAGCAACTCTAGTTTGCATGCAATTTTACACTCATTTGGTGTATAAAGACACAGCTGTCACACTTGGTTAGTGTCTTTTGTTGCAAGCATTCACAGAAAAGTGCATGTGGCTGCCCTCTCAAAACTTTGCTATTGCTTTCAGTTTCTTGTATGTTTGGATGTCTCCTGCTTCATAAATCTACTTTTAGTTTTCTTTTTCTTTTTTTTTTTTTTTTTGTCTAGCATGTGCTTCATGACAAGCCTTCTGTTTTGAGGTTTGTACATTCATCAGAAAGTGAGATGGAAATTAAGTTATTGTGCAGTCATTGTCTTAGCCTCCATTCCTGTGTTATGTCTTGTTTTCCTTAAAACTTGTTTACAGCTTTGTATATGGTGTAAATTAGAAGTTCAGTCATTGAACCTTCTCAGCTGTTGCATTTAGTCCCTCCGAGTGTTCATGCCTTTTCCTAATGGAAAAATAAAGCTTGTATGTGTTTCTTTATGTTGGAAGGTCTTGCTTGTGAGACATAATTTGCTCTTTAAGCAGGAGAGAAAGAAAGGAAGTTCTAGATAGGCAATGTTTCATTCAGTTAAATTAGATACACTAAACCCTCGTTAATTTGAACACTGATATCTTGAATTATCGGAAAAGTCAAATTTTTTCTTTGCACGGTGTCAACTTCATGGATTTTTCACCCCTTATCTGAAAACGCCACTGCGCCGAACTCCGGATATCTCGAAACCTAGACTGCGAAAATACTGGGGGAAAAAAGACAGTACCGCAACATTTTTTTTTTTTTTTTTTTGCGCAGCTGTGGCATTTTCAGAAAGTGAAACCAAGGGCCAGTATTTTGTACCAATGCCTTTTCTGATGCTAATGCCTTTTCGCGTTCTTCGCACTTGGTCAGCGGTCAGAGCGACGGTCCGCTCATGTTATCAACGGGATAAGCCAGGCGTAAGCACTGGATGTTTAGACTAACATAGAATAAAGCATAACGCATCGCTACAAAATACTGGCCCAGGCCTGCACTTTTGTCCCAGTGCCTTTTGCTTGATTCTACTTCACACTCATCTACAGTTCTTGGCCGGCTGATCCCATTGATTATGCAGATGGAGCATTGCTACGACCGCTGAGGCGAGCAAAGAGTGTGAGAAAGACTAGCGTCAGTCAGAGGCGAGCGCGCCGCCACTTGTAAACACATGGTCAGAACGCGCTTTGTCAGTGGTTGGAACGACGCTCTGTGGGAGGTTATCCTCGGTCGAAAGCTCCGGGGAATCAAGCACATTCTCGAGATTTATAGCGCGACTCGGTTTTGAACACTGTGCCAATACGCACCTGCGTTTGTGCTTATATGTGCGAGGTTCGCCGTTGCCTATATACGCCCGACATGTCGGTTGCTGGGTCGCACATATCACAAAAATTATCTACTAAAAGTACCGCTCCTGGTACATTGAGGTTTTGTGAGGAAGTCGGTGTTTACCGGTGCCATATTGGAAAGGCGTCATGTTGGCTTTACGCGGTGGTTATGCTTATATTTTCGTAAATTCGGCTATCTCAAAACTCCGCTTATCTCGCAATTTTTTCCAGTTTTTACTACTTTGAATTAACGGGGTATTACTGTAATACCAAAAGCATATCTGCATACCTTATTTCAGGGGTTGTTACGATCTGCAGCTCATTAAAAATTTATGGAGGCCATGAAACTGAAAAGCACTTTGAAGCAGCCATGTTATCAGCTGTACACCATGCCCTTCAGTCTATCTCTAGCACCTATTGGGATTGGAAATCTAAGAATGACGACTGGGTGCATGGATTGTCAGATAACAAATGTCTCTCTGTACCTTAGCACAAAAACATTTCAGGCCATTGCCCTTTACTTCACAAGCCATGCTTGGCCGATCATCGCAAGTTCTAATTTTCTAAGCCTGACAATGGCATTGTGCCTGATTTGGGTGCACCTTCAAATGCTTCTATTTTGATATATTAATTTTGCATTTTGCTTTCCTTTTTCTGCATACACGAGGCTCTTGAGCACATTGTCATTGAAAAGAGATTGCTTTTTTTCTGTGAAAGCTTTATACATTTTGAAGTTGCAGTTAGACCACAAGTGACATACACATTCTATACGCCGCTTAATTTCCTTTATGCACCTGATGTGCTATAGTTTCATGCTGCAACATTGTGGCGAGTGACGAAATTGGCTGGGTAGTACAAGTCGCAGCTCTCTGCATTGAGTTAGCTGTCATCGGGCTGTACAGCTGGTACTGGCTTGCTTTGTTTGTGTTCTGGTTACACTTCTTACTTTATTTGGTTGTTTAATACCAGGAAAGGCACCTTCATTCGCTGACAGTATGTGCCTCATCCTGTCGTGAGTGCGCCCCCATGCTTCACTTAAAGATACAAAAAGCTGGAGCAAAAATGCAGTGAAGTCCCTAAACCCATGGGTCGGGGTATTCTATTTTTAAAATTTATTTATTATGAACTGCCACACAGGAATTTACATTACTTAAGGGAGCTTAAGGAAAGATCTAGAGAGACAGGAACTGCTGCCGGACACGTTGCTGAGAGGACAAGCAATACAATATCGACTGCATCTGGTACAGACAGCCAGTCGTCGCATGAAGTTAGGGGAATGTAGATAAAAAGTGATGGTTTAAAGATCTGTTGTCACATTATTAGTTGTGTTTAAACATATGAATGACAAACAAATTGAGCAACCACATTGTTCCCTATGAGCAAGATTACTGTGCATGAACGCAAAAGCTAGGGAGACACACTTGCGCGATTTACCGATGGCCACTGCCGTAAAGTGGGCATTTGCCGCATAAGCATGTTTGTGTCTGGCAGCCCATTGGCAGCCAGCATCTGCACACACCAGAACCGGCCAGACCCTGTCACAGTGGTAACGCTATAGCAGCTTATTTATTCTTTTATTAGTTTGATTAGTTGGTTGCACCATTTTTCAGTGAGCACGGTTCTGAGCTTATGTGCGTTAAGCAAATAGATGCTCATTGCAACATTCTACCATTGCAGCTTGATATCATGTCACTTGAGTGGTACATATTAATTATTTGAAAGCAGCAGTGCGGCAAAAATGCGCCTACGACTTCTCATGCACAGTATATGCATTCACCGCAGCACTTTGCTTCCTTCTCGATAGAAGGCATGCAACAAAGCCTCCCATGCACAAAATTCAGTTTGATTGAAAATTGATTCAGTTTGTGAAACTATGCATCTATGGCATTGATTTCTGACCTGCACCAATTGAGAAACTTCAGTCCATGCTTGAAGCTTACACCTTTACATCCTTTACATTTCCAGATCCTCCTTGAGAAGCTGCTGCGTTCCTGCCCAGGCATCAAGCAAATCTTTCTCTTGATACGGCCAAGAAAAGGATGCAAGTCAAAAGAACGACTGTCTTCACTGCTCAAATCTGAGGTTTAATACAAACATTTGCTTAATGCTTTTGGCATGTTGTTTTGACAATTCTGTCAAATGGCTTGTATGCATAGAAACTGTTCAACCATATCATTCACTGCATGGATGCCATATTTGGACATAAAAAATGCGACCGTGGATATAACGCGAGAGGGGATTTTCGGTCTCTCAGAAAAAGAAAAGAATATATTATGATTATAGCCTGAAGTGATGCCGCACTAAAACAGGAAATGACGTTTAAAGCGGATGCCCGCAGAGCTTTATTCATCGTTGCTGCGAACTGTCATTCCACAATAATGGGAAAGGATGAATGCATACACAATTTACTCTTTGTCACTACTGGCGTCTTTGAGACTGTCGCCAAGAATGGCGTGGTCTTCTATGCGACCAAAGTTATTGGACAGGCAGCACTCTAGAAACACCTGTGACACATTTGAACACGGCAAAGCTTTTCATGCAATGTGCGGTGATCCACCGCGCGACTTCGAAGACCACTCACTTGACGCGGCTTCACAACAGCACAGATCGTCTTGCTCAAGGTTGCGAATAATATGCGTAACCACATTGATGCGCTACTAACAGCATTCTGAATCAGGAGAAAAAAAAAAACTGCGCTAAATGCACAGTGCCAACTCTCGGCTCACGCACTCTTGTGTAAGGCGTAGTAAGTGCTAGAGGGAATTAAAGTAAAAAATGCATTACATATTTGTGTCGCGAACCCAAATAAAATGTGAGGCATGTTCTGAGGCCGGAAATGTTGAGAAAAAAACTCTTTCTATTCGTGCAAATACGGTAACCAATGACATGCTTGCTTATCACAAACGCAGGTGCCTACTACATGATTTTTTCTTTCTTTTCTTTGTGTCTAGTGTTTTGAGCATGTGCATCGTGAACATGCTGAGGCACTGGAAAAGCTGGTGGCTGTCGATGGAGACCTAACAGAGCCTGGGCTAGGTCTGCAGCCTGCCGACTATGAGCTTCTCACGCGGGAGGTGTCAGTGGTCTTCCATTCAGCAGCAACCATCAAGTTCAACGAAACACTTAGGTGAGCCCCGTGACACCTTTTTTTTCCTGTCATGAGTCTGCTTTTATTTATCACCAGTAATGGTACGACCATGCTGTGCGATTATTTTTCTATAATGGAGTCTCTTTGGGGCAATGTACTCTACATAAGATACAGTAAGTTTGGCTGCTTCTGTGTGTTGGCAGCTTGTGCTTGTGCTTATGATTCTTATGTCCTTTGCAGGCAAGCTGTAGAAATGAATATGGAAGGAACTAGGAAAGTGCTCAAGCTTTGTCATGAAATGAAGAACCTCCAGGCAAGTCTGCTTGGTTTATGGCATGGCTAAACAGTGTCTGCCAAGCCATCCTCAACCTTTTCTTCCTTAAACTTATTCTGTGTGCCTTCGATATAGATGCAGTGAATTGTGCCCAGTTTTGTTTGCTATTGCCACCTTACCTTAATTGTCAGTACACATTTGAGGTATGTCTTGATTGGACTGTTTCAGCGCTTGAAAACATACACTAGGCCTGTCTGAGAAGTATCAGACCATGCTACAGAAAAAATAAAAGCGTTGCCTGGTGTTTTCGTCATACTAATCCCCTTCAATATAGTTCCCTTCTGCTTCCACGCACCAAGTCCCATGCCATTTCCACTTCTCAAAACAGTCCTGGAACTGCTGCTCATTGGGAAGTGCTGCTAGGGCAGCTGTCACATTGCACTTGATGTCCTCTCGGGTTCGAAAGTGTGTTCTTTCAGGAGCCTTTCAATTTTTGTGAACAGCCAAAAATCACGCAGGCATATGTCCGGGGACTAGGGAGCTTGACAAACCACCGAAACATTGTATTGTGCCAGAAAAGATTGAGCCATTTAAGCCGCACGAACAGTGGTGCTGTCCTGGTGCAGTTTCCTGGTCTTGGAATTTCTTTCAAAATCCTTGGCAAAATTTCTCTATTACACACAGCATACTCAAATCATCCTTGAAGTGGCACTCATAGCATCCTTGTTGGTATCCCCAGCTGAGCAAATTTTCTGACAGTAAACCAGCAGTCTGTCCTCAATGCGGTTTGTGTTTCATCGAGAATTGCATCATTATAGCTTGTTGAAGACATCCCATAGCACAGCTCACTCTCCACAATGCTTGACCTTTCTTGAAGCCGGTTGTACCCCATTTTAATTTGCTTCATGACAATACCATCATTTACAAATGCTGTTTGGTTCTTCCAAATTGCTTCTGCTTAGCTATCGTCAAACTTTGTACGTAAATTTATGCAGTGTCTTTGTTAAATTTGGTCCATCATTATCACTCGCTCAAAATCACACCGAGTACTCAACACAAGTGCTCCTACACAACAGCCGATGCTACTGAAGGACATGCAACCTGCAGGCTAAAGACATCATGGGCCCTCCTCCCAAATCCCACAGCATGATTAACCTGTAGTTTTCTCTAAAATAAGTAATGTTTGATACTTTTCAGGCAGACCTTGTATAATTGGGAACAGAAATGAAGTTCTCCATTGAAAGGCTGGATCTAATGGCATTTGTTCGGTAAAATTTTGTGGCCAGTGTAAAGATGATTGTCGTTTATTAGCAGCTTAGTAAACAGGACACGAGGCACTTTTTCTGCATACTTTGTGTGCTGACATCAGCGTCATGAGGTTGCAATGCTCAATGACAACTTTTACTTGTTTGTATGTTTATACTTTAACAAGAAATGGAAAAGGATGCTCAACAATCTTTGACCTGAATCAATCGACGTATCCATGTACTGTGATGCATAGAAGGTGCTCCATGGCAGAGCTGCAGTTTTTTAGAAAGTGTTAGTGCTATGAGGAAAAAGGCATTGTTGCTGCTTGTAGTACAGGGCAGTCCACGTATAATGATACCACATATCACGATATATCGGTTATAACGATGAGTCGACATAAGAGTGTCAACTTATGCATTAGGGCTATGAGAAAGGAAACCATATATAACGATATGTTATTCACCGCATATCAGATATAACGATAAAAATTTTGCTTTTGGGCAGCGTTTTTCATGCAGAATAATAGTGAAATTTGCGTTCCTAATTTGCCCTTAATCGAGACGGGGCGAAAGTTTGCCTACGCGAGTTCGTATCTGCCGCCATTACCGTGCAGCGCATCCCGCCCGCGCACTAATTGCGAACGAAAGCCATGGAGTGCGTCGCAAGTTGGCACTAGCTGCTTCGCGTCTGCGTCACGGGTGGTCGTGCGAGCGTCCAGAGAGGAGGGGGAAGGAAGCGATAAGCGAGGGGCGCCTGCGCAGCCTACGCTTTCAGCGAGCGCGGAAATCATGGGCCGGGAAATGCACCGGGGAAGCAGCGGAAGGTGCACCGACGAAGCGCAAAGCTGTGTCTTTCGAGACGAAGCTGCAAATTTTGCAAGACTCGAAGAAGTAAGAGCTCGCGCAGTCGATCATATCGACGATTATAAAAAGCGGGAGCGCCACGATCATCAAGGCTAGAAGCAGGGGCCATGCCGATCAAAATGGACCTCGTGCGCCCGGACCAAAGTCCCATGGGCTAAACCAACACGGTGGAAGCTGCTGACATTACCGAACTCTGGGAGCACGTCGCTACTTAAGATGAAATAGGAGGTGCTTCGATGGAGGAGTTTCTGAGTGCAGATAGTGCTGCCTCTTTCTGCGAAGAGACCTCCGACAGGGCGATCGTTGCCGCGACGGACGGCGGCATTGTACGACGGAAGCTACGACAGCAGTGGCAGTGACGACGAGATTGACACAGCAGTTGGACGCAATGCACACGGCGGTTGCGAATCCGAAACTTCTGCGAAAGCAAGTGCAGCTTTCTATTTCAGCGCGTGTAACGGTTGAGACGCTATTTAGAGGTATAAATAAACATTTTATTTTTCACAGCCTACTTTCTACAACATCGATTCTTTATCGCAAGTGGCAAATTTGATTTTGGGACGGCAAATATATCTGCTTTTTATTTCTTTTTTTTAACGGCAGTCCAGATATAGCGATGATCGGTTATAACAATAGGATTTTTCTTTCTTGATATCGTTATAAGGGGACTGCCCTGTATATGCAAAATAATATATATATGCAATAGGGCTTTTGTGCTGTTCTTTAGGCTAAAGTGTAATTTTTGAAGATGAAGTTGACCATTTAGGGATAAGGTTCATTCTTAACAAGCTATGAAACTGGGCCACATCTTGAACTGCCTAATCCGCGTGGCCCTCAAAATGCAATTGATTTGTAAATTTTTGTCCTCTCCGTTTTCAGGCAGTGGTGCATGTGTCTACCGCATATTGCAATTGTGACTGCAAGAAGCTAGATGAAAGAATATATCCATCTCACATACACCCTCAAGATATTATTTCTTGTACAAAGTAAGTTTTTTATTGTGTTACCGTATTATGTTGTAGGAAAAGCTTTTGCTTCTTTTAATTCAGGGTATATGTGGTTCATGATGACGAACCCCGTCATCATGAACCACGTATACCCCGAATTATATACAACCAAGCTATGTCAGTATTGTATCACCAGAGCCATACTAGATCACATCCTGTGGGCATGTCCAGCATTAATCGGCAATACTGGGATTGCGGCCTCCAATGAGGGCCTTCGGGCACGTTGGTGGACTGCGCTGCTCAGTTCAGGCCTCGACCAGCAACTCTGGGCGATCCAGCAGGCCGAGGAAGCTGTCTGGTGACACAGTCTCTCCGCTGGCTCCTAGGTGGGAGCCCAGCCCAGCAGTCTGCAGGAAATCAATAAAGTTCTTTCTATCTCTCTCTCTTTTCTAGCTTTGTTTGCAAGTAAATGCAAAAGGATATTTCTGAACATGCTTGATATCTGAAGCAAAGCAATCACAGCTGTGTGTGAATATTTTTACATTGAATCAAACTAGAAGCCCCTGGATATTGTCAAATTCAGTAGTTGATCAGGAAACAAATCCTTTACTGTGTTTGTCATAGCATATTGGCAAGAGGACCGTATGCATTCTGAATGAACTATTCGACCATCGTTTTTTATTTATCTGTGTTTACTGTGAAGGAAGGCAGAAAATGAATGCACGTAATAGACAAATAAGTATTTTTTTTTTTCATTGCCCAATTTTCTTGACCCTAAATGGCGCGCAGTATATATGGGCTCGCAATGGGTAGGCTTTGGTTCCCATCAGGTTGACTGAATTATGGTATTCTTGCCAATAGTGGGGTTAGGTTAGCTTGCGGCTTGGCCTCTGCCTGCTTTTTTACTTGGTCCCTGCTCTTCCTTTTTGTAGTGATGACAGTTAATGCAAATGCTTTATATGCCCCATTACGCGAAAATCCGTCGTAGTGACCGAAAGATGGTACCAAAAATGGCCGACGCCGGAAAGAGTAAAAACACTTGAAAGAATGCTCGGATTGACGTCACATTTCTCGGGGAGGTTCCTGTGAACAAAGTACAAAATAAAATTTGGTACATTTCGGTGTGGGTGGGAATTGAACACGGGCCTCTGGGTTGCGAGACGAGCATGCTTCCCCGACGCCATGGCGACTCCACAGTGCTGAATTGCTAAAGGTGTGCCAAGTGCGTGCGTCATTGCACACCACGTCGCAGCCATCTGGCTGACTAAAGGTGTGCCTTAGTCCATGGTTAATTGGGCACGTGACGGTGCAGACAATGGCGAGGAGGGGGCGCCACGTCGTGAGTTTATAAAATGAGTGCATTCATGGCGTTCCGAGGTCTACAAACAGTATAATGCTTTTGCATTCGCACACGTAAGCAATCTTAAGGGTCTCTGCCGAATTTTTTAAGGTTGCAACACCGTTAAAGTGCAACAATAATGCAACACATTATTTACTCGCAAAAAAATTTTCATTTTTCTTCTATGCAGTGCCGTAAAGCATGTATAAGCCTTAAAGATGTACAGCGTTTCTTGCCTTTCTAGTTAAAAATGCGTAGTGGCCGAAAAGCTGGCAGCTTAGCTATGAAGCCTTCTGCTGCATGTTGCATGTTTACCCGCCGTGCTGGCGTAGAGGCTTTGGTGTTGCGCTGCTAAGCCCGATGTTGCACGATCTAATCCCGGCCACAGCAGCCACATTTCGACGGGGGCGAAATGCAAAAACACCCGTGTACCATGCATTACCTGTGTAAAAAAATTAACTCTGTGTCCCCCACTGGGACGGGCCTCATAATCACATCCTGGCTTTGGTACGTAAAACCCCAGAATGTAATTTATGTTGCATGTTAAATACAATAAACTTGTGTATGTGTATTAATTTGTGTATTCATCATCATCATCAGCCTATTTATGTCAACCAGGGGAGGAAGGTTTCTTCCAGTGATCTCCAATTACCTCTGTTTTGCACCCGCTGACCCCATGTTATGCCTGCGAATTTCCTGATTTGATAACACCACCCATTTCTCTGCTGTCCTGGACAGCACTTCCCTTCTCTTGGCACCCATTCTGTAAATCTAATAGACCGCCGCTTATTTTTCCTAGCATTCATGGGCTGCCCAGCTCTATATTTTTTTACTCTTAATGTCAACTAGAATATTGGCTACCTCCCCCCCCCCCCCCTTGCTCTCTAATTCAGTGTTGTCTTCCTGTCTCTTAAAGGGACACTAAAGTCAAATAAGAAGGCAAGCTAAAGTGATAGATCAATGCTCTAGAACATCTAAGGCGTCAATATAATGGCAAACAGAGCTTTAGTAATCGAGAAATTGAGGTAACTGCAGGACATGATAAGTGACTCCCCAGGGACATTCCGGTACTTACCCGATGACGAAGGCACTCCTTAAAGAAAATGTCACTAGTACTCAACCACTCGTATTAAAAAGATTGTTTCGTTGGATTATAAGACGGAAGAAAATGCTACTTGTCTACTTCTATTAGATTCTTCGAAAAAATACCTTTTTGGCGTTACACTTGATAACGATGCGGGCAGTCAAAAGGTTTCGTTTTCGCTCGACTCTGCACCTCGCGCGCTTTCAAGTTTCAGAAGTTTCGTTATGGTGTAGTGCTGCACTGCTGTTGCTGACTCACGAAACTCGCACTTGAATTTGCTAGCAGCTTGAGAGTCACAACGGCACGTCCAGACGGTGACCAGCTTCGTCGCCCGACGTCGCATTGCTGGAGTCCTCGCTGCTTTCGCACTCGGAAGAGCTGGTGTCGAGGCCGCCGTCGTAGTAGGCAATGACGCCGGCAGCGCAAGCCCTCAGCAGCATGTCACGCTCATCGGAGCTTAAATCGCTAAAATCAAGCCCAGCATCGCGAGCCAATGTGTCGTTGTCAGGGTCGTCAACTAGTTGGTCCATTGCGACGAGCTCGACGATCACCGTGTTCACAATTCGGCGTGCGCTTTACCTTCCGCTATGGTGGCTAGTCACCATACTTCCGCTTTCGCACTGCCGTCGGCTCGGTCTTGGCTCTATTTCTGGCCGCGCGTTTGCGCTTCCGCAAAAAAATGCCGTAGCGCCGTCTGCGGGCGTAATTTTACTCACCAGCAGCACAGCGTCACTATATGGCCATGACGTCACCACTTCTCGCTCAGGCGGGCGATTTGAATTGTGTTAGAGGTACACGGACGCTTCAGACGCAATTTTCTCTTAAAGTAAGTCCTTTATTCACATGAAACAAGCGTTTCGAGGTTTATGGTATGATATTTTAACAGTCCGCAATGAAATAATATTTGCCTTGAGTATCCCTTTAAGGCTATGCCTAACATATTTTGGTCCGTCGTTCGTTGTGTGGTCCTTTACTTGTTCTCAAGTTTCATCATTAGCCTCCAAGTTGCTGCCCCATGTGTACTGATAGAATGCAATGATTGTACACTTTTTTATTCTATTGAAAAGACTTGTGCATTGCAGTGTTCTTAATCTGTGTGCTTATTGAGATCAAGGCTGCATTACCTATCGGCATGTTGTGATATTCTTTGCCCTCCTAGATGGATGGAAGAGGGCATGCTGGCTGCATTGACTCCACAGCTGCTTCGTGCAAAACCCAACACCTATGTTCTGGCCAAATTCTTGAGCGAGTCCCTGGTTGCTGAAGAAGGTGGGGACCTACCTGTAGCCATTGTGCGACCATCCATTGTAGCTGCATCGTGGAAAGAGCCCTTCCCTGTGAGTGATCTCAATCTTTCTGCCTTGCTCTTTAGCTCAAGGGCAGGGGTCTCCAGACGGCTTTCTACAGATGGCCTTTAAATAAGTTGTGTGGCGAGGGTGCTACTGCAAGTAGATACCCTAATAAACACACACATAACTCCTTGACAGGTGACACGCCCTTTTTATTTTACAGTGCTGTACTACAGCTGTGATTGAAAAAAAGAAAGTAACAGCGCTTGATAGTTCTGTAAGCTGGCACATATTAGTCTTGGTCTATCAAAACAAAGATGTGAAGCAAGCTTCAGAAGCCGTTGAAAGTAGTAGCAGACTTTGAGATTAACGTTAAAGGCCAAACCCCATATGCGCGAAAATGCACGCGACAGCGACGAGCGACGCGACGTAGATCGCCTTCGCGCAAGCTGTCGCTTGCAAGGGCAAACTTCATTCACGCGACTGCTTCAGCGAGTGATCTCCATTGTTGCTAGCATGAGGGCGTCTACTCGTACCAAATGTGGCGCGTTGTCAGCGGTATGCAGTGTAAAATAAGATGTTTTGTTGCACATAATACATAAAATTTTTGATCGTTGTCCTGCAGTATTTTTTTATATGCACGTGCATAAACATTACTGTATTTGCTCACTGTGTGCATGTTGCTGCGATTCGAAAAGCACGTGGAGACAACCGGCAGTAAGTCACTGATGTACATCCCGTTCCGGTGTTTTACTATTGGCTGCTTAAGCACAGCACTTCCGGGCGACGGGCGACAGATTTCAAATGTGAAAAACCGAGCGATCGCGCGATTTCGACCACGTGACACGTCGCGCGAACGGCCCGTTTCGTCGCTCATACCGTCGCTCGTCGCTGTCGCGTGCATTTTTGCGCATATGGGGTTTGGCCTTAAGTGTCCTTAAATGAACCCATTAACTCTCATAGATCCAGGCGCGAAAGAAACTACTAGCAGAACAGCCACGTCTTCATTATGTTGCGAGAAGTGTGCACGTGCGTGCATGTGTGTGTGCATGTGTGCGTGCATGTGTGCGTGCATGTGTGCGTGCATGTGTGCGTGCATGTGTGCGTGTGTGCGCGCTTGTGCCAGCAAGGGGTTGCTTTAATCAAATACTGTTGGTTTAAACACAAATGCAATACATTCGACTCTCGTTACAACGGACCCTCATAATCCGACAAAAATGTGCGTTTTATCCGTAGTCCGTAATATCCAGAATGCCTCACTTCCAAAACTTTGGTCACGATGTCTAACAACGTTATTGCAAAGTGAGTGACGAACATCCAAAGTAAAAAAAAGAAAAAAAAAGTCGCAGTCTTGCCCAAAGGGCGAAGCATCGATTGCGATGATTGCGATAACAAATTAGTAAGCAGCTATACCAAGTAAGGATAGTAGATTTATAAGCCGTATAAAGCTGTAAACACTTGCTTACTAACTAAATTAACAAGCAAGGTGTCACGCACACACAGGTAAACATGAGCACATCTCGCTCGATGACCGTGGAAAGTCGCTGTAAAAACTCTGCAGTGAGGAAGCACGGCAACAGCAGCGAACAAACTAAACGTCGAAAGCACAGCGCAGACGAAGCTACCGGCACTGAGCGCACTTTGACCTTTCAAGATACGGCGCCCGCACAGCCAACGCCGTAAGGAGCAGCCGCCGGAGGTGAATTCCCTTGCCTCCAGCCCAGTCCAGGTTTTTACATGCCAAAACCACCATCTGATTATGAGGCACACTGTAGTGTGGGATTCCGGATTACCTTCGACCACCTGGGACTCTTTAATATGTACCCAATGCACAGTACACAAATGTTTTTTTTTTTTTTTTTTTCTGCCATCGAAATGGCTTTGTGCTTATGTGCTTAGCTGTGGCCCACAACCTCGTGCTTAGCAGCGTAATTCCAGTGGGTGTTAGCTGCTAGTAGTGGGTGTTAGATGAGCCGGGATCTTTGGTTGGAATGGAATTAGCAGAAAAATCTAACGGAAGTCTACTGTATTATGATTGTGTGAAAGCAAGGCATTACGTTTCTTGCGAGGAATTGCAATGCAAAGCACTTACAGCAGGTTGTGAAACTGCTGTTATGTATGTTCATTGTTCTTGCCTGTGAGTTCTAAATACTATTTTTTTTTTTTTTCAGGGCTGGGTTGATGCATTAAATGGATCTACAAGTCTGCTGGCATCTGTAAGTTATCTTTCTCTACACCCTTGTTTTAAAAAAGAAAGTGTAAAACAGTTAGTAGAAATTTGGGCTTGCTGGTACATTACCTTCGTATTGTGTAGCACAAGATTAATACCGGCATAATTAGGACATACGACAACCCTAAGCGCTTTTGTGTTGTCGTGTGTGCTTCTTGTGTCTGTCTTCACCCTGTGCTACTGTCACCACTACTCGGGAGCAGAAGGGTTGCACGCAGGTGTTATGCGTGATGGAGAAGAGATACGACTGGCAGCACGGCAAACAAGGATGTAATATGAACAAAAGCGGGAAAAGCGTAAGGCACACAAAACTAAAGAGATAGCGCAACAAAAATGCTCACTCAACAACTAAACTATGACTCAGACTAAATACACAACTCAACTAAAATATTCACTTAACCATTAACCTCCAATCGTATACCAAACTACCAAAAAATGCTCACGTAAACAAAAGGAATGGCTATACACTCTATCTCGTAACAGTGAACTGTCTCGGAGCCTAGCTCCCTCTTAAAGTCTCAAAGTCAGTCTTAGCCCTGACTCAGTCTGGCCACCCTAGACTCGGCCTAACTGCAAAAATGCTGGTTCTTACGAACCGTCGTTTTGAAGCTCTTCTCGTCGAGTCCACGTCGTATTCATTTGAAGTGTCACTGATGCGGTAAGTGCCGACGACTCGCTGTTCCGTCGACCTGACCGAGTACGTGGCTGGTGCCCCGGTAGCCGCCGCTGACGTGTCGACTCCCCGGTTAGGCTTAACGAAGCGTTCTTTGCCCTCCGTCTATCTGCATGGCGACCCGGTGTCCCGGCGATTATCGGTTGATCTGGCTTGGCGGAGGAGGTGGGATTCTTGCGAAGACCGGAACCACCATAAGCAGCAGCAGCAGCCGGTCCCAGCAGCCTCGCCTGAATGTCTCCGAGGTCTACAGCCACGCCTAGGCCTTGCCAGCGTCGCGAGCTTCGTGGCCGGGCTCCCCGCACTTCCATCGTCAGAGCGTAGTTGACGAAGCGACCTTCCAGTCCGAGAGCAACGTCAATAATGCTGCTTCGTTGCTTCTCTCTCGCGGATTACACGTTGGTTCGCGTGCCTCGAGTGCTGGCACGGTTTCGAACGCTTCGCAATCTTCTTCTACTTCGTTCTCGTGTGCCGCCGGCATCCGAGTCATGACAGCTACTCAATACGAAAAGCAGTCGGCCACACCAATGGAATTGCGTAGTCACTTGCGCTGGAACATTTCAGATTTTCTCACAATACATTTGGTTATCTTTCACTGCATTTACTAGTTCACTGATTGTATCAACGGGGTTCCACTGTATTTCCATTGCATACTATCCATGGTAGTGTTGGAATGTGCTGATCTCATTAAACCAGCCACACCTCGGCTCTATGTAGGTACTGCATCACTACTGCTTTATATAGCTCCCCTGCGTGCATTTGCACCTTGGTGCTACCAACCTTGCGGGCACACCGGCACCCAGACACAGTACACAGCATGCAGGCAGCAATAGCAAAACAAACAGAGCACTTTATTACGGTATATTTTCTCAACAAGATGTGTTGGCTTCCAAGACGGTTATTGAGCAGGCAGAATGCAGGCAAGCAAGAAGCTCAGATATTCACCTGTGCTCAGTGCTGTGGTCTCCAGCGATGCTAGTCTCCCATTTGCAATCTCTCTCCCTGGAAGTTACAATTTCAGCTGCTTACGCTCTGGTCAGTGTGTTACAGCGCATCATTGCAAGCCTTTAAAGGGCATGGATGGTCACTTTCTGGACATCCTCTCCTTTAGCTTGGGTCTATGTAATGAACAAGAGTGATGGTATTAATGCAATTAACATTCTTAGTATACTTCACACACCTTCTGGTATCCGTGCCAGTGTCTGTTTTCTTTTGACACCAATTCGTGTCACTGGGCATGTCATTGGGTATAGTGCCACTCTTCAATGACAAAAAAAAAAAATCCTTTAACATTTCTTCAATGGGTATGAGTGAATAATTTTGCAATACGGTGTGTTGCTACATTGCTTCAGTGCTAATCTCAGTAACGTTGTCATTCATCTTGAGATGGGTTCTGCCAGAACTTTTGCAACTGCAAGTACTATATGGTGAAATTGGTAATTTTTTTGCTACAGGGAGATTATATTCCTGAAAATTCATTTAAGAACACTGGTAGGACGACATAGCACAATAGCTAGGGTTAAGGTCAGCATGAGCACAGAGCAGCACCTCAGCTGTTGTCGTTGCCTTCATCGAGACACAAAGCACCTGTAACGGTGTATTGCTGGGCAGTGCTGCAATATGATGCAGGCGAGCAGGGAAGAAAGGCAAGGCAAGAACCATAGGAGCAGCTGATGCGCTGCACCCCCATTGGTCTGCTAGCAGTACTGGGAGCAACCAACAGCCCACTGTCATATCGCTTTAATATGAGAAGAAAGTGTTCACCATGTCCTTGACTTTAACTGTATGCTAATGATGCTGCAAACACTTTAGGCAAACAATAAATGATCCCTGTAGCTTTTTGTGTTTTTAAGCACTCTCTTCTTGCATCTTGTTCCAACTTGCGATTTTGTAAATGTTGCTTACTCTGTCATGCAAAGTAAGAAAAAAATTGTTGCTTTGTGGTGGGTATGCTTTAGGAAAGGGGGTTTGAATGGCTCTAATTTTTCTTGCAGTGTGCATCTGGTGTGATGACAACCATTGTGACCGATGTCAAAGGCGTTGCTGACATTGTGCCTGTGGACATTGTAGCCAACCTGTTGATTGTGGTTGCTTGCCAAACTGCAGCTAAAAGGTAATTTGCATTACCCATTATTTAGGCTTACTAATATAAGTAAGTACTGTAAAAATGATGTACAAGTAGGCAGTTTGAGCTTAACCTTGCTCTCATATTATCATGTTCGCGCTTCATCTCTCAAGATGCTGGGGTTTCCAAACTTTCTGGCCTTTCTAGAGAGAGACATAAGCTTTTATCGAATGCTGTGGTAAACCTTGTGTCCATGACCACTCATTCACATGCACCTCCTTCCTTGCCCCCATATAATGCAGGGCCCATCAGTGAATGTTCACACTAAATAGTTGGTACTAATTATTAAACATGGTGCATTACACAATAAAAAAGGAAGAAACATGGGAAGTTTATGTGAGTCTGCTTACTTTTAAAGAAAGGGCCCCTCATCGGGCTCCATAGCAAATTTTGTTATGCACTCGAAGTTGTAGGGCATTAGCTAAGGAGTGTTCTACCACAATAATTTTTCAAATTGGTTCATTATTAGAGGAGATTGGAGAAATTGAAATGTCGTGTTGAGGAGGCAAGCTTCACAGCCAACGCAGAAATTCTCTTCTTCTGTGCCTCAACTAGTGTCCGCCAGCAACTTTTCTTCCCTGCTTTCTTCCACACCAGAGCCGAAGGACGGCCTCATGTCGACTATACGTTTACGTCGCTCTTCCTTTCTTTTGCTCTGTGGTGCACTCGCAGTGGTGGTTGCACGTTCTCCATTGGAACGATTTACTGAGGTCTCGTGCTATAAATGGTGACATTGCAGGCAGCATGTTTTGCGTAGAGGCATTTGTGCATGTGACCTTGAAAGAGTGTGTGTGCTTATGTTTGAAAATTTCAACCGTTTTTTGCCAAGGTGCCGCTTGATACTTTACATACACAATTGCTATTGAGTCATCTACGCACGTGTTTGTCTGTTTGCAATGTTCAAACATGGTGAGGACCCCTTTAAGCCTAATGTCACTTAGGGTCAGGCCGTCCCCTATCAAATCTTTTATAATGAAGTTGCACTTGCTTTGGAGATACAGTACATTTGTGCAAGTCAGCGTACATCCATGACTGGAAAATTGTGAAGACACCTGAACAGAAAAGGAAGTGACATTGCATGGTACTGATTAGGAACTTTGGCATACCCCTTCTCGACTAGCGGCTACAACTACTCCTAGTTGCTAGTCAGGGAGATGGGTTCTATTTTATTTACTTGCCTTGTTCTCTAAAATCCTTTGTGGTATTGATGGACAGCACATTTTCCTGATGTCACCTTAAAGTAGCTCAAGTTTAGCTTTCAACCATACACAACACTAGCTGTCTGCCTGAATTGCTGTCCCTTCAGATGTGTAGTTTGTGGCTGCAAGTCTTCAAAATTTTTTAGGGCACGGCAGAGAGAGTTGGAAGAAGCCACGGAGAAGCACTGGGAAACTGTTGAGGCTCAACCACCGGCCGTGTACAACTGTGTGACAGGCTCTCTGAACAAGCTGGTAGTGGGGGACGTAAGACAATACCTTGCCAAGTTCCTGCCTCAGTACCCATTCCAAGACACCCTGAGTTGCCCCCGTGTGGATATGACATCTAGCCGCCTTTACCAGTCCATCATGGTGTTCTTTCGAAATTACCTGCCGGCTCTCGCTGTGGACCTACTGAGCCGTTGCACAGGCCGGAGACCACGGTAAGCATACTGGCAGACCTGTGCCATTGTGGAACATGGCCTGTGTTGAGCTCCATATTGAAACTACTTATTGGTGTTCTCATAATCTGACATGATAATTGAAACTACTTATTAGTGTTCTCATAATCTTACACGATAAATGATATTATGGGCCATCATATGGCATTTCCAGTCTGGTACTCATTTCACAATTTGAAATGTAATAACTATTGCTGAAATCATTCAAGAAAGAAGACTTCCACCTAGAGAGGAGGAGCTGGGTGCTTCTGTAACGTACTGCAGAGAACCACTCCTATTTGATTGCGATCCACTGGGAAGAGGTTTCCGCCGGTGGCGGCAGCAGCCAGTCACTCGGAACAGTGCGCCTCTTCTTTCTTTGGCACTTCTTTCTGCGGAAAGGAATTTGCATTTACTGTGTGATTTCATACTATGGGATCATTTAGCATGCGAAAATAAAAATATACTGGCAAACGGAGGCCTGAGGAGAGCACCTAAGATTAATAGACAGATTTAGTTTAGCGTGTTTACCGTAGTAGTGGGCTTAATGGAATAGTGGGATCGAAATACGCATGCGCAGAACGACCTATGCCGTTTAGCTTACGCATGCTATTTCTCAGATTTAATGTTACTCTTTTTGCATGGTTTACGTAGCTTACGTAAAACATGGCAGCAGTCCCAAGTGCCCACTTCGAACTGAATTTGGCGTTGTTATTGTAGAATTCACTTCGTTCGTAGCAAATGACTGTAAACAGCTTTTGCTTATTATCGGGCCGCTTCAACGACAGAATATTATGGATAACCTTGAGGAGTTTTCAAGATTGCTTCTCGTTTCGAACGTGTCTAAGCCTAACAAGAGAAATTTCCAAGATGCTAGTGCCACCTATCGGTGAAGTCGGGAGATAGGCATGACGACGGCGTGGTGGCCTCTGAGATCGGAAGGTTTGGAGGCTAGGGTAGACAGCTTGTACTGCTTATCTGCTTCGCCGCAGATTGGCGGATATGGGAAATATAAACACAACGAGCTCCTGGCTTCCATTGTGCTGCCTCTCGCACTTTTCGACGCACACATAGATAGAATCGCTTAGGTGCACTATGTATGCGAAATTCAAAGCGTAATGGAATAGCGTCCCGCACATAAACTACACTATTACACTATACTAAAACTCTCTTTCTGCAAAGTTCGTTTGTGGAATGGTAACGCTATTTCCCTTAACCCGCTATTGCGCTAACGTTAAACTAAAACTGTCTTATAATAAAGCTGGCGGCGCATGATCTTTAGATCTGGTCGCGGCAGCGATGAAACGGTCCGAAGTAAATAACGGAACTTACCGATGGATACCTGTCGACGTTCTGGGGCTATTTGACACAGTTTCCCCGTCCGTGCTGAAGTCGGATGAATCAAAATCATCTTCTGAGTCTTCGCTGATACCACCATCACAAAATTATGACGCAGACTCATCGGAATCCTTCGAAATTCGCCGTTTCCGAGAGGCAGCTGCGCACGATGTCGACTCCATGTCGGAAACTACGAGCGCTCGTCACGCGCCACTAAATGGCACTTTGAGTTGTTCTCATGTTACTCATCGTCTTGAATCGCCATCTCCCGCATTCCCCTTGTTTTCCCTATATGGCACTTTAAAATTCGCGCCGCGGTGAAAAAAGAAACGCAAAAGCGAAACTTGAAAAGTATTTTTTATACGCTGGATGGCGGTAGCTGTCCGTAAGCGCTCCGATCGCGGCAAAATTTAAGTTGGAAACATCGATAACATACCGTCGATTGCTATAGGCGTGGACAGGAAAGTGTCATCCAGTGTGCGGCCAAATACGTATGAATTAACCAGAGTTTGATGCCATTAAATAATGCATACGGCCTGCCGGGACCAGCCAACAAGTCCGAATTATCCAATTTTCTGAATTAAGGGGTGGTCGAATTAACGAGGTTTTACTGTATCTACTTATGATGATCTGTCAGCTATATTGACCTGATTCAAGTTGTGCGGCCGCACGCTACCTGAGCTCATGCTGCTCATGTGGATGGGGTCGCACATACTTGCGAGTTGACATTCCTGGAAACCGCTAATTGTAACAGGATACCATTATTGTCTAAGAGCCTTGCGGGGTATGTGAACCACCTGAACAGTCTCGGAAACACCAGCATGCAGCATTTATTCAGTTCATTCATTAAAGGAATGGCTTATTGCTACTGGTTGCATTGTCCTTGCTTTTCACACATATTTCATGGAAGTCCAGATATGACGACCGCTTCCCATGGAATTATCATGTTTGTTATAAGTGGGCTCTACTGTCTTGGATATTGTGCAGTTTCTCTTGAGCACAGAAGCTGTTTGGTCAGCTCAGAGTGACACTTAGTTGTAAGATGTGCCTTCAATAAGATGTGCCTCTTATTTCCTACCAGCATGGTACGGTTCCTGGAGCAGTCCAAGAGTGCCATGGAAGCCGTGAGGTTCTTCACCACACAGACATGGGACTTCTCGTCCAACAACATGCTGCTACTCCACAGTAGGCTGTCACCCTTCGACAGGCAGGTCAGCAAACACCTCATACCAGTTTATTTCTTTGTCATTTCTAATCTTGAATGACTTTTCTCTGCCCGACTTCACCTTGCTGTGCAGAGAAAGGGCCAGTGACATATCTCTTTTTCGTTTGCATTGCACCCTTTTGCTGTCAGCATTATTAAGGCAATTCATGTTGGTATTTTTAATTAATTATTACAGAAATTTTGTAAGTCCAGGAAAAAATCAAGGGCCCATGTCACGTGGGAAGAGAGCCGCTTATGTGCATTAGTCGAATTCTGGGATGGACTTAATCTATTTTTGACAGGAAAATAGCATTCACAGTGTGTACAATTCAAAACTTGCTTTCACGTCTCGAATCATTTTCTATGGAATTGGCGCTGCCTTTATTTAATACATATTAGCCCACAAATGGCATTGCTTCTTATTTTTGAATGCTTAGTAATGGTGCCGCCCTGATGGGAACATAGAGGTAGTTCTAAAATTTGGTTTTGATCAGGTTGAAACAGTTCCAGTAATTTGCTTGTGTTACTGGTAATGTGAACGAGTCTGTGGGACCTGGATCATTCTGCTTTCTGTTTCATGTCTAATTTTAAATTTTCCACTTGCAGACATTTGACATAGACATTCGGAAGATTAACTGGGAGAGCTATTGGGAAAACTATCTTCTCGGCGTGAGACGCTACCTGTTTAAACAAGACCCTTCAACCATCCCGGAGTCCCGAAAACGACTGAAACGGTAGGTTAAATTTGATGTCAGTTTGATTCTACTTCTGTGAGAAATTTTATGCTCATCACTTCTTTCGATCCCCCTTCTCGCTCACTCCTCTCAGTTATGGCCTGTGGAGCTTCCTCCCCATAGCCACTTGTCTTGTCTGCTGTGTTTACAACAATGTAAAGCTTTCTTGGCAGTTTTCATTCCCAAGCTGCTTACTCATGCTACTGCAGACCTTTTCATTGGGTGAGAGGAAAGGGCGTGCTGTGAGCCTTTCCCCTCTCTGGCTTGCGCGAGCTGGCGCAGCACTGCTTGAATGTGTTGCCATAGCATGCTGCAGAACAATTTGGAGATGTTTTAGCCCGTTCTTCGATAAAATTACGTGATGTCGGTCCATAAAAGGACTTTAGGGAACCATTGTGTAGCTGTTCAGTGCAGCAGTAACTACAGTGTACAGATCACCAGCCGCAGTGTGTATGTGTTTTAGCTATTTTGGCTGCATCAGTTTCCATTTGACGAAGAGCAGCGGTGTCTCTGAATTGCCAGCATGGATTGGAAAATCTTCTATCTGATCGCTTGGTGTGGGAACTAAAACAGTCCTCACATATGCCCAACCCAATGGAACCCGAAACATTCTAAGCTTCAGTAATTATAAAATACTAGGGGTGTGCGAATACCGAATAGTAAGTCTCGAATCGAATACCGAATCGAATCAAGAAAAAAAAGCCAAATATCGAATCAAATATCGAATAGCAAAATTATTTAATAGAAGCTCGAATATTGACAAATTCTCATGCAAAAAAAGCAGGTGTTGTACGTGATCTGGGGTCAACTTCTCCCTCCGGGCCGTAACAATGTTGCCAGCGGTCGAAAACAACTTTTCACTTGGTACACTTGTTGCTGGAATGCCCATGTACTTCATGGCCATCTTGCACAATCCTGGGAAGTGTTGCTTGCCTGTCTCTTTCCAGAATGCTAGAGGGTCTTGGTCCTTACTGCAAGTGGGCTCTCGAAGGTACCGCTGAAACTTCTCGATGTTGGCTGTTTTGAAGGAGTGTCTTCTTTTTGATGACGCTGCCAGCTTCTCAATGCTGTCCCAGATACTGCTGACGCGCTCCTTGTGAGCTGTAGATGTTGACGCTTCAGTATAGTCAATTGATGCTTCTCCTGGAGAGCTCTGCAACTCAGTTCTTGCAAGCTCCACGAGCCTTGTTTCCTCGAATGTTTGAGCACAAAAGAGGTTCTTAAACCTTGGGTCACAGGCGGTTGCCAACACATACTCCTTTTGCTCGTCCTGCCCTGGAAACCTTGTCCTCATGCTTTTCAGCAAGTTTCTTGCAAACTCTGAGGTGTCATCATCGGCTGCAATGCAGTCTTTCAGGACCATTTGTGTCCCATAGAGAAATGGTACTACTGACGACAAAGTTGCATATTTCTGGCCACTAAGATCTTTGGTCGCCGATGCGATTGGTTCAAGAGCTTTGACGAGCCCAGCCACTGCTTTCCACTCCTGGGGTGTCAGGTTGGGCACAGTTGTCTCAGAGGTGGCAAGCTCTAAACAGACGGCTTCTTTCAGTTGCACAAGACGTGAGAGCATTTCATGCTCGCTGTTACATCTTGTTTCCACGTCTTGATTAAGTTCCAAAACTGAGAGCTCCATCCGTCGCTGGCAATCCTGCAGTCTTGCCGCAGCTTGGGCACTGTGTTTGTAATGACCGACAATTGCGCGACACTTCTTGAGAATGGCAGGAACTCCTGCTGTTTCTTCCTTGGCATCTTTTATAGCTAGTTGCAGTGTATGGCCCATACACTGCATTGGGACGCAAGAAATGCCCCTAAGGGCCGCACGGAAGTTTCATGCATTGTCTGTCACCACATAGACTGACACTTCCTGCAGTGGCAGCTCCCAGTTATCCATCATTGCTTGCAGGTGCTCCATGATGTTGCAAGCAGTGTGACTCTCGGTCACACTCCGGTTGCCCAATGCAAAGCTTCTCATCTCGAAGTTGGAGGTTAAGTAGTGGCAGGTAAGACTGATGTAACTTTGGTTAGACCTCGACGTCCACATGTCACTTGTAAACGAGATCGACTCTATGCCTTCCTGGAAGTCCGCATGCATTCTCTCCTTGACAGCCGTAACTGTGTCTCTGTACAACGCCGGGATGATTGTCCTCGAAAATGTCGTGCGACTGGGTATCTTGTACAACGGCTCCATGTGGTTCATAAGCTCTTTGAAACCTCGATTTTCGACACAGATGTAAGGCTGAAGGTCGAGCGCCAGCATTCGGGCAATCCTGGTGGTTATCGCCGTTCTCTCGCGCTGCGATAGGTCCTTGCCTGACTTCAGCGCACTTTTGATGAGCGGCTGTGCACCTTCTGGTCTTCCTTGCTTCCCGCTGTCTCTCAAAAACACACTGTGCAAAGAAAGATGCTTGTTCTTGAGATGGTTCGCAAGTGGCGTCGTCGTACTCGATGGTGTTCGAAGTTTCATATCACAGCTTTTGCACGTAGCCTCTTGGGCCGAGTTCTTTACGAAATGTTTCCAAATGGCACTTTTCGTTCATTCAGTCATCTCGCCCCTGACGTCGGACTACGTTTTCCGACAGATAACGCAGATAAAATTCGGGAACAGAACACGTCGGCTTCCCGATAGCGCGAGACTTCGTGGTTTCGGATTGCCCGGCGATACGACGCCAACGGCTAACGACGCGGAGCGCGTGGGGTGACGGGGGGAGGGGAAGACACTGGCGCCACCTCTATCCGGCTTGCAAAAGTAGGAGAGAAATTGGTGGGCTCTGCGGCCGAGAGGTGGCACGAGTGCCGCCCGCCACGCAGCGACGGGGACGGAACGCAGCCAAGGCAGCATGCCGTGGTGCGCAGTATCGCAGTTCGCTAGGGCGGTTTCCTTTTGTGCTCGCGAATTGCAGTCTCCGATTCCTCTCAAGTGTATACAGTCGCCGACCGATTTTCCGGACTTCGCGGGGACCGAAATATAGTCTGAAAAGTCGGCGAAAAACTCGTTCACCCTTAAAAAGAAAATTTATTAGGCTTAGAGTAGTATAAAAAATAGTTTTAATAATGCCCTGCCTTATACTACGCATGGAGGCGATCAGATTTGCTTGGATTTGCGCAAGACTGACGTCTCCGCATACAGTCGACAAGAGTGTCACGGTAGAGTGTACTAGATTCTAGTCACGGTACAGTGGCCATTCTAGTCACGGCGTTGGCGATCTCCGTTAACGGATATCGCCATGGTGGTCGAAAAAACGAGCCCCGTTATTTCACACGTGGCCTCCGAGACGAGAGAATGGTGCTCGCGTGCGTGTCCCAATTTTGGAGGCCATAAAGGGGGCCGCAACTGAAGAAGGCGCGCTTCCTCCCACAAGAAAAGCTGGGAGGAAGCGCGCCTTCTTCCGTTGCGCTCGAGGCACCGGCGAGGGAGGAGGGATAGCGGGGCGGCGCGCGGTCGCGCAGGCCGTATCTTTAAAGCGATCTGCGTTGGGGCAGAGTCTAAAGTGTAGGTGCGTCGGCGGCTCGTAGCTTTCTGCGTGCTGTGTGTTCTCGGCGCTCAGTTTGCGTTGAAGCGATAGACAACAGCACGAAGGTCACTTCGCTCGCTTCTCCAGCGGCGCTTCCACACGCCGCCAGCGCGTGTCCGCGCTCATCGAGTCTGATGTGCCACAGCGTGTACCAGCGCGTCGGTAACATCAGCTGGAAAAGGAGAGAGGGCCGGCTTGGCGGGCTAGGCCAGCTGCAGCAAGCGGCAGGATCAGATTTGAATGAAGGGAGGGGGAAAGGTCACGCCCGCGGCGGCAAGATCGCCGGGTCGAGGGATGCAGGGCTGCCTCGCACACGCACGCACGCACACGTGCGCTCGCTTCGCATTCTATCGCGGCGGAGAATGTGCTTCCGGTTGCTGCTCGTGCAAAAATGACAAAATTTGGGGCGAAATCTCTAGGTGGTCGGAGGGGAAAATTCGTTATATCGAGGGGGTCTCCCGCTGCCACTTCGTTACGTAGAGGTCTCAAATACATGTGCTTCTATGGAGTAACGGCGGGGAATCGAAAAACTTCGTTATATCCAGGCATTCGTTATATGGAGGTTCATTATAAGCAGGTTTAACTGTAGTTGCGTTAGCCACCGGCATCACCCTAGCGTATTTCAAGTGCATAGTGGACTTGAAATCACTAGGCTGTGTCTACGTCAACCTCCTGTATGAGGCCGTTGGCATGGCTCAACACAGCAATCACTATATGCGGTTGGTAAACCAGCATAATACACATTAGCTTTGTGCTTCGGCATTGCCTTTGTGCCTTGTAAAACAGTAATATGCTAAAGGGATTGTATGAAAAGAATGCGACAGCTATTTGTGAGGGCACAATTTTCGTAAAAAGGGTGAGTGAGTTGTAGAGGCCGGGACAAACAATACTCGACGAAAAAAATTTTAAGAACGGTTTTCATCTTCTTGCGGCTTGTAAAGTCTGAATCACGTAAACTTTATTCTAAAGATGCCAATCAGCCGATTTGAAACCATCTCTTGTGAACATACATACATATATATATAAAAGAAGCACAGACTCTCGCCGCAACAAGGCCATGCATGGTCATGCACCATGCTCAAGCCATGTGCTCTAGAAGAAATAGAGCTATAAACCAGCATCTACCACTGCGCCGTATGCTCATGCACCACAGCCAGCCTCTTGACTAGTGCTTGCAAATATCTGTCAAACCGGCTATCTGGTAGGAGGGAAGTGAATCCGGTCTTGAAAACCAGTTATCTGGACTTCAATAAACGGATATTCGGGATATCCGATTTAACCCTTTCAGACGCCACTTTATCCTGTGGATTGAAAACTTATTTTAACCACATTTCTTGCATCTTCAGAATTATAGAAAGTTTACAGCTGCATAAAATATTCAGAATTTTCAATTCTTTAGTGAGTTTTGGCATGTTTAGAGAATGTAAACTCCACGTGAAAACTCGCTACAGGAACATCAAATATGAGAACATCAGCTATTTCGTGTATTGAAAAGTTTGAAAAACACTTATCCAGCCACTTGAAAATTATGCCTGGTGCAGACATTGCGAACAAACGTGAAAGAAGTGAACCCGCTATATAAGTAGAACCTCGCTGTTACATTCCCGGGTGCTGCATTTTCTCGGCTGTTACGTCGTTTTCGGCCGGTCCTGGCACAGCTCCCATAGAACCCAATGCATTGGTAACCCCGCTGTTGCGTCGCAACTGCGGGACTGTTCCCGCATCAGATGTTGTGAACTGCCACCCCACGCTGGCCTGAGCGGCCATTTTGACTTTTCATGTCGCTTGGCTTGGTGGCTTGACGACGGCATTGGCCGCTCAAAGTTCCGCAGGCGACACCTATGACGTATTTTTTAGGTTTCCGCCAGCAAAAGTATGGCTCTTGAGATCCGTATTTGCTATATAAAGATGGTGTCTATGACGCGTTGTGGCCCTAAAATTGATTCTGGCTCATAGATGTTCCGTATAAAGTCGAAGGGCGATAACGCCGTCGCCGTGCGCCGTATGCTGTATGTGCAAGTGAAAGCGTGCGAGGGGAGCCGGCGGCCATGTCTCAATCTCGCACGCGCAAGAAAGAAAAGCAGGGAGGAAGCGCGCCTTCCGTTTCGCTCGAGGCACCGGCGAGAAAGGGATAGCGGGTGGCGTTATACTCTGGCATCAACTGCGTACTGCTCAGCGGCGTGTGGTCGCGCGGGCCGTATCTTGAAAGCGATCTGCGTTGTAGGCAGAGTCTAGGCAGTGTAGGTGCGTCGGCGGCTCGTTGCTTCACTCGCTTCTGCAGCAGCGCTTCCTCACACCAGCGTTCGACAGCGCGTGTCCGCGCTCATCGAGTATGATGTGTTCATGTTTGCCTATGTGCTCTGACATCACGCTTGTTAATATAGTTAATAAGTGAATGTTTACAAGTTTATACATGGTAGCTGGCCTATGCCGTCGTCCGCCACAACCACGCTGACGACGTGGACGACGTTGAAGGGAGGAACAGGTTCTCATCGAGAACGAAGAGTACTGGGTTTATTTACATTATTTACATGAGAAGTAGGAGAACGATACGTCTCCTCAGTCTAACATGACTGGATCGAAGCATACTAGATCGAAGCACTGGTCCGACTCGACGGACCAGCTCAACCTGGTCAACCGAGCGAGAAGGGCAGCTAAGGCCGCTGGACTCCTGGACTGAGGGGACCACCCACTGCAGAGTGGAGGAGCTACCTACGCTCGCGTGCTCTTTTTATTAAATTTTATTCTCTCTCTCTCTCTCTCTCTCTCTGGCTACATCTCAGGGCAGATGGGAGAGCACTCCCGATGGCCCGCAAAAGTCCGTGTTAAAAGCCCCCCTCTGGTCAAGCTGCGGTCCCACCATCCTCCAATCGGAGAGTCGAGAGTCACCGAAAGGTCCGCCTTGAGGGCGAGGGTGTGCATAATCCCCCGACGCCTTCATTTAGAAGTGCACTTGGGCACACACTGTTCACTCCCTCACAGAAAGGAGGGGACACTCGTAGACAGGTGACTTCGCGCCTGACTTGAACTGACGCGTCTGTTCCTGGAATGGGCCAGCCATCGATGGGTTTGTTTGGAGAACGGCCTTAGCGGCCAGCTGGTCTGTCGAGCGGCCGTGAGAAAGCGTCGTAGTAGCGGCCCTTTTCCAAGAGTCTCCTCTTCCTAGCGTCTTGGTCGGCACCCGGGTGACACGTATTCTTTGAAAGGTGTAGAGGCATGGTGTCGCCGCTGATCTTTCCCGGCGGAACGTTTTTCAGCCTCCTGAAGCGATTCGTCGCAGGCAATCTGGAGATACTTCCAAGATCGCTGCCCCCGCTGGTCGCCGAACGTAACAACAGCAAGTCTTGTGCGCCGTTCCGTGATAGTCTTTATGTGAACAGTAGATCAGTAGATGTGGCATGCAGTGGTTTTGTTAAATGCAAACTATAATGTAAAGATATGTCAAGCGGGGGGGTGAGATCGCATTCATTTTGGCTGCTTTGGAACCAATGCTGTTTGCCGAAACTCTACAAGACAAACCTGGCGGTGCAGACTTAGCTCGTTCAGCATCCCATGCCCGGAGCCACTCAGTGAAAAAATAGTGCCATCCACGCTTTCTTGTGGAATGCATATGTTGGACCGATTGGCCTTTTGCGTTCTTGAAGCAGCATGGCAATCATCTTTTTGATAAACAGCCACTGGTAGTATGCTTCACCGCATTACACAAATATGTTGCGGTGAAGCACACTAAAGCAAATTCATCATACTAGAGCACAAATAAGACCCTGGCTGCACGAGCCGTCTGTATATTGGGAGATAAATCTTGCCCATTTTTACTGCTGCCCTTCAGATTTAATGTCTTGTTTCACAGAATCTGCCAGAGCAATGCCAGTTTGTCAGAATGAATATTTTGAATAAAGACAAGTAAAGACAAGTAAGAAGTGTATTAGCAGGGGGCGCAGCGTTCGATACATTGAATGTGGCGGTGGACAGTAGTTCGATGTACACATCGCACAGTGCTATACTTTTGCATGGTATTTCCAACGGCATCTTGCAAGGGTTTGATATAGGCAATATCTTGATATCCGCGATGAACTGGCTGTTTCGGGTAAACAGTTCACTCATCCATTTTCATGCATTCGGATGACTCTATAACAGGTTTTGTTTCTTCCCATGTTTATCTGCAGTATTTACCTGTTTTGTCCAGAATAAGTTCAAAGCATGTGTCATCTGCAACGGTTCCAGATTGAAAGTATATATTGTCACGTAGTAGTGACGCTGAAGAAAACAGTTGCAAAAGTATGAATGACGAAACGGACTTTATTGGGCGAACCTGTGCCTACAAAAGCAAGTTGCACTCGAAGCACAACGATAGCGGCGAACACAGTCGGCGATCGTCGAAATCTGATCAGCGGCGAAACGCGTCGGCTTTTATACATTATTCATCAAAGGTTCCAGATTAATCCCTGGTACCCGCGTTTCTTCCAGAAAGTTCTAGACAATTTGCGTCGCTCATACAATCAGATTACATGAGCGTCGGTGACAAGAGACAACGGATAGAAGCATCGATAATGTTCGAGAAACTTCCGATACATGCAGGCTCGTCCAGTGCCTAGCGATAAGGTTTAACATTTGTTAGCCGGTGAAAAGCAGTCACTGGTGAAAGATAAACATGTATACATGTCAATACCCTGCGCTTAAAAAGCATCATACCGATGCTACAAACACAAAAGCGACTGAACACTGGCCTGGCGCTCTTTGGCCATATCTGGCCCTTGTGCCATTAAACACCATACATCATCATCAAACACGAAAGCGAAAACAAAACCATGCATACAGAGAGAAAAGAAAATGCCAAAGCAACAAAGTACCTAAGTTCGACAGCGGGCGTAGAAAGGCTTAAGACACACCACGTGGATGACTTCAGGTCGGGCCAGGCGCCGCTGTTATTGCGAAATGCCGTCTGGCATGACCTCATAGTTCAGTGTGCCAATACGTCGGATGATCTTATATGGTCCCAAATAGCGGCATAACAGTTTCTCGCTAAGTCCTCGTCGGCGTATCGGAGTCCAGACCCAAACACGGTCGCCAGGTTGGTACTCGACGTAGCGTCGTCGAAGATTGTAGGGTTGGCTGTCAGCCCTCTGCTGGTTCTTAATGCGCAGGCGGGCGAGCTGTCGACCTTCTTCGGCACGCTGCAAATAGGTGGCAACGTCGAGATTTTCTTCATCGGTGACGTCCGGTAGCATGGCATCAAGCGTCGTTGCCGGGTTCCTTCCGTAGACCAGGTTGAACGGCGCTATGTGCGTCGTTTCTTGCACGGCCGTGTTGTATGCGAAGGTCACGTAGGGAAGGATGGCATCCCACGTCTTGTGTTCGACATCGACGTACATTGCGAGCATGTCGGCGATGGTCTTATTTAGGCACTCTGTGAGGCCATTCGTCTGCGGGTGGTAGGCAATGGTCCGGCGATGGCTTGTCTGGCTGTATCGCAGGATGGCTTGAGTTAGTTCTGCCGTAAAGACCGTACTTCTGTTGGTGATGAGGACTTCTGGGGCACCGTGACGGAGGAGGATGTTCTCAACGAAGATTCGGGCTACCTCGGCGGCACTGCCTTTGGGCAAGGCTTTTGTTTCGGCGTAGCGGGTGAGGTAGTCCATAGCTACGACGATCCATTTATTCCCAGACGTCGATGTTGGAAAAGGCCCCAGTAAGTCCATCGCGATCTGCTGGAACGATCGGCGAGGTGGCTCGATCGGCTGTAGAAGTCCGGCTGGCCTTGTCGGCGGTGTTTTGTGTCGCTGACAGTCTCGACATGTCCTTATGTAATGGGCGACGTCGGCAGAGAGGCGAGGCCAGTTGTATTTTTTTTTTGTATCCTCGCAAGCGTGCGGGAAAAACCGAGGTGTCCAGCCGTTGGGTCGTCATGAAGAGCTTGCAGAACCTCTGGACGCAATGCTGAGGGTACCACGAGGAGGTAGTTGGCTCGGAGAGGCAAGAAGTTCTTCTTTAGGAGAATGTCGTTTTGTAAGAAAATGACGCCAATCCTCGCCTGAACACCTTTGGCACAGTGACGGTCTTGCCTTCCAGGTAGTCTACAAGGCTCCTTAGTTCCGGGTCGGCTCGCTGTTGTTCGGCGAATTCGTTTGCGCTGATGGGTCCCAAGAAAGTGTCGTCATCCTAGTCGCCCTGTGGCGGCAGTTCGACGGGGGCGCGAGACAAGCAGTCGACGTCAGAGTGCTTTCGCCCGGACTTGTAAACGACGGTGATGTCAATTGCTTAAAGTCTCAGACTCCATCGTGCAAGGCGACCTGAAGGATCGCTCAAGTTAGCTAGCCAACACAAGGCGTGGTGGTCGCTCACAACTTTGAAGGGTCGCTCATACAATCAGATTACATGAGCGTCGGTGACAAGAGACAACGAATAGAAGCATTTATAACGTTCGAGAAACTTCCGATACATGCAGGCGCGTCCTGTGCCTAGCGATAAGGTTTAACATTTGTTAGCCGGTGAAAAGCGGTCACTGGTGAAAGATACACATGTATACGTGTCAATATCTAATTGAAAGCAGTAGTATCGTTTGTGGCCAGGAGTGCGTAAACACTCTGCACGCTTCTTCAGGGCTGGTGTTTTACTCTCGACAGGTGGCACTACCGTTTTTTGTACTGAAAATGTTACTAATGTGACAGTGCTGCATGCAGACATGAGCTTTTGATTTATTCCGAACTTGACAGGGCAAGTTGTGCATCTAAGCACATCACATATATTAAAATAAACTTGCCACTAAATAGAAATAGCTCAAATGAGTTAGCATTTTAACCATAAGAGCTATTTATATAGGGCTCGCTTATGATGCAACATCTTGGAAATTTTGTTCAGTCATATAGCAATTATTAGGTTCATACCTGCAAGTGCGCAGATAGGAGATGAAATATGGGTGAAGTAGAAGGAACTGAGGAGTGAGAAGGAAAGAATAGGAAAAGAGGGAGAGAGAAAAAAGACAATTAATTTTGAGGTGAATAAACTACAGTACAGCTCAACTGTTCACCAAGATATGATTGCAGATGCACGCCATCATGGTCTCTCTCTTCGACTATGCAAGAGCATGGGAACGTCGCAGTTCTATATTTGGGATCTCAATGTGTCAGCTTCCACATAGCACTTGTTTTTGTGCCGCGCTCTAAAAACAGTTTACAGCCTTTGGGGTTTATCTTGTCCCCAAACAATAATTGTCATTTGTCTTGCTTGTGTTTGCTCCCTTGAAAACTCTGTGCCCACTACTTTTCTGTCAAGAATGCTATTTCATGTTGATAATTGGCATGCCATTTGAGACATCGAAGTACCAGGCATGCAGCTTTAAAGGAAGGAAAGGCATGCAAGATAGACGATTATTGCTTGGAGACAAGGTAAACCCCAAAAGGTGCAAACATTTTCTTAGAATGCGTGTGTGTGCTCGAGCAGTAATTAGTTAAGCTTAACCACTGTCATAACTCATGGTCGTATTTCTTTATGTTCACTCTCTTAGGCAACATGCAGTGCATGTAGCCCTAAAGGCACTTCTGCTGCTTGGTTTCCTGAGGGTGTTGCTCGGCCGGTCAAAAGTGGTGCGGCAGCTGTTGCAGCTGGTCATGGGACTGCTGACGCAGCTGCTCTCTCTCATCCGCTTCAGCTCTTCCTAGGCACTGCATTTGGGGAGGTGCCTGTTCTTTTTACAATATTTGCTTTCAGAAAACCACTGCTTTGTTCCACACTGCCTTGACCTGGTATTACGTAATAGTGACTGCAAATATGCATTTTTTTTACTCCTTCTTTGCCATAGAATACCCACAGGCACTTGCTCATGCTGACCATGTGGGCCTTTCACTTTGGCTACTTCTCTTAGGAGGCTTTTGCTTTCATCAATGCCGCCTCTGATATTAGTTTTCGAGCACACCCAAGAAATGCATTATAACGGAAGGTGGTGTCTATGTTGAAAGGCACGACTCACTTTCTTCCCAAGGTCCCATTTTTTGTGTATTTGCTTAATTACTTTTAGTTTTTGTGATTTTTGCACATATATGCTTATGCCTGCATCTTTTCCATTAGAATGCTCGAGGCTGTCTGGAACAAAGTCAGTGTCCATGCTCTAGAACTCCACCGTTATCATGTTCCTGTTTTTGAATGCTGTTGGTCTATTATGTGAAAATAACTTTGCATTCACAAAGGCACAAGAATAAGCAAAAACGTCTCTTCTCTACGCAGCATTTATACGAGGTATTCAAATGTTGTATGTACCTTGCTATCTTGTGGAATTGTTTTGGTTTAAGGGAGTTTTTATGTTTAATTTACGTTGCAGATTGTACAAGTTTGCCTGCGTGTGGTATCATTGGCCAAAATTTTTAGTTTAACCTGTTGTGTGTTAGCTCAGGTGGCAGTGCTGAGCTAATGCATCAATTTACTCAACGTCAGCGTATAGCTGTGTTGAGGTGAAGCATTGTCCTGCCCAACCTCTAACATTCTATTTTTGTTGTAGCAAGAAAGAATTGAACAAGCAAGCTGGTCAGAAAAAAGGTGTATTCCACATATGGCTCTATAGTACCTTGACAACAATCATTTCCACTTTGTGCATTTTTTTTTGGGGGGGGGGGGGGGGAGGCTGACTGACTGTGGTTTCAGAAGTGATATCGTTCTTGGGAGACGGTAAGTTCAGTGATCAATGAAGCCCAGTTATTTAACAGCTTGTAGCTTTACTGACCAATCAGGTGTCATATGCACTAAGCTGCCCAACTTTTTTAGCTGCATCATTTGTGTTTACTCGTGCATGCAATTACATACTTTACAGAAATAGCTGGAGCCCCAAAAGACCGAAATCTCGCAAAAATGGCAAAAGGAGTATGTTTAATTTTGATGATGCAAGCAGCAATTGAAATATTATTCATGGCTGACTTTTCTACACTAAGTAAAAATAATATACTGTAATGAAGCATCACTTGATCAAAGCGTACAGAAACCTTTAACCCCCCAATGAGTTGGTCAGATGAACTGCAGTAAGCCTCATTGGACTAGCAGTTAGAGGGTGTCACAAACACCTCAAGGAATTGCTTTAAAGTTGTTATTGTCATCAGGGCAGTAATAAAAAGCGTGACCCTAGGTAAGCCAGCTATGTCACCATGTTCTGTAGGTGACATCATTGCTAGATGAAGGATTGGCCAGATGTCGAGATTTTTTTTGTGTGTGTATGTGTGTTTTCTGCTGTCATCTGGTTTTAGCAGACAACTAATACAACTAATACCAATTGGCAAGCCTGGAATTTTCTTCACAGGCAGAGCTTATAGTGGTGGTTGAGACAAGTGTTTGTGATATGGGATATTGACATTGAAGTTGAATATGGCTGAGGCTGAGGGCCAGAGGTTTAGTCATTTATTTCTGTAATGGCGGTAGGACAGTTTTAGCACCTTGTAACTAATTTTGTTATTTTTCACTGTATGTGTTTGATGTAGCTGTTTGAATCGAGTTGCGTCCACTCATGGAGGGCACCAATGATGTAGCCATTGCACTCAATTCAGCATAATTCTGTTTGGATGCAATAGTATTTTTATGGGGTACTTTGAAACCCTCCCGAGTGAGTGGGGCATCCCACAGCATAGGGTGGAAATTTTTTTTATACTATGTGGCGTGTGGTGGGTGCTTAACATGCCCCCATAAATGTTTGCATTTTCTAATTGTCACTGTCTAAATGCCTAGTAGACAGCTCCAGCTGATATAGCATGAAAAATTAAATTGCCCTCTATTTAAATATAAAGATGCTGGCCATCTTTCAGCATTGTCTTGCCTGCACACTTTTCTTTTTGTGCGATTATACTGAAAATTTGAATTGACATTTTATTTAAAACCTTCTGTTGCCTTGCATTCAGATTATTCTCTAGCACTCTGTCATTTACCTAAAAAGTGAAGAACAAAAAGCACAACTGTTTTCCGAGGCAAATTCTGATAGCTGTGATGAAGGTTTGAGAAATACTGCAAGAAGGAAATGACATAGTATGTGTTGAGTGTCTGAGGTTAGAGAGATCAAGCATCAAAAGGGCATGCCTGCTGGCTAAACTGTGATTACAATAAGAGGCTGCAGATAAGTGGACTAGCACAGAAGTAACTGCACTTGTTAGAAATGAACAGTGCACCGGTGGCATAATTTTTCTGTCAAAATACTACACGAAACCGTCGAATATGCAAGCCAGATGATGTCTCTGTTACGTGAGTGTACAACATATGTGTGAGATCGGTTTTGTATCTTCTTTGAAACTGCTAGAGCTCTATGCTCTAAAAACAGTGCTGTAAGTAACAGCGGTCTACCCATTGGGAGGATACAGAAGTTTACTGAAAGTCTGCTTTTCTTTCCTTGCCTGTTTGAAACTTGTGGTGTCGGGAGATTTATTTTTTCTGGGGCATGTGTTGGGAGTCCTTATTTTTTTTGTAGGGGCATTTTTTGTTTCAGGTTCTTAACTAACCAAAGACAAGAATTGCATGTTTTGCTGCAGGATGTTAGCAAAGCCTTTTGCACACTTAATGCAGGCTTGCATCAA